>NC_136419.1:207470000-207930000 GCF_052625555.1 Lactuca saligna | reverse complement strand
CAAATTGTTCTAGTAAAGGCAACCCGAAATGGACAATGCTACTATTAGGTTAAGTACATAACAATTATAGTTACAGGCTTAGACACCTAATCCAACAATACTAGCCATAGTTGCATTTAATGATTATGAAATACGGCAAATAGATGTCAAAACCTCTTTAAAAAATGAGAAGTTGGCTGAAGATGTTTACATGAGTCAGTGAGAGGGTATTGTCGATGCGAAGTACCCTGATAGAGTGTGTAATCTTGAGAAATCAATTTATGGATTGAAACAAGCATCTCGTAGATGGATTCTTTATTTCGATGAGAAAATCAAAGAGTTTGGATTCTTGAGAAGCAAGGATGAGTCATGTGTGTATGTCAATGCTAGTAGGAGTATAGTTAGCATTCTGGTATTGTATGTAGACGACATACTTCTCATAGGAAACAACATTCCAACCTTGTAGGAAGTTAAGTGTTGGCTTAGGAAAGAATTCGCTATGAAGGACCTCGTGGAAGCTTCTTACATTATAGGGATAAGGATATTGAGAAATAGGAGTAAAACACTCATAAGACTTAGTCAAAGTACCTACTTGGACAAGGTGTTGAAACGTTTTAGGATGGAGAATTCCAAGAAAAGAGAATTTCCTATCCAGAGAAATACCAAACTGATTAAGACTCAGAGTCTGAGTACTGATGTCGAGATAGTAGAAACAAGTCGAGTACCATATGCTTCGGTAATTGGCTCGATCATGTATTCTATGACCTGTACTCGTCCTAATGTGACCTTTTCATTGATTATGGTCAGGAGGTATCAAGGGAATGCTAGTAGAGCTCATTGGACTGCAGTAAAGAACATTCTCAAGTACCGCTGTCACAACTAGCAAAATTAGGTGAAGATGTGAATTCCTAAACAATATAATCTGCTTGTATAAGACCAAAAACTCGATCCAATAAGCTAGCTCCAATCATCTTTGGGCCTTAGCCCAAAAATCCTCAACCCAAAACCATTATTCGACCAAGATTTCTTTAATGGGCTCTAATGGGCCGATAACTTCTTCACTTAGTCACTATGGGCTGAAAACTTCTATTGGACATCTATTTTTGGCCATCATGTGCGCCGAGAACCCCCACCCTAATCGGTTGGCCTATTTGTTTAAAATAAATAAATAAACAAAAAAAAGGAAAATGGCTTGTGTAATAATAGATGCCACCTCAATATAGCACACCAAGTAACAAAGCTTTTGTCCCACGAACAACCATGCACCTCACATCACTCACCCAGATCAACCCTTACCCTCTTTCACCCTCTTCTTTAACTCTCGGCCATACACATACACACACTTAACATTTCCAAAACTTCAAACACTTCTTCTTTCCTCTCAAAAGTTTAATTTTCCTCTCATCTCTTCATCAAATAATCATTAATTTGTATGAGTTTTCAAGAGGATTTTTGTTCAAGTTTCCATCCCTTGTTAAGTTTACTTTACATTTAAGTTGTTTAAGTCTACTTTATGCTAAGATCTTGTTGGATTAATGTATAAGTCCATAACTATATTTGGTATGTACTTGACCCGACTCGGCATGGTCCCTTTGGGTTGCACTTCAGCGACACAATTTATATGGATAGTCTTTTGAGAATAGTATATTTATGATTTATACTAGTATATTATAAGTTCTAATATATTAATAAGGAATCATATTATTTAATTAGTATTGATCAAGACTTAATTTAGAATTAATTAAGTGATCAAAATGAACTAATTAAATATGGACTGTTATATATATGGAATGTGCCAAGTTCTTTTAGGTTGGGCTAAGCTTTCATGGATAGTCCATGGAGTCTTTAACCCATGGATCATATGAAATGAAAGGTCATGGGTTTAACCCTAGTCTCCATACTATATAAAGATGTCCTTGGTTGGTGAAATGGGCACTAGTGTGGGTACACTAAGAAGGGCTAGCCGATTTCACTAAAGAGAACCAAGTATTCATATTCTCTAAAGTCTTCCAATGTGTTTTGGTGATTTTTGATTCCACTTGAGGCTTCCACACTATTGGGGCTAAGCTCTTAAAGCTTGAAGACATCAAGCTACATCAAAAGGTATGTCATCTAACTAGTACTTTGTAGTATAAGAACTTCATAATATGCTAGTTAGGATTAAAGACTTGGAAAGATCTTATTTTCATGTATAATAGTGGAAAACATAGATCCAAGGTTTATAGGGTTGCATGTACACCATAGGAGTGTTAGAATGCTCATATCCCAACAGTGGTATTAGAGCCTAGGCTTGTTTTGTTGTTATACTTACATAACTGCTTAAAAAATCGAAGGTGTTTGTTGTCTGATCATCAGAATCGGCGAGTCCATGCCTAGAAAGTGATCAAATCAATCCAACTCGCCGAGTTGGTTCATGCACTCGACGAGTTGGACCCCCAAACCGCATAACTTTGACTTTTTTGGCTGGAATTGGACTAGGAACATTACCCTAAGATGTTTTTGGACTTATAAACTTGATTTTGATGTGGTAATGTTCATGCTAATCCAATTTCAAAGATAATTGTCTATAGATTCATGTTTTGTATTAGTTTAAAGTTTAGACTAATTACATGAAAAAGTTTGATTTGAATTATCTTGTTCTTATGAGTTGCTTAGATTGATTGAAAAGTTAATTGAAATAGTTGTTTTCAATCCATTTTTATCTAAGAGTTGAGTATAAAATGTGTTTGTGTAACTTGTCCTCAAGTTACATGAAGAGTCACATTAAAGATTCATAAAACACATAAGTTATGGAATTAGTTAGTTTTTAATAGTTTGAAAACTTGCCCTCAAGTTTTGGAATTTGAAAAATGTTCCCTTATGAATACTTTAATTCCAAGTTAGCCCTTTGAATTTTAAAAGTTAAAATTCAACCCTTATACTTTATAATGTTATAAGTTAATTACATATATATATATATATATATATATATATATATATATATATATATATATATATATATATATGTATATGTATAAGAGTAAAAGTCAGTTTTACCGTTAGTAGGCCTCATTCACGAAGCCGGTCTATAAGGTGTGACAACCCCAAATCTATTCCCGTTACAAACCCTATTTTTACTAACGGAATGCGTTGTTATATGTTATTTCTCGGTATTGTTCGGGTCGTCAATAAATAAATATTTAGTTAATTATATGTTCCGGTATTATCATGAGTAATTATAACTTGCAAATGTTAACCCCGTTTAACTAAATAAAGTTATATTACTTTTCAACCACTTCACCCGGGTAAAAAGTTTTAACCCCGTTAAACTTTAGCATCGAGTACCTGCGTATCGGGTACAATACCCGAGACATATAAAAACACTTGAACACTTCAATTGGACTCTTTTACCACAATTACACCTCTCTCTCACTACATTCTCTCTCTAGACCCGAAATCGACTCCAAATCCGCGAATTTCCGACTTCCAAACGTAAGGATTCCTCCCCTAACTTAATCTAATCATACTTTACTGCTTTTAGAGTCCAAAATCATGAGAATCAAGGACCATAAAGGAGTTTACAGCCTAAGAAGCTCCTTAGGCCGTAAACCCTCAAAATCATGCCAAAGGTTAAGTTTTTCCTCATGTTAAGCTAGTATACTAATTAAGGCATGTATCTAGAAGGGTTTGGACACTAAAACACATGGATTAGACATGTAAAAAGGAGTTTACGGCCCAAGCATGTGCTTAGGCCGTAAACACCTCAAACACCCCAAAAACACTTGTTTAATGTCCCAAAAACTCATCTAGGGTGTTTGGCAATTTAGACTTGACAACAAGGAAGGCTTAAATGCATCAAACAACATCATTTGATGGCAAAAAGAGGAGTTTACGGCCAAGGCTAAGCTTGGGCCGTAAACACCCATATTTTTGTGTCAAACAATTCCCAAAACCCCTCAAATGCATGTAAGGATTTTAGCTAAGGCCTTTGGAAGTGTGTTGTACCATTAAACTTCACATTTGGACACAAAATGAAGAGTTTACAGCCAAGGGTGTTCTTGGGCCGTAAACTCCCCAAAAATATATGCCAGATTGTCCCAAACTCACTATATGGCCTTCTAGAATTTATCTAAGGTGTATGAGACTTTGTTGTACCAATAAAACATACATCTTGAAGGGTTTACAAGAGTTTACGGCCCAAGAACAAGTCTTGGCCGTAAACTCCCCAAAAATGTCACAAATTGTGATGTTTAATCCCTTAAAATAGTCCAAGACACATACCACTAAATCAAGGAAGTGAAATAAGACCTTAAACATACACTTTGGAGTGCCACAAGAGTTTACGGCCAAACCTAGGGGGTTTACGGCCGTAAACTCCCAAAGGATGGCTTTTGGGCCATAAACTCCAAAAGAGTGAGCTCGTGAACCCTCCCGTAAATCATCCATGACTTTGTACCACTCCCGGGAACCCCTTCTAAGCCTTAAAACCCCGAAAACGATGCTAGAATGTCCAAATACTATAATGAAAAGCATAAGATGATTAACTTCTTGTAAAATATATATTTCATATGACATTAGGGTCCTAGGAGGTGCTCAAGAGGTTATTGGGTACCAAACGCTCAATCGACACTTTTACCCGATTTACCCGATTCACCCGATTTCCGCGATTTCAGGTGAGTTCATACCCCTTAATGAACCTTTCAAATGTTTTATATGTTTTAGGGGGGAGATACAAGTTCAATATACATGTTTATGAAAAGTTATACAAAACTATTTTTCAGATTTCAGAGTTAATCACATGTGATTCCCAATCTGTAGTTCAAATCACATGTGATTTATCACTATGCTTTATAAATAAGTCAATTGTTTTCAAAACTATCAGGGATTAACAAACAAGTTTTAAATGTTCCTTTCGTACAATAGTTTTGTTAAATAAAACTCTTTATGAGAATGTAATCATACTAATATATTTATATAAGTAAGGCTTGAAAGACTTAGGACCGATAGCTCGCCTTATTTCCTGTTTCTTGTTTGATTGTGGACTTGGGGTAGCAGTTATCCATCCGACTGTCATTGATTTCTTAATTATATATCTCATATATTAGTACAGATTATGAGTACTTCTTAATTTATTAATTACCTGAATCACTACTTGATTAGAACCACATACACTAAATTAACTATAATGGGTATAGTTAAGGACTCTATCCCTAGTTTCCACTATTACTCTACACTACTATAATTCTCTATATTATGAAGCAATACACTAATAAGAGAATACAATACAAGTTATACGAAAGATTACTACACTATAATACAAGAGAATGCACTAATCATGAGATAACTCACTAATCCACTACGGGATACTCTATACGCTATACACTATGCCCAAAGTTTTCCGTTAGGAAGACAACACTATATGTATAGATCTATACGGGGCAGACGCTATTACATCCCGACTGATGACTTCAGTCCGAGCCGCTCAGGCCCAGGGATGCTTTTACTCTACTACACTATGCATGACTGGGAAGGTCATGGGAGTTCGCTATTACTCACACTATTGGGAATATACTAGAAAGACACTATAACCGCACTAAAATACTAAAAGAAAGATGAAGTAATATCCCGAAGTAAATAAGTATCTAATACTAAAGGATGCTGCACCACTATTACATACTCTAAGAATAACTCACTATATTACATTACTTAATGTTCTAGAGAATATGGGATTTTCTAGGTTTCTCCACTATTTATAATTTCAAACTTCAGTTTTCATAATAATGACTCTAATGCTTTTTATACAAGTACTCACACTAAAACTCTTATGAACTCACCAGCTTTATGCTGATATTCTTTTCAAAATAACTTGTATCTTCAGGTCAAAGATAGACAGTTACAGCCGCAACATTTTTGGAGAAGATGGAGGATGCAAGACCCATCTCTTATTTTGTTTACTTTTGGTGTTTGTCAAACATTACAAAACACACTTGTAAATACACTTACTATGTAAATGAAATGGTTGTATGTTTCTTGCTTTTACTATTATACAATTGTGATGATACTGTACACTACGTCATCCACCCCGAAACGTATTAAGCCGTTATCGGTTTTGGGGTGTGACAGATTGGTATCAGAGCATTGTTTATAGTGAATCAAGTATATCAACCTATAAAAGATATACGAACTATAAACACTTCGGGACTAAAACACTCTGACCAAGAATATATACTGTTAAGTATCTAAAAGATTTAACTAAGTATATATACACACATCACTAGAAAACACAGAAGTCAGTATCATCCTAGAACCAAACAAAAGTATTAAGATTGTTGGATAGCACAATTGAGCTTAGAGACATATAGTCACATTTAGGGGGATGTAGCCTGATCAACTACGTTTTCCTGGGAGTGACTAGCATGTGCCTAAGTTTGGTTGTGGTATTGCAACAAGTCTAAAACTTACCAACACTACCACAATAACGTTAACATTAGAATACTATAGGAGTATTATGTACCTCTAAAAACATACATCTGTGAGAACTAAAAAGGGTCGTTACTGATGGAGCAATAGTTGCTAAATGGATACTTTCCGGTTACATGTGACTAGGGCGTTATAGACTTAGAATCTGTGATCTTTGCTTTACTTCCTGTTCCTTGTTTGGTTGTGGATTTAGAGTTAGGGTCACTTATTCGACGGACTATCCTGCCCCAATCACATGTAATTAGTATGCATTATGCAAGTATTGGTCCAACTCGTGACGACCGTCTTATAAGTAATTTAGGTTAGTACGCCTATTAACCTTCTTTTCCCCTTTTCTCGCATAGATACCATGGCTGGCTTCCACCCTCCAGGCGACCCGTACTACCCAAACCAGGGTAATGGGGGATGGCTCAGTGAAGAGTCAGACGATGATCACCCAATCCCCTTGGATGACCACCGAGCAGAAGGCTTTCCGGATAACTCCGACTCCGAGCCAGAAGTTAATAACCTACCCCCTGGAGTCCCAAACCCCAACCCCCGTCCGACATTTCAGGGCCCCACTCCTATGTGGGCCATATCCTTGCACAGATGGAGCGAAGAGCAGGGTCAGCCCACGCCATACAATGGAGACCGAAGTTTCTACAACATAAACGAAGGTGGATCAGCAGATCAGGTTCTGCCCATCATGATCCGAAGGATTGCCAGGAATGTCGAGCAAGGTCAAGCTGCAATAGGTCGAGTTGTGGAAGTGGATGCCAACTCAAATCTCAACACAGTTCGCATCCACCAACTCGAAGAAGCCATGGACATGACAAGGAGGACTAACGAGGCTCTGCAGCACCAGCTGGCTGCATCCCGAGCTAAAGTTAGAGAACTCCGTGCACGCCAAAGGACTCATGATCGACACCTTCAAGAAGTTATGCGTCAGCTAGCAGAACTGAGGATTCACCCAACAAGTAACCGTCGCCAGTAGAAGACGTCTAGTTACCTCTATCTTTTGTTTAATGGATTAACCTATCCACTCTATGTTTCGTAGATCTATTATCTGTAAACATTCCTAGCTTGAAAGTACTCTAGTCAAACCTCTAAACTGCCAAACCTTTTCTCTATGGTATGATGTAAGACCTATTGCTAGGTCAAATTTTCATGAACTTGTGTTGCATCATGGATACCAATATATTGGCAGTTGATTTCTCTATTGCTATAACTCTCATCTTGATCTTGGATTATGTTGATTTAGTCCACGAAACACTCTATTTATATTCGCAATAGGCCCTTACTATTGCTATCATTTCTATACTTCTTCCAGTAAAGGATGCCTCCACGAAAGCGTCCCGCCAGAGGAAGACCTGCAACTCAAACCCCTACTCCACCACCCCCTCCTCCACAGATCGATCCGGTGTTATTTCAAACAGCGGTAACTGCGGCCGTGACAGCAGCCATGGCCCAAATGAATTCTGGGGATGCGAGCAGTGGTAACTCCAGGTTCGGTGAAGTCCATCATCGAGTGCAGGGATGTACTTATAAGGATTTCATGAACTGTAAACCTACCTTCTTCGATGGTACTGGAGGAATTCTGGCATTATCCCGATGGTTCGAAAGAACCGAAGCGGTGTTTGAGATGTGCTCTTGTCCCAAGGAGAGCAAAATCAAGTTCGCTACTGCTACCCTTACCAACAGGGCCTTGACATGGTGGAACGGCCATGTTAGTTCACTTTCCTTGGTCACAGCCAATGCTATGGGCTGGGACACTCTGAAGGACCTCATGAGAGGAGAGTACTGCCCTAGGGGCGAAATTCAGAAACTTGAGGAAGAACTCTGGAACTTCAAGATGAAGGGGACCGATATAACGGCTTATACGGCCAGGTTTTGCGACTTGGCAGCTATGTGCCCCAATATGATCCCTTCGGAGAGCAAGAAGATTGAACGGTACATTTGGGGTTTAGTGCCCCCGTATCGAGGAAATGTTCTAGCTTCACGCCCTACAACTTTTGATAACGCCAAGGAATTGGCCTAGAGTCTGATCAATCACGAAATCTCCTCCACTCCAGCGACAGCAACCACAACAACCACTGCACTGCCCGCTTCATCTGACAGAAAGAGGAAGCGATGGGATAAGATGAAGGGCAAGAAAACTCAAACCTCCTCAAAGGACCAACAAATTGTGGCGGTCCATGCTGCCACCACCCCGACTACTCCAGCTGCTCCAGCCCTGCCAAAAGCTTACAGTGGAAACTTGCCCAAGTGTCCTAAGTGCCCTTTCCACCACAACGGCCCCTGCCGTGAACTGCAGTGTTCCAACTGCGGTCGAAAGGGCCATACTGTCCGATTTTGTAAGGCCCCTCCCAAACCTATCACGCAGGTTCCTGGTACGGGAGTGACCCCAACTTGTTATAGCTGTGGAGAGGCGGGTCATTTTAAGAGAAACTGTCCAAAGACCACAAATGCTGGAGGAACTGGAAGGCTACTCGCTAACGGTCACAATGAAGCGGTAGCAGATCCCACAGTAGTCACGGGTACGTTTCTTCTCAACAACTCCTATGCCTGTGTCTTATTTGATAGTGGTGCAGAAAGAAGCTTCGTAAATCATAACTTTAAACACTTACTCAAACAAATCCCTCAACCACTAAAAGAAACATTCGTCGTAGAAATGGCTAATGGGAAAACAGAAAGCTCTAGCGAAATCTACATAGGGTGCACTCTCATGTTAGACGATCACTCATTCCCAATCGATCTTATGCCAGTCTCAATCAAAAATTTCGATGTCATTGTTGGTATGGACTGGTTAAGTCTCCATTGCGCCGATATCCTATGTTCCGACAAAGCCATTCGTCTGAACCTTCCAAATCACGAAACCCTCTTGATATATGGAGATAAGCCGAGTACGAGCCTTCGTATCATCTCCAGTGTTCAGGCTCAGAAATACTTACGCAAGGAATATCGCGCCTTTCTTGCCCATGTCGTTGACACTAACCAGAAATCGAAAGATCCACAAGACATTCCCGTAGTATGCGATTTCCCTGACGTCTTTCCGGAGGACCTTCCCGGCCTACCTCCCAAACGTCAGATTGAGTTCAGAATCGACCTAATTCCAGGAGCTACCCCCGTAGCTAAGTCGCCCTACCGTCTAGCGCCCGCCGAAATGCAAGAACTATCTGGCCAACTCAACGAACTACTCAGCAAGGGCTTTATAAGACCGAGTTTCTCACCTTGGGGAGCTCCGGTCTTGTTCGTGAAGAAGAAAGACGGATCGTTTCGGATGTGCATCGATTATAGAGAACTCAATAAACTTACGGTTAAAAATCGCTACCCTCTCCCTCGTATCGACGATCTGTTTGATCAACTACAAGGAGCAAGTTACTTCTCCAAGATTGACCTTAGATCTGGGTATCATCAGTTATGGGTACTCGAGGAAGATGTTCCGAAGACAGCTTTCCGAACCCGCTACGGACACTTTGAGTTCGTAGTGATGCCCTTTGGACTGACCAACTCCCCCACAGTATTCATGGATTTGATGAATAGAGTGTGTCGTCCATACCTAGATCAGTTCGTCATCGTCTTCATTGACGATATCCTCGTTTACTCTCGGAACGAGGAAGAACACAAGGATCACTTACGACGAGTCTTGGAAACATTGCGATCCGAAAAGTTATATGCGAAGTTCTCTAAGTGCGAGTTCTGGATCCGAAGAGTCGAATTCTTAGGCCACATGGTTAGTGAAGAAGGAATTCATGTGGATCCCTCCAAGATTAAAGCTATTGAGAACTGGTCAGCACCGAAGACGCCTACGGAAATTCGTTAATTTCTAGGCCTCACTGGCTACTACCGTAGATTCATTGAAAACTTTTCTCGGATTGCGAAACCTCTCACTATGCTGACACAGAAAGGAGTACCGTTCGACTGGGAGGAAAGACAGGAGAAGGCATTCCAAACCCTGAAGCGAGCCCTATGCACTGCACCAGTATTATCCCTTCCCGAAGGGACAGAAGATTTTGTCGTATACTGTGATGCATCCAACCAGGGGCTCGGTTGTGTCTTGATGCAACGGGGTAAGGTTATCGCATATGCCTCGAGACAGCTAAAGACCCATGAGGCGAACTACACTACGCACGACCTCGAGTTAGGAGCGGTTGTTTTTGCACTAAAAATCTGGAGACACTACTTATATGGGACGAAGAGTGTGGTATACACTGATCATAAAAGCCTCCAACACATAATGAACCAAAAAGAACTCAACATGAGGTAGCGTCGATGGGTCGAGCTACTTAACAATTACGACTGTGAAATTAGATATCACCCGGGAAAAGCCAATGTAGTAGCAGATGCACTGAGCAGGAAGGAGTATACTGGTCGAAGGACCAAATCGTTGACGATGACTATCCATTCGCACCTCCCCACACAGATCAAAGAGGCTCAGCTGGAAGCCTTAAAGCCCGAGAACGTGTTGGGAGAATCTCTGCGCGGAATGGATAAAAATCTAGAGATTAAGGGTGACGGAGCCTACTACTTCATGGACCGGATCTGGACTCCACGCCATGGAGGTTTTAGAGATTTGGTTATGAGGGAAGCGCATAACACTCGCTACTCCATCCACCCAGGTTCAGATAAGATGTATCTGGATCTCAAAAAGCTATACTGGTGGCCAAACATGAAAGCGGAGATCGCCACATTTGTGAGTAAGTGCCTCACTTGCGCGAAAGTCAAGGTTGAATATCAGAAGCCATCAGGACTTCTCCAACAACCTGAGATACCAGAATGGAAGTGGGAGCGGATCACAATGGATTTTATAACCAAACTTCCCAAGACAACGGGTGGATTAGATACTATTTGGGTCATTGTCGATAGGTTGACTAAGTCCGCACATTTCCTACCCATCAAGGAAACGGACAAGATGGAGAAACTCACTAGAACATACATTAAAGAAATAGTACGACTACATGGCGTCCCTATCTCTATTATCTCAGACAAAGATAGTAGATTCATCTCTAGGTTCTGGCAATCATTGCAAGAAGCACTAGGGACGAGGCTGGACATGAGTACAGCCTACCATCCGCAGACCGACGGACAGAGTGAGAGGACGATTCAAACCTTAGAGGATATGCTGCGAGCTTGTGTAATTGACTTCGGTAAGTCATGGGACACACACTTACCTCTTGTGGAATTTTCTTATAATAATAGTTATCATACGAGCATCAAGGCAGCCCCATTCGAAGCCCTCTACGGCCGCAAGTGTAGATCCCCTCTGTGCTGGGCTGAGGTGGGTGACACTCAACTAGCTAAAGGAAGAGTTCTTGATAGCTCTCTCACTGGTCCGGAGATCATTCGAGAAACGACCGAGAAGATTGTACAGATACGCGAACGACTTACAGCCGCTAGGGATCGATAGAAAAGCTACGCCGATAAACGAAGAAAACCCTTGGAATTCCAGGTGGGAGATCGAGTCATGTTGAAGGTCTCACCCTGGAAGGGCACGATACGCTTTGGAAAGTGTGGAAAGTTGAACCCAAGGTACATAGGGCCTTTTGAGATTCTCGCTAGAATCGGCCCCGTAGCTTATAAACTCAACCTACCTCACAAACTAAGCAACATACACCCTACCTTTCACGTCTCTAACTTGAAGAAATGCCTGTCAGACGAGACGCTCGTAATTCCCCTTGACGAGATTGAGGTTAATGAGAGCCTCAACTTCGTGGAAGAACCTGTTGAGATTATGGATCGAGAAGTAAAACGAACGAAGCAAAGCCGTATCCCAATTGTGAAAGTTCGGTGGAACGCCAAACGAGGACCGGAATTCACTTGGGAACGCGAAGACCAAATGAAACTCAAATACCCCCATCTCTTCGCGTAGTTGTACTGAAATTCTTATATGTATGAATTCTAAAATTTCGGGACGAAATTCCCCTAACGGGGGGATGTGTGACAACCCCAAATCTATTCCTGTTACAAACCCTATTTTTACTAACAGAATGCGTCGTTATATGTTATTTCTCGGTATTGTTCGGGTCGTCAATAAATAAATATTTAGTTAATTATATGTTCCGGTATTATCATGAGTAATTATAACTTGCAAATGTTAACCCCGTTTAACTAAATAAAGTTATATTACTTTTCAACCACTTCACCCGGGTAAAAAGTTTTAACCCCGTTAAACTTTAGCGTCGAGTAGCCGCGTATCGGGTACAATACCCGAGACATATAAAAACACTTGAACACTTCAATTGGACTCTTTTACCACAATTACACCTCTCTCACACTACTTTCTCTCTCTAGACCCGAAATCGACTCCAAATCCGTGAATTTCCGACTTCCAAACGTAAGGATTCCTCCCCTAACTTAATCTAATCATACTTTATTGCTTTTAGAGTCCAAAATCATGAGAATCAAGGACCATAAAGGAGTTTACGGCCTAAGAAGCTCCTTAGGCCGTAAACCCCCAAAATCATGCCAAAGGTTAAGTTTTTCCTCATGTTAAGCTAGTATACTAATTAAGGCATGTATATAGAAGGGTTTGGACACTAAAACACATGGATTAGACATGTAAAAAGGAGTTTACGGCCCAAGCATGTGCTTAGGCCGTAAACACCTCAAACACCCCAAAAACACTTGTTTAATGTCCCAAAAACTCATCTAGGGTGTTTGGCAATTTAGACTTGACAACAAGGAAGGCTTAAATGCATCAAACAAAATCATTTGATGGCAAAAAGAGGAGTTTACGGCCAAGGCTAAGCTTGGGCCGTAAACACCCATATTTTTGTGTCAAACAAGTCCCAAAACCCCTCAAACGCATGTAAGGATTTTAGCTAAGGCCTTTGGAAGTGTGTTGTACCATTAAACTTCACATTTGGACACAAAATGAAGAGTTTACAGCCAAGGGTGTTCTTGGGCCGTAAACTCCCCAAAAATATATGCCAAATTGTCCCAAACTCACTATATGGCCTTCTAGAATTTATCTAAGGTGTATGAGACTTTGTTGTACCAATAAAACATACATCTTGAAGGGTTTACAAGAGTTTACGACCCAAGAACAAGTCTTGGCCGTAAACTCCCCAAAAATGTCACAAATTATGATGTTTAATCCCTTAAAATAGTCCAAGACACATACCACTAAATCAAGGAAGTGAAATAAGACCTTAAACATACACTTTGGAGTGCCACAAGAGTTTACGGCCAAACCTAGGGGGTTTACGGCCGTAAACTCCCAAAGGATGGCTTTTGGGCCATAAACTCCAAAAGAGTGAGCTCGTGAACCCTCCCGTAAATCATCCATGACTTTGTACCACTCCCGGGAACCCCTTCTAAGCCTTAAAACCCCGAAAACGATGCTAGAATGTCCAAATACTATAATGAAAAGCATAAGATGATTAACTTCTTGTAAAATACATATTTCATATGACATTAGGGTCCTAGGAGGTGCTCAAGAGGTTATTGGGTACCAAACGCTCAATCGACACTTTTACCCGATTTACTCGATTCACCCGATTTCCGCGATTTCAGGTGAGTTCATACCCCTTAATGAACCTTTCAAATGTTTTATATGTTTTAGGGGGGGAGATACAAGTTCAATATACATGTTTATGAAAAGTTATACAAAACTATTTTTCAGATTTCAGAGTTAATCACATGTGATTCCCAATCTGTAGTTCAAATCACATGTGATTTATCACTATGCTTTATAAATAAGTCAATTGTTTTCAAAACTATCTGGGATTAACAAACAAGTTTTAAATGTTCCTTTTGTACAATAGTTTTGTTAAATAAAACTCTTTATGAGAATGTAATCATACTAATATATTTATATAAGTAAGGCTTGAAAGACTTAGGACCGATAGCTCGCCTTATTTCCTGTTTCTTGTTTGATTGTGGACTTGGGGTAGCAGTTATCCATCCGACTGTCATTGATTTCTTAATTATATATCTCATATATTAGTACAGATTATGAGTACTTCTTAATTTATTAATTACCTGAATCACTACTTGATTAGAACCACATACACTAAATTAACTATAATGGGTATAGTTAAGGACTCTATCCCTAGTTTCCACTATTACTCTACACTACTATAATTCTCTATATTATGAAGCAATACACTAATAAGAGAATACAATACAAGTTATACGAAAGATTACTACACTATAATACAAGAGAATGCACTAATCATGAGATAACTCACTAATCCACTACGGGATACTCTATACGCTATACACTATGCCCAAAGTTTTCCGTTAGGAAGACAACACTATATGTATAGATCTATACGGGGAAGATGCTATTACATCCCGACTGATGACTTCAGTTCGAGCCGCTCAGGCCCAGGGATGCTTTTACTCTACTACACTATGCATGACTGGGAAGGTCATGGGAGTTCGCTATTACTCACACTATTGGGAATATACTAGAAAGACACTATAACCGCACTAAAATACTAAAAGAAAGATGAAGTAATATCCCGAAGTAAATAAGTATCTAATACTAAAGGATGCTGCACCACTATTACATACTCTAAGAATAACTCACTATATTACATTACTTAATGTTCTGGAGAATATGGGATTTTCTAGGTTTCACCACTATTTATGATTTCAAACTTCAGGTTTCATAATAATGACTCTAATGCTTTTTATACAAGTACTCACACTAAAACTCTTATGAACTCACCAGCTTTATGCTGATATTCTTTTCAAAATAACTTGTATCTTCAGGTCAAAGATAGATAGTTACAGCCGCAACATTTTTGGAGAAGATGGAGGATGCAAGACCCATCTCTTATTTTGTTTACTTTTGGTGTTTGTCAAACATTACAAAACACACTTGTAAATACACTTACTATGTAAATGAAATGGTTGTATGTTTCTTGCTTTTACTATTATACAATTGTGATGATACTGTACACTACGTCATCCACCCCGAAACGTATTCCGCCGTTCTCGGTTTTGGGGTGTGACAATAAGGGGGGTATAAGGTTACTGCATATAAAATGGCAGTTTAATGGGTGTCCACTCTCACCCACCGCTTCCTTGACCGGTGGAGGGTTGTTAGCCGAACGGGTTTGACAGGACTATAATTCTCCCTTCATTAAAAGTATTAATGATAAATACTAAGTAACTAAACTCTTAATAATACCCAATCTTAGTTACTTAGGAAAATGTGAATAAGGTGCTAATCCATGAAATTACACTTTGCACTTTGTTTAAGTCAGTTAGTGGAGCATGTGTGGTTAACCGGCACACTAACTCGTATTTAACAAGGTAGGCAAAGGGTAACTTAGTGTTTATCATAGTATCGATGGAGCGTGTGTGGTTAACCGACACATCGATTGAGGGATAAACACTTAAGGGTACCAAGTAATTTGCGTGGTTACTTCACACCTTGTTTTGTGATCCTCGGCATCCCAGTCAGAAAACCTGAAGGGCACACTCGAGATTGAAACATGCCATTGAATAGTTCAATGAGTCTCAAAGATCTAGGAGTTTCAAATCCAATTAAAACCTAATAATACATTTCGTTTATCTTGGTGAAAATTGGTGAATTGTCATTCACCTACCTTCAAATATTTTATAGCTTGGATTAAGGCATCCCTCTTCTAAGTTATAAAATAGTTTGTTGGGTCCTAGCCTTAATATTTCATATTGGGTGTCATATTAACGACTTTATATCAACTATCTTGAATATCTCCCAGAAGATGTCTACTTTAGACATCTATGATCTTCCCAAATCTCTTGAAACAACGTTTCCTAAATGAAGATGATGTCCTTTGGAAATCATACTTCTTTAACCTCCTCAAATTATTCTCCCTAACCCACAAGTTCAAAATCACTCAAGCCCTACTGGCAAGGCAATATCTAGGTGTGATCACTTCTTGGAGATGTAGTCACACATTGACAAGTCGGGAGAGTTGGGTGTCAAAGTCTCGAGAAAGTTGGTGGTTCAACTACTTTCTAAGTCACATATTGAGTTCTTTTAGAACACCTATGAAACAGAATATGACAAGACCCTTAATGATCTTATCTATTTTCTATGATCAACTTCCTAAAACTTTATGGACATTGACAGTGATGACATTGGATATCTAGTAAAGCTCTCTCATCCCAGTGGAAAGGGATCGGCCATAGTCAACTCGGTTGACCAAATGATAAAGAGAAAGGCCAAGTCTGAGATAGTCCCGTGTACCATTATCAAAGGGTCCATATGTTTAAATTTCCAAAGAAAGGGGCATTAGTCGCAAAGCTGCCAAACATACCTAAGGATGTTAAAGTCAATAAGTTTGACTCTACTTCAGGTAAAGTCCGCTATCTAACTCTGCTAAGTTCCTATTATGAGATTCTTGATACGTGATGTGAGTGGGTCACATGGTTATGTTTTAAGAATCAAATAAAAGTGAAGAAACTTAAAAAAGAATATGATGAATATGATCGCGTAGAAGAATTTCTATCGCATAGTTTGAAGATTGGATTCTTGAGCTACTTCTTAGGAGTTGTGAGATATTGCTTAGGAATAGATAACAACAATTTTTCATATGGATTGTAAGGATAAGTTTTTCTGCAAAGTTTTAAAATAAAAGAAAATTTTTTGATTTTATTTATTTTAAAATATCCTTACAATGGCATTTGAGGAAAAATTGTTGCTTATATGATTCCATTAATAGCAAGATTGGAAATATCAAATTGATTCTTTCATTTGTGGTAATGTCTAAATTTACCAAATAAGGAAAGATTCTCATCACCCAAGTTTCAATTGGACCGGAACTTGGAATCATACAAGTTGTATAGCATGATGAATGAGAACTTTAAAGTAATGGAAAATTAAGACTAACTACTTGTTCACATGGATGTGTGAGTCAAGTAACGGAGTAAGGGATCGAGTACACATTCTTGTGCACTGGTCAATTCCACCACAAAAGACCGATAAGATTATTCGTCATAATTTACTAAAGCTCAGTAAATATGGTTATACTCACAAGCTTAAGTGTAATTCTGAGACATTGGAAAAGGTTCCAATGTAAGGCAGAGCGAATAAGAAGAATCAACTTAGGCAGAAGGATAAAAGTTTCTCAAATCTGTAAAGAAGGGAGAGTACTTTAGTATCAGTTTTGTGATCAACTTAATGATTAACAACCCATGGCACAATTAGTTCTCTAAGGAAATCTTAGTGCATTCTTATGACTAAGAAGAGGAACCTTGAATTGTTGAAATGGTTAAATCAAGAAGATGAGTCATACTTCGTTCCAATACAAGTCTTAGAGTCATACTCCAAGATTGTAATTTGAGTGATATGTCTTAAAGAAGGTTTAAAAACACTTATCAAATGTAAGAGTAAAAGTTTCCTACTCTTGTACATTTGACATTGGTAAGTTGTGATGTTTTGAATAAAACAAAGACCAACTAAGGCCAATTGTGTGAAGTGTTTGTCTTGATTAGAATCCGCACTATCTCTTGGATGTTTAACAAGGGATTCTTATAGGTCAAGAGGATAGTGGGAGTCTTAAATGTCTTGAAAGTCTCAAGAACTAATCAAGAATAAAACCTGAAGTTCTTCACTAGCACACGACTTGAGGTTTATAACCTATCATGTTGATGCATTCTGTGCCCATTCCAGTTAAAGTTGGCTTTGCATATGATTTCTTAGAGTTCTCCATTGGTTGCGCAACAACTTGGAAGCAATGGCAGGCCCTTGAGCTGCCAGGTGGCAAGAAATCAAGATTGAGTTCAGTCCATATGAGTTTGGATTTGTCATTATCCTTGTCTTGTGACTATGGTTTTGACAATTCACATGGATAAGAACACATACACCAGTAAATCTAAGTGTCATAAGGTTTCTCTCCGATTCATGAAAATTATGGTGACGAAACTCTTTCACTAAGTAGATTTTAGCTAGATAGAAATTGTAATGTTTGCATTCTCAAAGTTGTTAGTGGAGCGTGTTTGGTTTACTGACACACTAACCTGGACTTGTGAGAAGTGGCAAAGGTCTAAACAATCGAGACTATGATTACGGCATCCCTTTTCATAGTTCTTAAAATTTTTTAGACAAACAAGTGTGCTATCTAAGGCAAGGTGTATGATTTTGATAAAGTTTTATCAAAACAATCTAGTATCAGAAATCTGATCTTTGGTAAGAAAGTCAACTGATTTCTGAGTACATGTCGAAGCTAGTGGGAGCATAAGTGTTATGCTCATAATCATCATGTTAGTGGGCGCATGATAATTATGATAAAGATTGCAAGTTAGCAATGTTAATTATAGAAAACAAAAAGGTTCAATTGGGAAAGAGTTCTTTTGCTATAATTAAGGGAGAGGAAATTATACTTCATCTCAAATCTAAAAGCTTAGATTGAGGTTTTAATCCTATTTAGTCAAGGAAACATATATGAATTTCATGTTGGAATGGCTCAACATAAGGAAATTATGTATATGGGTCCATTATTTGCGTTCTAAAAATCGATTATGATTACGACATCCCTTTTCATAATCCGAATTATGATGCCTTGGCAAATTGTAATGGTAATAGTATAGAAAAAGACTGGTTTAGTCTTTATGTGAGACATCATGAATCGTGTTCCATATGCTTCGGATATTGGATCGATTATATGTGCTATATTCATCCGTTCTAAAATTTTCCAAATGCCTGCGGCATTAAGAAGGGAAAAGGTCTAGAATTGGATATGACTAAAAGGATTAAAAGATTGTCGAGGACGATCTATGATTTACCGAAGATTGGGTGCTCAAGGACAGTTGGAAGTATAGTGATAATTCTGGAAGGACCATGTTGACATAATCTGTAAGGAGGTAGCTTTTGTTCAGAAGTGACAGTCAAAATGGAATCTGGAAATGTTTCAAAGTTAGAATTTTTCAATCTGTTTAAGATTAGGAAACTTAATGCAAGAAGAATGTTTCTAAGGAGATGATCTCCTTTGGAATCCTCTGTAATGGTTGTTGTCAAGTCTTTCTGACTTCGTGCATAATCATTACAAGAGGATCAATGCGTATAAGTTTAGAATCGAACAGATTTCAGTAAATCGCATGAATTTGGAATTCTTGCATTTGTAGTAAGGATTTGGGACTGTGAAAAGAGGATCATTGGAGTTATGTTCAATTGATGTAGTTCAAAAAGTAAAGATCATAGACAAACATAGTATGCATACTTGGTGTATGGCATGGCTAGTGTTTAGAAAACATAGTGTACATGCTTGGAGCATGGGACAACTATTGTTTTAAATTAAAGAATAAAGTTGATAGCTGAAACAGTATACAATGAATAATGTGTAATCATATGCTGATAAATAAAAGGTGTTTTATTTATGTTCATAGGTTTTGATACCATATTGGATTCAATTATTATTGTGTTTCATTTTGCGTGTTTTGACTTCCAGAATAAACTAGGTTATTCTTCCGAAATGACTAAGTTATTCAAACCATCCACAGTCGGTCATATGTGGGAAGTAGATATGAATTAAGACTGTCATCGGTTGGCTTGTAGAGGTCTAAGGTGTTGGACAAAGGGATACAACACTCATGAGTGCTCATAAGTTCTGAGCATTGGATTCAACCTGCGCTTATTGGAATCACTTCATGGATTTTTATCACGAGTGATCATGAGACGATAATATTTTATATTCTTCAAACCTAGAGATATGAGTTGTTACTATGAGTTGGTTGTACATTGATTGCACAAAAACGCATTCGGTAACTCGGTGTTATAAAACATGCCTTTGTGTATGATTCAACAAGTAGTAGAACAAGCCATATGAGTTGAAGTTTATCCATTCCTTTTACCATTGGGATAAAAGCGATATCTACGGGCCCCTCGATGATTTGATGATAACAAATGGAAGTGCTCGGTCGGGCCATGATTGATTTGATTTGTTCAATTATTCAGTCGTCGTAAATCGGAAATTAGGAAACAACAAATGGATAGAGAGAATGATTATAATCCATGTCTCAGTCCATATGATATCTAGAATGGAGGAATATATGATCCCTTATCTAATGGACAAGTTCGTTGACAAGATCAGAGTTCAACAGCGGCTTTAAGAGCTACGATTGCCAGTTAGGTTTTAAAGTCATACTCAATAATATTTTTAAACTTATCCAAGTGCGAGACTGTTGGATTAATGTCTAAGTCCATACCTATATTTGGTATGTACTTGACCCGACTCGGCATGGTCCATTTGGGTTGCACTTCACCGACACAATTTGTATGGATAGTCTTTTGAGAATAGTATACTTATGATTTATATTAGTATATTATAAGTTTTAATATATTAATAAGGAATCATACTATTTAATTAGTATTGACCAAGACTTAATTTAGAATTAATTAAGTGATCAAAATGAACTAATTAAATATGGACTCTTATATATATATGGAATGGGCCAAGTTCATTTAGGTTAGGCTAAGCTTTCATGGATAGTCCATGGAGTCTTTAACCCATGGATCATATGAAATGAAAGGTCATGGGTTTAACCCTAGTCTCCATACTATATAAAGATGTCCTTGGTTGGTGAAATGGGCACTAGTGTGGGTACACTAAGAAGGGCTAGCCGATTTCACTAAAGAGAACCAAGTATTCATATTCTCTAAAGTCTTCCAATGTGTTTTGGTGATTTGTGATTCAACTTGAGGCTTCCACACTATTGGGGCTAAGCTCTTAAAGCTTGAAGACATCAAGCTACACCAAAAGGTATGTCATCTAACTAGTACTTTGTAGTATAAGAACTTCATAATATGCTAGTTAGGATTAAAGACTTGGAAAGATCTTATTTGCATGTATCATAGAGGAAAACATAGATCCAAGGTTTATAGGGTTGCATGTACACCGTAGGAGTGTTGCAATGCTCATATCCCAACAGATCTTTCCTTAAAATCAACTTTACTTTCGGGTTTATGCTCTTAGAACACCAAAACAACACAAATCTCATCAAGAACTCAAGCTAGGTTTAAAGATTATTTTTCTTCTTCATCTACATCTCAAAAACCCTTAAGGTCAGCTTCATACCCCCTTGTTTTCGGTTTTATAATGTTTTTGGGGGAGGATAAAAGTGCTTTTGTGATAGATCTATGTATATGTGCATGTTTATGTGTTTAACTTTTAGATCTAAACTTTAACATGAAGATTATCACTTAGATCTTCATAAAAACCATGATAAAAGTATGTTTTGTCTTATATATTACATTTAAACTTGTAGATCTGAAATTATATGTCACACCCCAAAACCGATGACGGCGGAATACGTTTTCGGGGTGGATGACGTAGTGTACAGTATCATCACAATTGTATAATAGTAAAAGCAAGAATCATACAACCATTTCATTCATATAGTAAGTGTATTTACAAGTGTGTTTTGTAAAGTTTGACAAACACCAAAAGTAAACAAAAATAAGAGATGGGCCTTGTATCCTCCATCTTCTCCAAAAATGCTGCTGCTGTACCTGTCTATCTTTCACCTGAATAGTGTAGTAGAGTAACAGCATCCCTGGGCCTGAGCGGCTCGGACTGAAGTTATCAGTCGGGATGTAATAGTGTCTGCCCCGTATAGATCTATACATATAGTGTCGTCTTCCTGACGGAAAACTTCGGGCATAGTGAATAGCGTATAGAGTATCCCGTAGTGGATTAGTGAGTTATCTCATGATTAGTGCATTCTCTTGTATTATAGTGTAGTAATCTTTCGTATACTTGTATTGTATTCTCCTATTAGTGTATTGCTTCATAGTATAGAGAATTATAGTAGTGTAGAGTAATAGTGGAAACTAGAGATAGAGTCCTTAACTATACCCATTATAGTTAATTTAATGTATGTGGTTCTAGTCAAGTAGTGATTCAGGTAATTAATGAATTAAGAAGTACTCATAATCTGTACTAATATACGAGATATATAATTAAGAAATCAATGACAGTCGGATGGATAACTACTACCCTAAGTCCACAATCAAACAAGAAACAGGAAGTAAGGCGAGTTATCGGTCCTAAGTCTTTCAAATCTTACTTATATAAATATATTAGTATGATTACATTCTTATAAAGAGTTTTATCTAACGAAAGTATTGTACGAAAGGAACATTTAAAACTTGTTTTGTTAATCCAAGATAATTTTGAAAACAATTGATTTATTTGTAAAGCATAGTGATAAATCACATGTGATTTGAACTACAGATTGTGAATCACATGTGATTAACTCTGAAATCTGAAAAATAGTTTTGTATAACTTTTCATAAACATATATATTCAACTTGTATCTCCCCCCTAAAACATATAAAACATTTGAAAGGTTCATTACGGGGTATGAACTCACCTGAAATCGCGGAAATCGGGTAAATCGGGTAAATGTGTCGATTGAGCGTTTGGTACCCAATAACCTCTTGAGCACCTCCTAGGACCCTAATGTCATATGAAATATGTATTTTACAAGAAGTTAATCATCTTATGCTTTTCATTATAGTATTTGGACATTCTAGCATCGTTTTCGGGGTTTTAAGGCTTAGAAGGGGTTCCCGGGAGTGGTACAAAGTCATGAATGATTTACGGGAGGGTCCACGAGCTCACTCCCATGGAGTTTATGGCCCAAAGGCCATCCTTTGGGAGTTTACGGCCGTAAACCCCTTAGGTTTGGCCGTAAACTCTTGTGGCACTCCAAAGTGTATGCTTAAGGTCTTATTTCACTTCCTTGATTTAGTGGTGTGTGTCTTGGACCATTTTAAGGGATTAAACATCATAATTTGTGACATTTTTGGGGAGTTTACGGCCAAGACTTGTTCTTGGGCCGTAAACTCTTGTAAACCCTTTAAGATGTATGTTTTAATGGTACAACAAAGTCTCATACACCTTAGATAATTCCTAGAAGGCCCTATAGTGAGTTTGGGACAATTTGGCATACATTTTTGGGGAGTTTACGGCCCAAGAATATCCTTGGCCGTAAAATCTTCATTTTGTGCTCAAATGTGAAGTTTAATGGTACAACACACTTCCAAAGGCCTTAGCTAAAATCCTTACATGCATTTGAGGGGTTTTGGGACTTGTTTGACATAAAAATATGGGTGTTTACGGCCCAAGCTTAGCCTTGACCTTAAACTCCTCTTTTTGCCATCAAATGATGTTGTTTGATGCATTTAAGCCTTCCTTGTTGTCAAGTCTAAATTGCCAAACACCCTAGATGGGTTTTTGGGGCTTTAAACAAGTGTTTTTGGGGTGTTTGAGGTGTTTACGGCCTAAGCACATGCTTGGGCCTTAAACTCCTTTTTATATGTCAAATCCTTGTGTTTTAGTGTCCAAAGTCCCCTAGGTTTATGCCTTAACTAGTCTATAAGCTTAAAAGAAGGAGAAACAAGGCTTTTGGCATGATTTTGGGGGTTTGCGGCCTAAGGAGCTTCTTTAGCCGTAAACTCCTTTATGGTCCTTGATTTTCATGATTTTGGACTCTAAAAGCAGTAAAGTAGGATTAGATTAAGTTAGGGGATGAATCCTTACGTTTGGAAGTCGGAAATTCGCGGATTTGGAGTCGATTTCGGGTCTAGAGAGAGAAAGTAGTGAGAGAGAGGTGTAATAGTGGTAAAAGAGTCCAATTGAAGTGTTCAAGTGTTTTTATATGTCTCGGGTATTGTACCCGATACACGGCTACCCGATGCTAAAGTTTAACGGGGTTAAAACTTTTTACCCGGGTGAAGTGGTTGAAAAGTAATATAACTTTATTTAGTTAGGCTAGATTAACACGTATGAGTTATATTACTTATAATGATATTAGGACATGCATATAATTAGATACTCGGATATTAACGATTCCAAATATTACATAAAATAACGTACGTTAACGTATTCCGTTTGTGAAAATGGGATTTGTAACGGGAATAGATTTGGGGTTGTCACATCATCCCCCCGTTAGGGAAATTTCGTCCCGAAATTTTAGAATTTATACATATAAGAGTTATAGTACAACTACGCGAAGAGATGGGGGTATTTGAGTTTCATTTGGTCTTCGCGTTCCCAAGTGAATTCCGGCCCTCGTTTGGCATTCCACCGAACTTTCACAATTGGGATACGGCTTTGCTTCGTTCGTTTTACTTCTCGATCCATAATCTGAACAGGCTCTTCAACGAAGTTGAGGCTCTCATTGACCTCAATCTCGTCAAGGGGAATTACGAGTGTCTCGTCTGACAGGCATTTCTTCAAGTTAGAGACGTGAAAGGTAGGGTGTATGTTGCTTAGTTCGTGAGGTAGGTTGAGTTTATAAGCTACGGGGCCGATTCTAGCGAGAATCTCAAAAGGCCCTATGTACCTTGGGTTTAACTTTCCACGCTTTCCAAAGCGTATCGTGCCCTTCCAGGGTGAGACCTTCAACATGACTCGATCTCCCACCTAGAATTCCAAGGGTTTTCTTCGTTTATCGGCGTAGCTTTTCTGTCGATCCCTAGTGGCTTTAAGTCGTTCGCGTATCTGTACAATCTTCTCGGTCGTTTCTCGAATGATTTCCGGACCAGTGAGAGAGCTGTCAGGAACTCTTCCTTTAGCTAGTTGAGTGTCACCCACCTCAGCCCAACATAGAGGGGATCTACACTTGCGGCCGTAGAGGGCTTCGAATGGGGCTGCCTTGATGCTCGTATGATAACTATTATTATAAGAAAATTCCACAAGGGGTAAGTGTGTGTCCCATGACTTACCAAAGTCAATTACACAAGCTCGCAACATATTCTCTAAGGTTTGAATCGTCCTTTCACTCTGTCCGTCGGTCTGCGGGTGGTAGGCTGTACTCATGTCCAGCCTCGTCCCTAGTGCTTTTTGCAACGATTGCCAGAACCTAGAGGTGAATCTACTATCTCTGTCTGAGATAATAGAGATAGGGACGCCATGTAGTCGTACTATTTCTTTAATGTATGTTCTAGTGAGCTTCTCCGTCTTGTCCGTTTCCTTGATGGGTAGGAAATGCGCGGACTTAGTCAACCTATCGACAATGACCCAAATAGTATCTAACCCACCCGTCGTCTTGGGAAGTTTGGTTATAAAGTCCATTGTGATCCGCTCCCACTTCCATTCTGGTATCTCAGGTTGTTGAAGGAGTCCTGAAGGCTTTTGATATTCAACCTTGACCTTCGCACAAGTGAGGCACTTACTCACAAATGTGGCGATTTCTGCTTTCATGTTTGGCCACCAGTATAGCTTTTTGAGATCCAGATACATCTTATCTGAACCTGGGTGGATGGAGTAGCGAGTGTTATGCGCTTCTCTCATAACCAAATCTCTAAAACCTCCATGGCTTGGAGTCCAGATCCGGTCCATGAAGTAGTAGGCTCCGTCATCCTTTACTACCAAGTTTTTATCCATTCCACGTAGAGATTCTCCCAACACGTTCTCGGGCTTTAAGGCTTCCAGCTGAGCCTCTTTGATCTGCGTGGAGAGATGCGAATGAATAGTCATCGTCAACGACTTGGTCTTTCGACCAGTATACTCCTTCCTGCTCAGTGCATCTGCTACTACATTGGCTTTTCCTGGGTGATATCTAATTTCACAGTCGTAATCGTTAAGTAGTTCGACCCATCGACGCTGCCTCATGTTGAGTTCTTTTTGGTTCATTATGTGTTGGAGGCTTTTATGATCAGTGTATACCACACTCTTCGTCCCATATAAGTAGTGTCTCCAGATTTTTAGTACAAAAACAACCGCTCCTAATTCGAAGTCGTGCGTAGTGTAGTTCGCCTCATGGGTCTTTAGCTGTCTCGAGGAATATGCGATAACCTTACCCCGTTGCATCAAGACGCAACCAAGCCCCTGATTGGATGCATCACAGTATACAACAAAATCTTCTGTCCCTTCGGGAAGGGATAATACTGGTGCGGTGCATAGGGCTCACTTCAGGGTTTGGAATGCCTTCTCCTGTCTTTCCTCCCAGTCGAACGGTACTCCTTTCTGTGTCAGCATAGTGAGAGGTTTCGCAATCCGAGAAAAGTTTTGAATGAATCTACGATAGTAGCCAGCGAGGCCTAGAAATTGACGAATTTCCGTAGGCGTCTTCGGTGCTGACCAGTTCTCAATAGCTTTAATCTTGGAGGGATCCACATGAATTCCTTCTTCACTAACCACGTGACCTAAGAATTCGACTCTTCGGATCCAGAATTCGCACTTATAGAACTTCGCATATAACTTTTCGGATCGCAACGTTTCCAAGACTTGTCGTAGGTGATCCTTGTGTTCTTCCTCGTTCCGAGAGTAAACGAGGATATCGTCAATGAAGACGATGACGAACTGATCCAGGTATGGACGACACACTCTATTCATCAAGTCCATGAATACTGCGGGGGCGTTGGTCAGTCCAAAGGGCATCACTATGAACTCAAAGTGTCCATAGCGGGTTCGGAAAGCTGTCTTCGGAACATCTTCCTCGAGTACCCGTAACTGATGATACCCAGATCTAAGGTCAATCTTGGAGAAGTAACTTGCTCCTTGTAGTTGATCAAACAGATCGTCGATACGAGGGAGGGGATAACGATTTTTAACCGTGAGTTTATTGAGTTCTCTATAATCGATGCACATCCGAAACGATCCGTCTTTCTTTTTCATGAACAAGACCGGAGCTCCCCAAGGTGAGAAACTCGGTCTTATAAAGCCCTTGCTGAGCAGTTCGTTGAGTTGACCGGATAGTTCTTACATTTCGGCGGGCGCTAAACGGTAGGGCGACTTAGCTACGGGGGTAGCTCCTGGAATTAGGTCAATTCTGAACTCAATCTGACGTTTGGGAAGTAGGCCGGGAAGATCCTCCGGAAAGACATCAGGGAAATCGCATACTACGGGAATGTCTTTTGGATCTTTCGATTTTTGGTTAGTGTTAACGACATGGGTAAGAAAGGCGCGATACTCCTTGCGTAAGTATTTCTGAGCCTGAACACTAGAGATGATACGAAGGCTCGTACTCGGCTTATCTCCATATATCCAGAGGGTTTCGTGATTTGGAAGGTTCGGGCGAATGGCTTTGTCGGAACATAGGATATCAGCACAATGGAGACTCAACCAATCCATACCAACAATGACATCGAAATTTTTGATTGAGACTGGCATAAGATCGATTGGAAATGAGTGATCGTCTAACATGAGAGTGCAACCTATGTAGATTTCGCTAGAGTTTTCTGTTTTCCCATTAGCCATTTCTACGACGAAGGTTTCTTTTAGTGGTTGAGGGGTTTGTTTGAGTAAGTGTTTAAAGTTATGATTTACGAAGCTTCTTTCTACACCACTATCAAATAAGACACAGGCATAGGAGTTGTTGAGAAGAAACGTACCCGTGACTACTGTGGGATCTGCTACCGCTTCATTGTGACCGATAGCGAGTAGCCTTCCAGTTCCTCCAGCATTTGTGGTCTTTGGACAGTTTCTCTTAAAATGACCCGCCTCTCCACAGCCATAACAAGTTGGGGTCACTCCCGTACCAGGAACCTGCGTGATAGGTTTGGGAGGGGCCTTACAAAATCGGACAGTATGGCCTTTTCGACCGCAGTTGGAACACTGCAGTTCACGGCAGGGGCCGTTGTGGTGGAAAGGGCACTTGGGACACTTGGGCAAATTTCCACTGTAAGCTTTTGGCGGGGCTGGAGCAGCTGGAGTAGTCGTGGTGGTGGCAGCATGGACCGCCACAATTTGTTGGTCCTTTGAGGAGGTTTGAGTTTTCTTGCCTTTCATCTTATCCCATCGCTTCCTCTTTCTGTCAGATGAAGCGGGCGGTGCAGTGGTTGTTGTCGCTGGAGTGGAGGGGATTTCGTGGTTGATCAGACTCTGGGCCAATTCCTTGGCGCTATCAAAAGTTGTAGGGCGTGAAGCTAGAACATTTCCTTGATACGGGGACACTAAACCCCAGATGTACCATTCAATCTTCTTGTTCTCTGTAGGGATCATATTGGGGAACATAGCTGCCAAGTCGCAAAACCTGGCCGTATAAGCTGTTATATCGGTCCCCTTCATCTTGAGGTTCCAGAGTTCTTCCTCAAGTTTCTGGATTTTGCCCCTAGGGCAGTACTCTCCTCTCATGAGGTCCTTCAGAGTGTCCCAGCCCATAGCATTGGCTGTGACCAAGGAAAGTGAACTAACATGGCCGTTCCACCATGTCAAGGCCCTGTTGGTAAGGGTAGTGGTAGCGAACTTGATTTTGCTCTCCTCGGGGCAAGAGCACATCTCGAACACAGCTTCGGTTCTTTCGAACCATCGAGATAATGTCAGAATTCCCCCAGTACCATCGAAGAAGGTGGGTTTACAGTTCATGAAATCCTTATAAGTACATCCCTGCACTCGATGATGGACTTCACCGAACTTGGAGTTACCACCGCTCGCATCCCCATAATTCATCTGGGCCATGGCTGCTGTCACGGCCGCAGTTACACTGTTTGAAATAACACCGGATCGATCTGTGGAGGAGGGGGTGGTGGAGTAGGGGTTTGAGTTGCAGGTCTTCCTCTGGCGGGACGCTTTCATGGAGGCATCCTTTACTGGAAGAAATATAGAGATGATAGCAATATTAAGGGCCTACTGCGAATATAAATAAGTGTTTCGTGGACTAAATCAACATAATCCAAGATCAAGATGAGAGTTATAGCAATAGAGAAATCAACTGCCAATATATTGGTATTCATGATGCAACACAAGTTCATGAAAATTTGACCTAGCAATAGGTCTTACATCATACCATAGAGAAAAGGATTGGCAGTTTAGAGGTTTGACTAGAGTACTTTCAAGCTAGGAATGTTTACAAATAATAGATCTACGGAACGTAGAGTGGATAGGTTAATCCATTAAACAAAAGATAGAGGTAACTAGACGTCTTCTGCTGGCGACGGTTACTTGTCGGGTGAATCCTCAATTCTGCTAGCTGACGCATAACTTCTTGAAGGTGTCGATCATGAGTCCTTTGGCTTGCACGGAGTTCTCTAACTTCAGCTCGGGATGCAGCCAGCTGGTGCTGTAGAGCCTCGTTAGTCCTCCTTGTCATGTCCATGGCTTCTTCGAGTTGGCGGATGCAAACTGTGTTGAGATTTGAGTTGGCATCCACTTCCACAACTCGACCTATTGCAGCCTGACCTTGCTCGACATTCCTGGCAATCCTTCGGATCATGATGGGCAGAACCTGATCTGCTGATCCACCTTCGTTTATGTTGTAGAAACTTCGGTCTCCATTGTATGGCGTGGGCTGACCCTGCTCTTCGCTCCATCTGTGCAAGGATATGGCCCACATAGGAGTGGGGCCCTGAAATGTCGGACGTGGGTTGGGGTTTGGGACTCCAGGGGGTAGGTTATTAACTTCTGGCTCAGAGTCGGAGTTATCCGGAAAGCCTTCTGCTCGGTGGTGATCCAAGGGGATTGGGTGATCATCGTCCGACTCTTCACTGAGCCATCCCCCATTACCCTGGTTTGGGTAGTACGGGTCGCCTGGAGGGTGGAAGCCAGCCATGGTATCTATGCGAGAAAGGGGAAAAGAAGGTTAATAGGCGTACTAACCTAAATTACTTATAAGACAGTCGTCACGAGTTGGACCAATACTTGCATAATGCATACTAATTACATGTGATTGGGGCAGGATAGTCCGTCGAATAAGTGACCCTAACTCTAAATCCACAACCAAACAAGGAACAGGAAGTAATGCAAAGATTCACAGATTCTAAGTCTATGACGCCCTAGTCACAGGTAACCGGAAAGTATCCATTTAGCGACTATTGCTCCATCAGTAACGACCCTTTTTAGTTCTCACAGATGTATGTTTTTAGAGGTACAGAATACTCCTATAGTATTCTAATGTTAATCGTTATTGTGGTAGTGTTGGTAAGTTTTAGACTTGCTGCAATACCACAACCAAACTTAGGCACATGCTAGTCACTCCCAGGAAAACGTAGTTGATCAGGCTACATCCCCCTAAATGTGACTATATGTCTCTAAGCTCAATTGTGCTATCCGACAATCTTAATACTTTTGTTTGGTTCTAGGACGATACTGACTTCTGTGTTTTATAGTGATGTGTGTACATATACTTAGTTAAATCTTTTAGATACTTAACAGTATATATTCTTGGTCAGAGTGTTTTAGTCCCGAAGTGTTTATAGTTCGTATATCTTTTATAGGTTGATATACTTGATTCACTATAAACAATGCTCTGATACCAATCTGTCACACCCCAAAACCGATGACGGCGGAATACGTTTTCAGGGTGGATGACGTAGTGTACAGTATCATCACAATTGTATAATAGTATAAGCAAGAATCATACAACCATTTCATTCATATAGTAAGTGTATTTACAAGTGTGTTTTGTAAAGTTTGACAAACACCAAAAGTAAACAAAAATAAGAGATGGGTCTTGTATCCTCCATCTTCTCCAAAAATGCTGCTGCTGTACCTGTCTATCTTTGACCTGAAGATACAAGTTATTTTGAAAAGAATATCAGCATAAAGCTGGTGAGTTCATAAGAGTTTTTAGTGTGAGTGCTTGTATAAAAGTATTAGAGTCATTAGTATGAAAGTTGAAGTTTTGAAATCATAAATAGTGGTAAAACCTAGAAAATCCCATATTTTCCAGAACTGTATAGTAAGTGAAAATCTTTAAGAAATATGTTGTTTCTATCTTTGAATGTCATTTATCATAGTAGTGTAATAGTGACTCATCGCTATGTAATGTAGTATAGTGAGTTATTCTTAGAGTATATAATAGTGGTGCAGCATCCTTTAGTATTAAATACTTATTTACTTCGGGATATTACTTCATCTTTCTTTTAGTATCTTAGTGCGGTTATAGTGGCTTTCTTAGTATATTCCCAATAGTGTGAGTAATAGCGAACCCCCATGACCTTCCCAGTCATGCATAGTGTAGTAGAGTAACAGCATCCCTGGGCCTGAGCGGCTCGGACTGAAGTTATCAGTCGGGATGTAATAGTGTCTGCCCCGTATAGATCTATACATATAGTGTCGTCTTCCTGACGGAAAATTTCGGGCATAGTGAATAGCATATAGAGTATCCCGTAGTAGATTAGTGAGTTATCTCATGATTAGTGCATTCTCTTGTATTATAGTGTAGTAATCTTTCGTATACTTGTATTGTATTCTCCTATTAGTGTATTGCTTCATAGTATAGAGAATTATAGTAGTGTAGAGTAATAGTGGAAACTAGAGATAGAGTCCTTAACTATACCCATTATAGTTAATTTAATGTATGTGGTTCTAGTCAAGTAGTGATTCAGGTAATTAATGAATTAAGAAGTACTCATAATCTGTACTAATATACGAGATATATAATTAAGAAATCAATGATAGTCGGATGGATAACTACTACCCTAAGTCCACAATCAAACAAGAAACAGGAAGTAAGGCGAGCTATCGGTCCTAAGTCTTTCAAATCTTACTTATATAAATATATTAGTATGATTACATTCTTATAAAGAGTTTTATCTAACGAAAGTACTGTACGAAAGGAACATTTAAAACTTGTTTTGTTAATCCAAGATAATTTTGAAAACAATTGATTTATTTGTAAAGCATAGTGATAAATCACATGTGATTTGAACTACAGATTGTGAATCACATGTGATTAACTCTGAAATCTGAAAAATAGTTTTGTATAACTTTTCATAAACATGTATATTCAACTTGTATCTCCCCCCTAAAACATATAAAACATTTGAAAGGTTCATTACGGGGTACGAACTCACCTGAAATCGCGGAAATCGGGTAAATCGGGTAAATCGGGTAAATGTGTCGATTGAGCGTTTGGTACCCAATAACCTCTTGAGCACCTCCTAGGACCCTAATGTCATATGAAATATGTATTTTACAAGAAGTTAATCATCTTATGCTTTTCATTATAGTATTTGGACATTCTAGCATCGTTTTCGGGGTTTTACTGCTTAGAAGGGGTTCCCGGGAGTGGTACAAAGTCATGAATGATTTACGGGAGGGTCCACGAGCTCACTCCCTTGGAGTTTATGGCCCAAATGATTTACGGGAGGGTCCACGAGCTCACTCCCTTGGAGTTTATGGCCCAAAGGCCATCCTTTGGGATTTTACGGCCGTAAACCCCTTAGGTTTGGCCGTAAACTCTTGTGGCACTCCAAAGTGTATGCTTAACGTCTTATTTCACTTCCTTGATTTAGTGGTGTGTGTCTTGGACCATGTTAAGGGATTAAACATCATAATTTGTGACATTTTTGGGGAGTTTACGGCCAAGACTTGTTCTTGGGCCGCAAACTCTTGTAAACCCTTTAAGATGTATGTTTTAATGGTACAACAAAGTCTCATACACCTTAGATAATTCCTAGAAGGCCCTATAGTGAGTTTGGGACAATTTGGCATACATTTTTGGGGAGTTTACAGCCCAAGAATATCCTTGGCCGTAAACTCTTCATTTTGTGCTCAAATGTGAAGTTTAATGGTACAACACACTTCCAAAGGCCTTAGCTAAAATCCTTACATGCATTTGAGGGGTTTTGGGACTTGTTTGACATAAAAATATGGGTGTTTATGGCCCAAGCTTAGCCTTGGCCGTAAACTCCTCTTTTTTCCATCAAATGATGTTGTTTGATGCATTTAAGCCTTCCTTGTTGTCAAGTCTAAATTGCCAAACACCCTAGATGGGTTTTTGGGGCTTTAAACAAGTGTTTTTGGGGTGTTTGAGGTGTTTACGGCCTAAGCACATGCTTGGGCCGTAAAATCCTTTTTATATGTCAAATCCTTGTGTTTTAGTGTCCAAAGTCCCCTAGGTTTATGCCTTAACTAGTCTATAAGCTTAAAAGAAGGAGAAACAAGGCTTTTGGCATGATTTTGGGGGTTTGCGGCCTAAGGAGCTTCTTAGGCCGTAAACTCCTTTATGGTCCTTGATTTTCATGATTTTGGACTCTAAAAGCAGTAAAGTAGGATTAGATTAAGTTAGGGGATGAATCCTTACGTTTGGAAGTCAGAAATTCGCGGATTTGGAGTCGATTTCGGGTCTAGAGAGAGAAAATAGTGAGAGAGAGGTGTAATAGTGGTAAAAGAGTCCAATTGAAGTGTTCAAGTGTTTTTATATGTCTCGGGTATTGTACCCGATACACGACTACCCGATGCTAAAGTTTAACGGGGTTAAAACTTTTTACCCGGGTGAAGTGGTTGAAAAGTAATATAACTTTATTTAGTTAGGCTAGATTAACACGTATGAGTTATATTACTTATAATGATATTAGGACATGCATATAATTAGATACTCGGATATTAACGATTCCAAATGTTACATAAAATAACGTACGTTAACGTATTCCGTTTGTGAAAATGGGATTTGTAACGGGAATAGATTTGGGGTTGTCACATTATACACCTTAAATAGCAAAAAAAAAAGTGTTGTGCTCAAACATCTATAACTTAAACTCAAAAATTAAGCTTTCACAGGAACGTTATGGTCTAGTTTCCGACTATTTTTACCACCTTAATGGTAGTATTTTTTAAAACTGGTTTACATTAGAATATTTCAGGTTATTGCCTATAAAGTCACTACTCTCACGTTTTCATACGATTTTTCTACAATTTTTGACTAATTTTACAAAACTGCCAATCATATTTGAAATAATCTCGGACTAGCCTGTGAAAGTGAGCAATTTCACACTTGTTTGAAGCCATTAAAAATTATGAGAAAAATTATGAACATAGTAGATAATGTTTCGAAACTTTCAGATTTTACGGATCCAAATTTCGAGTTATGATAATTTTTATATAATTTTACTAAAAATAGGGACAGAAAAGCAAAAAATCATAAAACTGTTTTAACTTACTAAAAGTGCTTATACTTTTGTTAGATGAAATTTTATATGAATTATACATTCTTTTAAAACATCTAGACTTGTTAAGTTAGGTATAATTAAGTATACATATATGATTACAAAAAGTGGTCTTTTTAAGTCAACTTGACAAATTATTCGACTAAAATGAACAAAAAAATAACAAACGGGTTAAAAAAGATATTCATATTCTTATTGGGACTGGAAATAATATACGTATTTAGGGGCTTTAGTGTCCTTTTACATGCTTAGTGGGCCTTCATATCCTTTTGCATGTTTAGTGGGCCGTAGTGTCCTTTTACATGTTTAGTGGGCCTTAATATCCTTTTACATGTTTAGTGGGCCTTAGTTGTCCTTTTAAATGTATATTGGGTCCAAGATATACATTTGTATTCCATTTGAGCCTGGAAACAATAGACACGTATAGGGGGCCTTAGTGGTCCACTTACAAGTTTATCGGGCTTGGGAATGAGTTTCATATGTTTTTTTCTTCTTTTTTTTGCGTAAACTTTGATTAAGGATCTAGTGAGACATTTCGTTTGGCACCATATGCGTCTACAAACCTAGCCTGTAGTTATATCCAGAGTCTCCCAGAGTGAGAATGTGAGTTTGTGTATAGATCTATATGGGGGTGACACCCCACACCTAAGTTGTTCACTACAGTTAGACTAGGCCAGTCTAGGGTGACAAACTGTACCTTGTTCCCTGAGCGTCCCAAAGACACCAAGACAGACAAAATTATCATTATTTAGTGTGGTTATAATGGATAAATTAGAGGAATTCACATTATGAGATTTACGGGAAACCATTATATTTTCTTTTTGGGATACAACAGGGAACCTTCTTTTTGATAAATATACAATCTATACACACCAGTACTCAACCATGGGGGTTGAGATTTCAGCATTATTTATCGCAGACAACATCGGGTTGTCAGGAAAGAATTCTTATTCTATTTTCGCAAACATTAACACACATGCATTAATATAAGATCAAACACAAATATTTCAAACCATTTCTTTTTAGAAAATATCGGATTTCTAAAAGAACTATGAAAACTATTCTAAACAAGTAGAAAAACCATTTTTATACAAAAGTGCTTATGAACTCACCAACTTTTTAGTTGACGCTATTCAAAATGACTTGTATTCTCATGGATCCAGTAACAAGTAGTAAGTTCGACTAGGAGATCAAGTGGTGCAACTTCAAGAAATTTTACTTTCTTACTTTTGTGGAACTGATGAACAAATTCAATATGTAAACTATGTAAGTATGTATATTCAATGTATGATGTTTGGTTGCTATGTTTCATTCATATTCAATTTTTAAGTTACTAAACAAGAAGTCACCTTCCCCCGGACATTTCTGCCATCTAGATTCAGGGGTGTGACCAACCTCCGAAGGACAAAGTACTGGGTCCTTACCCTCGGTGGGAGTAATGACTTGACAGTGACAGGGTATAGTGGCACCAACTCTCAGACCGACAGAGATAATTTCCGCTCTCAGTCTAGATGGGTATTTACCCTAAATGGAGGAGAAGTAACATGGAAAAGTTCCAAACAAGAGACTGTAGCTGATTCAACATGCGATTTAGAGTATATAACAACAAGTGAAGCATTGAAGGAGGCGATATGGCTAAAGAACTTCATCGGATACCTTGGAGTTGTACCAACTATAAAGGAGCCTATGGATATTTTCTATTGTAGCAAGAGTGCGGTCGCCTTAACCAAGGAACCAAGGGACCATGGCAGATCCAAGCACTTCGACAAAAAATATCACTTCATAAGACATGGGATAAATTAAGGACTCCTCGCAGTAAAGAGGGTATCGTAGAAGAAAATATAGTAGATCCCATTATGAAGGGACTGAGTTGTGTTAAGCACTTGCAGCATGCTAGGAGTATTGGGCTGAAACTTATAACATAATGATATAATAAAAGTAGTTTTATTTATGAGTAAAGTTATTATCTTGTGTCAATTGTTTACTATTTTTTCAATTTGCATGTGTTGACATCCAGAATAATAAGATTATGTAAACCATCCATAGTCGATCATGCTTTAAGTAGGATATGATGTTAGACTATCATGAACTGGCGTGTAGATTGTCTAAGGTGTACAAACATAGAAAAAGTTTTGCTACAACGTTCATGAGTGCTCTTGAAATAAGATTTGAGTATTGGATTAAACCCACGCTCACATGAATCACTTCATGGAATTTATCTTGAGTGATTGTGAGATGATAATATCGTATAGTCTTCAAACCAATATATATGAGTTGTTGGTTACGAGTTGGTTGTGCATTGAAAGTACGAAAATGCATTAGTGACTTCATGTTATAAAATGTGTTGTTGTGTATAATTTAAAAAGTAATTAGTACAAGCATATAAATCGAAGTTTATTTGTTCCTTTTATCCAAAGAGGAATAAAAGTGATATCTTCGGCTCCTCGATAATTTTGTTTTGACTTATGTGTCGCGCCTGGTCAAGACTCAATTGATGTGTTCAATTAAGTTCTATGTTAAACAAATCAAAAATCTGGAAACAAACTGTTGGATAATGAGTATGACTTCATTCCATGTCTTTTTCCACACGATATCTTGAAGAACAGAGGATTATATGATCCCTTATCTAAAGGACGCGCTAATCATTAATGCTGATGGACGATTTTGAGAGCAACGATTGCTAGTCAGGTTTTTGAATTTATAGTTGCAGTTATAGTTATTAGGCTTATCCAAGTGGGAGATTATTGGATTAGGTGTCTAAGCCCATAAATATAATTGGTATTCACTTGACCCGATAGTAGCATGGTCCATTTGGGTTGCATTCACCGAAGCAATTTGATAGGAAGGTTATTTGAGAAACAGGTTATTTGTGATTTATTAATATATTATAAGAAGTATATATTAATTGGGAAAACTTATTATTTAATTGGTATTGATCAACAATTAATTTGGAATTAACTTAGTGATCAAAATAGATTGATTAAATTAACATGGTTTGATTATGTAAATCAGTGATACATATAGTTTGGCTAATGATCCATGATTGGTTAGTTATGGACTAAGCTTATGTGAGAGTCCCTGAAGTGTTAGTCCAAATTAATTATTGGATCAAAAGCCTAAGTGAATGGATTAGGGTTTACAAGTTACCCTTGGAATTCTACACTATATATGTTACCCCTAAGCCCTAAAATCGAAACACAAGTATTCTAAGTAGAGTATAAACAATTTTGGTGCCTCCTAAATCTCTATCATAATCCTCCATTTGTTCTTGGTGTTTTGCAACTTAGTTGAGGCATCATGTTGAGGTGCTAAGCTCCTGTAAGGCCATGTTCTACAAGCTACAAGAAAGAGGTAATCATCTAACTCGTTTTACGTTTCAAATGTCAATGTTGTCTGCTAGTTAGGGTTCATGCTTCGGAAAATGAAAATTGGATGTATAACTTGAGAAAACTTAGATCCAAAGCATTACGTTTGTATGTGAACCATAGGGATGTTATAGTGTTCAAGAACCCATCACTTCGACGTTTTGTTAAAGACATTATTTGAGCCATCTGAATATAACCACATCATTAGAATACAGAATAAAGAAGACATCACTGTAGAAAGAACATAATGATTGAGAGGTTGAGATACTTGAAAATGTAAGATTAAACACGGAAATTAGATCTTTGAATATTCATTAGAGGTTGAGATGATGTTATTGGATTAGGTGTCTAAGAAAAAAAGTATAATTCGTATATACTTGAATTGATAGTAGCATAGTTAAAAAAAATGATTTATTAATGTATTATGAAAATAATATATTATTTAGAAATCATATTATTTATTTAATACATAATGATAAATTAATTGGAATTAATTATATTTATTAATAGTGAAGGGGTTGTTTTGCAATATATTGATAGTTATAGAATTGACCTATGGAAACCTCCTAGATGGGTTGGACGAAATCTTCTAGGAAGGACCTAGAAATTTCATCCAAGGGCCTCTTGGATGGAGTTCATAGGCTGCTTAGGACTTAAGCTAAAGAATTAGGGTTTCCTCCAGCAAACCCTGGCTTTTTCTCTAAGTTGCATCTAGTATAAAAAGAGTCCTACCCCTTCTCTATTTTGGCCCCCCTAAATCCTAGAAGGATAGCCAAAAATCTCAAGCTTCTTCCCCTATCTCCTCTATCATCCTCTTTCTTAGTTTGGGTGTGAGCCATCAGAGGTGTTACACATGTGACACTTGCTCTCGAGGTTGAAGAAGACTTGGATTTTCATTGTTATTACAACGTATCAATCAAATGTATGTTTGCTAACCCTAATTATAATTTTCAAAATTTTACTAGTGTAACTAGGGTTTTCCTTTTGATGTTCGATACTTGTATTTTTAGTTAGAGAAAACATAGATCAAAGAATATTAGGGTTGCACACATACATAGGGATTGTTTGTTATGCTCAAAACCCATTAGATGCTTCTTCATTTGTACTTGATGGATCAACGTGACCCGTTTGTGCCACCATGGTTATGGTTTTGAGAACTTTTTTAAGAGTTGAATATCATAAGAGAATAATTGGTGAAAATGGGATCAGTTTGCGTAAAGTTGTCAATTTAGACCACCAATAACCTTTCAGTGCAACTATGTGACCAAGAAATAGTGGGAACCAAGATAAAAAAATGTGTGTACATTGACATCGAATATACATTCGATGTAAAGCAGATGGATCCCAAAAAAAGATCACTTCATTCGACATCAAGAGAGATATCAAAGTGGTTGTATGGTATCCCGTGAAGTAAAATTGAATACTCATGAAGGAGTATCGAAGATATTCTTTTAACATAGACTTTGTTGGTAGGATCAATTTTGTTCATAACCACAACATAACATAAGTATCAGTTAAATGATGAAAATTACTTGTATGACTAGTGTAGTCAGGGACATGTGAATGTGGGAAAAATTTTAAAGGGACAAAGGTTCAAACAAATATTCAGAAAAAAGTCATATTCCATGAAAAAGTTTATGTAGTTGATCCTGTTCGGCAAAAATATATTGGGTAAAGAACATTTCGTCAATATCCATCACAACGAAGAACTATGATTTTCAATGTCGAAGTATGGTAGTGAAACAAATTCTTTATTAAAATGTTGAACATAAAGTTCACTATTAATTCCTTTAGAAGTTGGGAATGTTAGGTTTCATCATCGTCACGGAAAAATGAATCTGGATCATGACCACAGACTTGTGCAATATTTACATTCTGGTTGGTTTCTACCAGAGATGTTGAGGATATGTAAGTGAGGTCTGTTAGATGTGAAGAAAAAATTTGGTGAAAAAGATTGGTTAAGAAAAGATTGTGTACCTGTAACACCCCGATCCTCAGGTATTGATTTAAATGAAAGTTTATTTGGTTTTATGATCTACTTGACGAGTTGGTTGCCCTACTCATCAAGTAGCAGCGGGGTGGGATCGCGTATTTAGTGGCCTACTCGCTAACTCCATGAAGAACTTGACGAGTAAGAGTTGGCAGAAGAAACCCTAGAGCCCAGGATTTTCACCCTATTTAAGGAAGCATTAGCCTCCTTTGGCCTCTTTATAGTCCTAGAGCGCTCAAAAAAACCTAATTCGTGTGGTACTTAATCCTTGTGTGTCTTAAGTTTTGGAAAGGAGGTTTTGGAAAGGAAGAACTTGGAGGGAAAGTGTCAAGGAGCAAGGAAGGCGTGGTAATCAGAAATCTACCTCGGTTAGCATCCTTTGGAGGTATCAAGTCATCACCTTTACGTCATTTTCCTTCTAGACCTCATTTGGTTAATATTATGGGTTTTTATTGTTGAAACATAAAAGTGACCATCTTCAACTTAACTACCGCAACCGTTCAGTGCTTACAGCCCATATAGCACCCGGAGTCAATCTCTACAACTGTAACCGCAACGATTCTCCATCAGCAACCATATCCGCATCCGGAGTATTCAAGTATTTCCCCTCTGCAGTCTTAGTTATTTCTTTTACCATGTAATTCACTCTATTATCCAGCATGCTTTGCAAGGCTGCTCATAGAGTAGTTCTTTTCTAAACTCTATAAATAGAGACTCTTTCTTATGTATTAAGTACCGGTGATATATGTGAGTGTGAAAACTCTTAACTTCTCAATACACAAGATTTCTCACTCAATCATCTTTCTTATCTTCATCAGTTATCTATCTTATTACTCTTCACACTCAAACTGGTACTGGAACATAATCTCTCTTCGGAGCAAGTCTTCTAGACTTAATCACTAAACTTGATCTCGCTTACTAACTTGGAGTGACTTCATTCCTTGTTATGAATCAGTTTAAGTGTATTCGTGATGTAACTTTTGTCACTTATCTTTCGTTACTTTCCGCAACTAACTATCTAAGTATCTAAGTATCTAACTTTATTATTGTTGAGCTTTTAGATCCTTAGAGATTAACTATTCTGCAACTTACTTGTTCTAATGTTCGTTCAAGTGTATCTCCAAGTTTTTCTCTCAACAATTGGTATCAGAGCCAAAGTGGTTGCCTTTGGATATCGGAACTCTGATTTTCTCATTAAGCCTTCTATACCACTAGAGCGCATTCAATCCAAAAAAAAAAACAAATGGGACAATCGTTATGTCTGAATGTATCTAATAGTGTTGGTGGTTCTAACCGAGCCCCAATATTAGTAGCAAATGAATATCATCACTGGTCCCAAAGAATGGATAGGTACATAAGAAGATTGGGTAGAGATGTATGGAGATCCGTGGAAGAAGGACAACATGTTGTAGTCCTCACACCAATCCAAACTAACGGCGCTGCAACCAGACTAGGAGGAGTTCAACCAACTATGAGCCGTCTTACCAAAGATGATCTCGATAAAATGGAAAATGATGCTGTTTCTTTTTATGAAATTTCGTGTGGTGTTGCTCCTGACAACTTTGATATTATCATAAACTGCAAGTCAGCAAAAGAGATCTGGGATGTACTCAAAAACCTGTACGAAGGCTCAAAACAAGCACAAGATAAGAAGCTCACAACCGCACTCAACGACTTCAACAAATTCACAGCTCATGTTGGTGAAAGTTTGGAAGACTCCTTCAAAAGATTCAACCCGATAGTCACGAATTTATCAAATGCTGGTACCATCCGCAGCAACCATGAAACCAATCTCCAGTTCCTTAATGGTCTAGGAAGACATTGGACTACAGCCAAAATGATAGTCCAAGGTGACAGAAAGATTCACTCTTTATCACTCTACAAACTCTATGCAGAACTTCAAGTACAAGAATCCGTTGTACTCAAAGACTATGCTGACTTCGGAGGACTGCTTGCTCTCATAGCACAAGCTCCACCACACTCATCCTACTCTTCCTCTTATGACAACCCACCACAGTCATACGAAGCAGATTCTGAGTATGATGATGAAGAAGATTTTCAGAAGGCTATTGCTCTAGTTAGCAGCTCAACCGCATACCACCTTCCTCTTTCGGCAAGAATCAACAATTCAACAAACCACCATTCAACCGTAACTTTGGACCTCAGAACAATAACTCTCGGTATCCTAAAGTCTCTCAGAACAATCAACCCAAGGAGGTACCACAGTCTCTTCAGAACAATGACTCCGGTACTCAATCAGAAGACAAGAATGATGTTGTGATTTGTCACAAATGTAATAAGGAAAATCACTTCGCAAAAGATTGTAAGGAAAATGTAGTCAAGGATAGAGCATTCTACCTTCGAATGGCTCAAGAATTGGAAGAAAAGGAAAAGGCAAGCGCATATGTGGCTCAAGTTAAAAGAGACCATCAAGTTTGGTCATCAGGATATGAAGAAGAGACCATCAGTAGTGATAAAAGAAAAGGGAAAATCTGCATGCTGGCAACTGCGGATGATGATGGGTCAGCAATGTTAAACAAAAACTATTGCTACATGGCGAAAGATGGGACTCTAAGCAACGTTGAACATGTAAAACTCCTGATCCAAACTTTAAATTATAGCATGCATGATTGTCAACCATACATAGATGATCGTAATGACACTTGTGCTGCCGTCCTTTCAGACTATAATAAAGCCTTAGATGAGAAGAACATTGCATCCCAACAGATGTTCCACGTGAGAGGAAGACTGGATAACAACAAACTTAAGATGTCAATGTTAGAAAGGGATCTAGAGTTAGAGAAAGATGCTAGAATCTTAAGTGAAACTCAATTAGAAATAGCCTTGAATCAAAAAGATTTAGCTCGGAGAGAAATTGTACGCTTGCATCTTTTAATTGAAAAATTGTTTAATGAAAGTGATGCTATTGAAAATTTGTTTAACAATGGAACCGTAGACAATACATATAATTAGGGTTGGTCAAATGGATATCCTACCGCAATGGATTCCTCACCCTGGTTCAACAAAGACAAAGTGTATGTCCCTCCTGATAGAGAATTTCATTTCCCTATCAATGATAAGACTTTTCCCGAAGATATCAAAACTCACTTCGGTAGATTACACAATTTGAGCAATAATTGTGTCATTGAGGAAATTGTGCCCCAGGATTCTAGTCACATATGTGATCAAACTCCCATTAGTGGCACAACTCACTCCAATTCTCAAGCTTCATCCGAATTTGATGAAGAAATTCTGGTTGAAGGCCCCGAAGTCTCAGAGGAATTTCCGTCTTTGTCCTTTGACTATAGTCAACTGCCTAGAAATGTCCCCCCCCCCCCCCCCGCAGTCTCATTTAAAACCTACTCTGCGATAGTCAAATCATCTTCACCGCAGTTAAAAAACAATGACTGCAACTCTTCAGTTCAAGGAACCACTCTTGGGTTTTGAGCATTCTAACACTTCCTAAGTGTACATGAAAACCTAATAACCTTGGATCTATGTTTGTCTAATTTTCATGCAAAGTTGATTTCCAAGGCTACGATCCTATCTAGCATACATGGGGAACAATTCTCCTTGTAAATAATAGATAGAATTACATACCTTGTTGTTGACAGTGTTCCTTGAAACCTTGTGAGCCTAGCACCTCAAGTGTGATGCCTCAAATGCTTCACACAACACCAAATGCAAAGTATAAACTGAAGAGAATACTCTAACACATCTCAAAATCGGCCAAGCCCTCTTGTTTCTCTTGTGTCTCACACGTGTAACCGGTTTTGGGGAGAGGCATGGTCCTTATATAGTGTGTTGCATTAGGTAAAACCCTAATGTAACATGACTCTTCATTTCTCAATACATGGGTTAACTCCATGGAGCATCCATGGAGCACCTTATGGGTGGAACCCAACTTGATAGTCCATGGAACCTTTTAGCCCACAATATAAGAAATGGAAGATTTATATAATCTACCCATATATTTAATTAGTTATTCTTTTGATCACTTAATTAATTCTAAATTAATTCTTTATCAAAACTAATTAAATAATATTATTAATATATTAGAACTTATAATATATTAATACACCATATGTGTTATTTCTCTCATTTAGTTCATCCAATTGCATGGTGCCATGCAACCCAAATGGACCATGTCGGGTCGGGTCAAGTATTTACCAGAAATAGTTATGGACTAAGACACCTTATCCAACAGTCTCCCAGCTGGATAAGTCTAATAACGATAAATGCAATACTACAAGAACCGATCGGCAATCGTAGCTCATTCAAGGTCTCTCGGAACTGAGAATATGTTGATACGCCATTTAAGATAAGTGATCATATAATGCTCTGTTCAAAGTATCAGCAGGACAAATACATGGAACAATGTCTTACTTATTGTCCAACAGTTTGTTTTCCGATTTCCGATTTGTTTGACAAAGAACCTAATTGAACACATCAACTTAGTTCTGACCGGGCCCGGTACATAGGTCAAAACAAAATCATCGAGGGGCCCAAATATTGTAACAATTGGTAAAAATAGGAACGATCGTGCGATGCTATGTTTTGATTATTAAGAAATATGAGTATTTTATCAAGAATGGTTGAAGGAATTTAACCTCTTTTATTTAAATAAGTTATTGTGAAATATAAAACAACTAACTATTGATAAATTTCGTTATGATGTATGACTACGAACCATCACCAGTTTGTGAAATTAGCATATAACATCATTTAAATGCAACAAACTTAATTTTTGTATCAACATGTCTCTAGTTGATAAGTAAGTTAGGTTCTATGTAAAACATTTTCTTAATAGATGTGAAGGATCTAAATTTGACAAATATACGAACAAAAGTGAGAAAACGTGTTTAACGATATGGTTAACCAGTTAAATGTCACGAAATTATTCATTGGTCAATAAATTTTATATTTAAATAAATAAAAATATAAAATGAATTATTATAAGGTATAATTAGAATGTATTTAAGTGTTTTTGAATAAAAAGAATAAAAGATAAACATTAAAGTTCAAATACACAAAAACTACATTGTTATTTTATACTAAGTATACATGTATGTATTTCTACATATGTATTATTATCTAGTGAATGACTAGTACTGGGTCATGATTTTAGTGATTTCATGTAAGGAATATGATTTCAAAATCAATTAAGATAAGAGAATTGGTGGAGATATGTGCCAACTTAACTAATAAGTGCTTAATCACTTAAGACATTTTACTAAGAATGCTTATTAATCCCTCTTCTAATTTTCGAGATTAAGACCTTCCCTCTCCTTAACTAGAACTCCTAACTAACTAATAACTAGTAGTTAGTTAGTTAACTAACTCTATCTCTAAGCAACCAGCCATGCAAGTGGCTAGACAAGATCACATCACTTAAACTCACATCCCATGACAAGCTAGTCTAGGTTTTGTCCCCTTATCCTCTTCCACTCTTTCCTCCTTCATATCCACGAAATTTCCTCTTCATTTTACCCTCATTTGACCAGCCAATACTCCAGGGAATTACTCTAAACCTTCATCTCAGTTTCAAGCACAAGAATTTCCTTCCAAAGCCATCAAAACCATTAACTAAAGGGCTGATGTCCCTTTTGTGTTTCAGCCACCATTTCACCCATATACACCCTCTTTTTGCTTGATATTTTTACCAGAAAATACCCCTGGGAGTTAGTTGTTAGGCTACTCAAAGTTATAGATTCAAAATAGTGAGTAAACTACCCTTTTTCATTCTCTTTTGTTGTGAAGTTTTGGTGACAGAAACATAGCCAAAATAGTGGATGTTTTGGAGCATCAAACCAACACCCAAAAGTTCTTCATCGTCAACCTTCCATTCTTCAAGTATTCACATAAGGTGAGTTCATACCCCTACATTTTCATGTTTTCTTCAACTTTTAAGGGGGGGGGGGGGGGGGGGCGAATACAAGTTAGAACACTGAACATAACTTAAATTTAAATGACAGCTTTCTACAAAAAAGTTGAGTCCTGTTCACGGATTTTTTTGACAATCTTAAGCTTCATATCTTTCAAAACTGTACAATATGAAAATATTTCAAGTTTGTACCTTTCTAAGGACTACTCGCACGCATTCATACGATTTTTCTACAATTTATGGCAATTTTTATAAAATTGCCTGTCATTTCAGAAGTGATTTCGGACCAGTCTGTGAAGATGTTCATTTTCACACTAGTTTGAGACCACTAAAACTCATAATAAAAAATTAGGAACAAATGAGACTAATTTTATAAACTCTAAGAGGAGATGGATTTAGTTTTTGACTTACGGTGATTTTTCTATGAGTTTTCTAAAAACAGGGACTGTAAAGGTTAAAACTGTCAAAAGTGGTTTATAGATTTATTAACACCTTCTAACATTTTTGAGCAACGTTTATACATTAAGGAAGTTAAAACACAATCATTTAAATATTTTTAATTACCATTTTTACAAAAGTGATAAGTACAAAAAGGTCTTTAGTATCAAGCTTAAGGATTATTTCATGCAAAGTTTCTAATAAAAATGTAAGAATATGAACAACAATTACGAAACATACCAAATCATCTTTTAAAATTTATACATATATATAACGATATACATATATATATGCTTTGTTTAAAAACTTGTCTTCTACATCAAAAATATACCTATATAGTTTTACGAGAATATCATGAACTGTTACATACTAGAAAAACTATTTCAAGATGTTTACTTTCACCTACAAGAACAAACGAACATTTTCACATGTAAATCTGTTTTATACTAAGTTTTGTGAGACATTAACTTCACGTACGTTCGAGTACACATTTCAAGTCCTGTATTATATACCAAAATCCCTTGGAGGGGAAGCATGGTGTTTGTGTATAGATCTATACGGGCTTGACAACCCCACGCCCTGACTGTTAGCTATAGTACACCATTTAGGGTGACAAATGTCAGAACATTCCAACGCCTGAAGAACGTTGTGTATAGGTAATTCTAGTCAATAGCATGGTTATAAAATTTACATGGAGTATTAAAAACGCATTGATTTACGGTGTTTTTCAGACGTATTGGAAATTTTATACGTGCATACATTTTCTAGAAACAAACATTGGTCTTGATAGAAGGGTACATTTATGCTAGTAGAAAATATGGGATTTTCTAGGAACAAACAAACAAAAACAAAAAATTTCATTTCATACAAAAATTGTCATTTAATACTTATGAAACTCACCATCTTAAATGTTGATCTACTCTTTCAAAACTACTTGTATGTCCCAGAGATTCACTAATTACAGGTAACAAACAGCTTTTGAAGAAGGGACACTGCGGCGCCAGTTTAAATTCATATTTTGGCAACATATTGTAATTGGTTTTAAACATATACCTTTTAACAATGTAAACTTTCAATTATATATATGATGCTTGTATTGCTTTCTTCACTATGTATTCATTTTTTACGTTACCACATGAATTCATCCGCCCTCGAACGTTTCTGCCGTTCCGGTTTGGGGGTGTGACAGATTGGTATTAGAGCATTGTTTATAGTGAACTAAGTATATCAAACCACATAAGATATACAAACTATAAATACATAAGGACTAAAACTCTCTGACTTAACAATTTCAAAAGAAGGAACATTAGGGGTCCTTTGTTGTTAAGTCTATGTTTGCTAAGTGTATACGTTAAGGTGGTATATACTAAAAGTTTTATAGACTTAGAATTTATGATTTTCACTTTACTTCCTTTTCCTTGTTTGGATGTGGATATAAGGTAAGATCACTTATTCGACTGACTATTTAATCTTGATTGTATATGACCTTATACACAAGGCAACCATAGAAGGACCAGGAATGGATCGAGATTTCACGGAAAATGTAAGTGCATACAAACATACTAGTAAGGAGTCATATTAACAACAAAATAAGTATTAAGATAAGTTAAACACTGCGAGTAAGCCTCGGGGTATGTAATCAAGCCTAGGATGAATATAGCCTGATCAACTATATTTATCCAAGAGGTGACCAACATATGTCGAGGAATGGTCATAGTGGATGACGAGTCTAAAACTTACCAACAAACCATACAAAGAAAACTTTAACATACAAATTTAAAATACTATAGGAGTATTTTGCGTTACAATAGAACCACACACTTAGATTCTTCATATGCTTATTACCCCTATTCTTGCATAGGCTTATCAGCTAGACTTCATCTCCACATAGACTCTTACTATCCTACCACCGAAGCCAATAGATGGATCAAGAAGGATCCAGAAGAAGATTTCGAAGAGTACCAATAGATGAAATATGAGTATGAAGATTTCCGAGAAGGGACCATATGGGGAAAGAAGTTCGGTAGGTACCATCAATAAACCTTACCCTATCAAGAGGAGTGTGAGAACCTCCACCTCTCATTTCAGGAAGTAACCCATAATTAACTACCTAGCCACACATATAGACTGGAGAGGACAACCGATGATCCACAACCGACATAAACTCACTGCACCGTACTTCGGGCCATAGAATCCATAGACCGGCAAGCAGATCAAGAGAACAATACGGATCACCTACACTCCTTAGAAAAGGAGATATTCGTTATAGGACAAAGAAACCTTACAGCTACAACCTGGACTATCATCACATAACTGAGAACAGAGGAGGCCACTCGTGAAATAGAATCATGTCTACACATGAAGGTAATCAGTATACTGTTGCAACACTAGTTCTATAAATAGACCCTACAACATTTCAAACTGCGGTAAAAGCCATCGTGACATCAGTCATGGAACACCTCGGCACTAACAACACAAACAAAAGAGGGAACGGCGCCGAAAGTTACAATCGTAATAACAACCAGGGACACCCCGAGTATGTTCCTACAACGACACCCCAAATCAAGGACCTACCAAAAAGACAACAAACAGTGACATTCCATACCACCACCATCCCTACTACCTCAGTACCGACAAGACCATATGTTGGAAACCTACCAAAATTCACCAAGTGTAGCTTTCATCATAAAGGAAAGTGTAGGGAAATGCACTGCAACGACTTTAATGAAAAGAGGCATACCACAAATTTCTGTAGGGTGCCGACTTAACAGACCGCCTAGAACACAAAAGCTGGAATGAGTCGGACTTGCTACAGATGTGCAGAAGTATGACATTTCATAAAGGAGTTCCCCGAGACTAAAAACGAAGATGTCAGGAGCGTCGGAAGTGTTTTAGCAACAGAGCGTGGGAAAGCAGTAATAGACCCCGCTGAGATTCCTGTACGTTCATTCCCGATAGCACATATCCATGGATACTATATAATAGCAACGCGGAGAGGAGTATTGTGAGTCGAAGATTTAATCAATTTCTCAACCAAAAACCTCAAAAACTTAAACGAAATATTTACAGTAGAATTGGAATAATCAAAAGCACTAGAGATGTGTACATAGGGTGCACTCTAACACTAAATCGACCAATTCGTTCAAATCATCCTAAAACCGGTCACAATAAAAATTTACGACATTTTCATTTTAACAACGTATTAGTTAGTTTCCTCACCATACCGATATGATATATTACGAAAAGGCCATTCACCTAAACCCATCGAGTAATAGAGACCTCGTTGTCTATGGCAACAAAACGGACACAAACCCCTGACTCACATTTTAAAACAAGACTCAGAAGTACCTACACTGGAGGTACCACACCGTCCTAGCCCATGTTGTGGATAAGAAACAAGAAGAGAAAGACATCATGGATGTTGAAAAAGCCCGTAACCTTCTCGATATATTCCCAGAAGATCTCCTGGGAATACCATTCGTATGGCAACCCGAGTTCAAAAATCAACCTAAGTGTAGTAGTTGTGGAAAAGGGTTGTTGTAAATGCCATCTCACCCAACTTAATCACCCCACTCAAGTAGATATTATGGACCCATACTAGTGAATCTATGATTACTAAGTGTATATATTGGAGCTCTATATAATTAAGATTCTACGGACTTAGGGTTGGTAATACTGCTTTAAATCCTTTTCCTTGTTTGGATGTGGGCTTAGAATAGAATCACCAACTTGACTGTCTTTTCAATCTTAATTATATATGAGTTATAAACACAAAGAGATGATAGATGAATCAGTTATGAGTCATACCATGAACTCCATGACAACTTACCCAGGACAGTGGATGGACATGCTACCACTTGAGCGATCGTAGACAAATCAACCAAACCCACACACTTTCTACCGACCAAGGATACAAAGAAAAATAGAAAAGCTGATAGGAGCATATCACAAGAAAATTGCGAGACTGCATAGTATACCACTATCTATCATTTTGGATAAGGGATAGGCGATTCACCTCATGTTTTCAATAGTCGTTAAAGAAGTCCTTTTTATCACCCTCAAACTGAAAGACAAAGAAGAAGAACCATTCATCGAATCCTTATACAACATCAACTATTACATTAACATCAAAGTCGCATCATTCGAAGTTCTCTGTAGAAGCAAGTGTAGATCACCTCTTTGATGGGATGAGGTAGGTGACACACAAATAGCTAACAGGCAAGTTCCTAACAACACTCTCACTAGCCCCCAGATCATACGAGAAACTACAGAGAATATTGTTCAAACCCGTGAACGATTGAAGGCATCCCAGGATCAGAAGAAGAGCTTGTCTGATCAGACTCTTGTTATTCCACTGGATGAAATTGAAATCAACGGGAGTCTAAACTTCATCGAAGAACTGGTGGAAATCATGGATCAGGAGGTCAATAGGACAAAACAAAGTGGCATGCCCATAGTGAAGGCTCGTTGGAACGCCAAGCGAGGACCGAAATTCACTAAGGAATGCGAGGATCAAACCAAAAAAATACCCCCAATTGTTTAGTGATATCCCGTCTACAAGTTGAATTTCGGGGCGAAATTCTTTTAACGGGGGGAGAATGTAACAATTGGTAAAAATAGGAACGATCGTGCGATTCTATGTTTTGATTATTAAGCAATATGAGTATTTTATAAGGAATGGTTGAAGGAATTTAACCTCTTTTATTTTAATAAGTTATTGTGAAATATAGAACAAGTAACTATTGATTAATTTTGTTATGATGTATGACTACGAACCATCACCGGTTTGTGAAATTAGCATATAACATCATTTAAATGCAACAAACTTAATTTTTGTATCAACACGTCTCTAGTTGATAAGTAAGTTAGGTTCTATGTAAAACGTTTGCTTAATAGATGTGAAGGATCTAAATTTGACAAATATACGAACAAAAGTGAGAAAACGTATTTAACGATATGGTTAACCAGTTAAATGTCACGAAATTATACATTGGTCAATAAATTTTATATCTAAATAAATAAAAATATAAAATGAATTATTATAACCTATAATTAGAATGTATTTAAGTGTTTTTGAATAAAAAGAGTAAAAGATAAACATTAAAGTTCAAATACACAAAATCTACATTGTTATTTTATACTAAGTATACATGTATGTATTTGTACATATGTATTATTATCTAGTAAATGACTAGTAATGGGTCATGATTTAAGTGATTTCATGTAAGGAATATGATTTCAAAATCAATTAAGATAAGAGAATTGGTGGAGATATGTGCCAACTTGTCACAGCCCCGAACCAGACGGTGGAAACATTCGGGGGCTGTTGTGACTCAATTGAATACCATCACAATGAATATACATGAAACATAACATTATACATCACCAAGCATTGGAATGATACAACTGGTAGTGTTTACATCCATTACATTGTCTCAAAATATTACATGCCCAAAAATAAATTGTTCATTGTTACTTAAACAACCGCAAAACCTCATAGAATACAATCCTTTCTTCACTTTATCTGTTACCCGAGAATACAAGTATTTTGGAAAAACGTCAACATATGAAATGTTGGTGAGTTCATAAGAAACGTTTAAAATCCAATGTTTGTATTGTTTTGAAAACCACCAAAAAATCCGATATTTTCTGAAAATAGTATAGCGTAAAAATATGTGAAGATCCGTGAGTATGCTTGTTTGAATTCTATAGATGTAAGCGTACGAGTTGTGAAAATTCGGTATGTAGTTCGTAAGTGTACTAGTTGAAAACCCTAGGAAAACTCGACGTTTTCCTATCACTTTGCTTTAATTAGTTTATGTGTTATTGTTTCGTTACGTTAGAGGTATTCGTTGAGCTCCGGAGGCATTGAGTATATAGTGGGTGGTGAATTGTTGTAACGTCCGTTAATGAAAACGTCCAGTCGACAACCGTACTAGCGATCCCTTAGGCGTCACTCGCACTTATTCACACAACTCAATCCTCCCGGACTTGTGTAGTCCCACGACCGAAGGGGAAAAGAGAAGGTGCGAAACCCTCGGTATTCCCTTGCGTCGTTCAAGACCATTGCAATTGCAAAGGTCCCAAAGCCCAACCCGCAATCGTGAGTTCCCGACTTTACTAGCAACACCGAAGGACCCTTGGGGACCAGCAGCACGTTTGCCATTGAAAGTCTTTTTACACGTGGTTAAGTCGTAATAGACCCAACTACATGTAAGCAAGTATCCTTTGGGCCTAAAGATCATGTCGTAATAGACCCAACTACATGTAAGCAAGTATCCTTTGGGCCTAAAGATCATGCCATCGGGCTAGCTAGGCTCAACAAGCATGATTTGCAACTTTTGGGCCTAAGGAGTGTACGTCGACGTATTGAGTAATTCCACGAGAGTATAGAGTTCCGAGAGTTCCATATGTGTATTGAGCGTTGTAGTGTTAGTAGTTTTGGATTTGTTTTTGATTCGAGACCGAATCAATTCGTTAACAACGATTTTTGGTATTGTTATGTATTGTGTCGGTAGTCGCGGTGCCAATATTCGATCAAGTTGCTTGTATTGAATTAGCCTTGAAAGTTTTCTGTTTTCAGCCCCTCATTGTTTGTAAAATTTACTTTTTCAACCCTCTAATTAAATAACTTTTCAGTTTGGTCCTTAAATCATTTTTCTTGACATTTTAACACCAAAAATTATTGAAATTAATATTTTTCAGCATATTTTTCATTGAAAACAGTTTAAGTCCCTGAAATTGCAGTTTTCTCGGTTATAACCCCTCCTTTTCGCAGTTTTTACAATTTTGGCCCCAATTGGAAAATTTTTGCAACTTTGGTCCTTTTTAAATTTGAAAGGCATTTTAAACCTTTGAAAAGTACTTGTAACACTAGTAGTCCACTGTTTTACAGAAAAATACAGTTTTGGCCTTCCAAAACATAAAATTTCGCATAATGGGCCCTATTGGGCCGAAATTGTCATTTTTAGCCCATTAAGCTTGAAATTTATGTTTTTAATCCTCCAAAAAAGTATATTTTCAGAAAATACATTATGGAAACTGTTTTGACTCATCTCACCCATCAGATTTCGAAATATTTCATTTTGGCCCTTCAAATTTGTATTTTTAACATTTTATGTCAAAAAAATGAGTTTTTAGCCCAAAGTATGTATTGTTAAGCCACTTAGCTATTTTTTTCTTGGTATACTTTTTATGTAGTAGTATATTTTATGCTAGTATCATTTAACATAAAATACATCTCGGTTTTTAGTGATTCATGACTAGATCTAACATCATAATCATACAAAACACACATATAAGCATAGAAATCATACAAAGCATACACATAATGATAGCTCTACACCTTTGCTTGTATTCTCCCCCACAAAACTTAGGGGGTAGTTTCGGTTCATGAAGAGAAGATGGAAGAAAACTTGGTGATTTTTGACCCTAGCACCCTTTGATGAAGATTTCGAGTTTATGGAGTTCTAAGACACAAGTTTATGATTTCATGAGAGTTAAGAAGAGATTTTTGAAGATAAGAAAGAGTCCAAAGCATGGATCCAAGCATAACCTTACCTTAGATGATGATTTTAGTGGAGAATTTTCCTTGTGAAGCTCTTGATTCATGAAATTTTTGAAGAAGGAGGGAGGATTGTTCCTTGAGAATTATAGAGAGAGTTTGTGAGAGATTTATGTGTGTGTGTGTGTGTGTTTCGGCCGAGAGTGAGTGAGAGAAGAGAGAAATAGACCATGAAATGATGCATGCATGGAAGTATGGGACATGTTGCATGGAAATCCTTTGGTTAATTGTAAGGTGTCACTCACAAGGTCAACCCTTCCTCTTGGGCTTGTTTTGGGCTGAAAATATGGAAGGAAAAAGAGAAATTTGGGCTTTAATGCCCACAAGCCCATGTGTAAATTAAGTTGGATGAGTTTTAACCTAAAAACAAATATAATATGATTTTTACACTTTGTTGGGCTAGTTTAGGTTAATCATGGATCAAAGCTTTTAATTTATATCATTCTAGGCCCAATATGGCCCAAAATATTGAAATAAGTAAATGTGGGTCCAATTAGAGCCCATTTAAGGGTTCTAAGCCCATGATAGTCAAATTGGAAGCTTATTGGTCCATTTAGGTCCAATAAGGAAGTCCTAGTCCAAAATGGACCTAATCAAGAACTTCTAGGGTTTCCAATTGCTTGATGTAGTGAATTGGGGTTTAGTTTTCCATTGAGTAGACATCATACATGCTCTTGAGTTTTTGAATTCAACATTTACTTGAGTATAGTGATTACAAGACACAAAATTTCTAGTTGTGACATCATCCCCCCTTTAGAGGGAATTTCGTCCCAAAATTCTGTTTGAAAACTAGATTTGAGAATGCTAGAATAGATGAGGGTACTTTTGCTTCATTTGGTCTTCGCGTTCCCACGTGAATTCTGGCCCACGCTTTGCGTTCCACCGTACTTTCACGATCGGGATGCGACTTTGCTTAGTACGCTTCACCTCCCTGTCCATGATTTCAATTGGTTCTTCAATGAACAGGAGATTCTCGTTGATTTCGATTTCGTCAAGAGGAATGACAAGGGTTTCATCTGATAGGCACTTCTTCAGATTAGAGACATGAAACACAGGGTGTACACCGTTTAGCTCTGTGGGTAGTTGTAGTTTGTATGCTACCGGACCCATTCGGGCGACGATTTCGAAAGGTCCAATGTATCATGGATTTAGTTTTCCCCGCATCTCAAAACGAATAACTCCTTTCCAGGGCGAGACTTTTAACAGTACTCAATCACCGACCTGAAATTCTAAAGGCTTTCGCCGTTTATCAGCGTAGGTCTTCTGTCGGTCACGCGATGCTTGCAATCAAGCTCTGATTTGAACGATGTTTTCCGTGGTTTCACGAATGATCTCCGGTCATGTTAGTGCTTTGTTTGACGTATGCGATTTTGCTAGCTGGGTGTCACCTACTTCAGCCCAACATAACGGTGATCTACATTTACGCCCGTACAATGCTTCGAAAGGAGCCACCTTGATGCTCGAATGGTAACTATTGTTGTATGAGAACTCGATTAAGGGTAGGTGGGTATCCCAAGACTTTCCAAAGTCTATCATGCATGCGCGGAGCATATCTTCGAGCATTTGGATGGTTCGCTCGCTTTAACCATCCGTTTGTGGATGATAAGTGGTGCTCATGTCGAGGTTTGTTCCCATCGCCTTATGGAGTGATTGCCAAAATCGTGACGTGAACCTACTGTCCCTATCCGAGATGATCAATGTTGGTATTCCGTGGAGTCTCACGATCTCTCGAATGTATAAACGCGTCAATCTCTCCATCTTGTAAGATTCTTTAATTGGCAGGAAATGGGCAGATTTCATCAGTCGGTCGATTATTACCCATATGGTGTCTAATCCATCCGACGTTTTGGGTAGGTTGGTCATGAAATCCATAGAAATCCCTTCCCATTTCCACTCAGGGATTGCCGGTTGCTGTAACAATCCTAAGGGTTTCTGGTATTCCACCTTTACTTTGGCGCACGTAAGGCACTTACTGACGTAGGTCGCGATTTCCGCCTTCATGTTAGGCCACCAATAGTGTTGTTTAATATCCAAATACATCTTATCGGAACCGGGATGAATGGAGTATCGCGTCTTGTGGGCTTCCTTCATGACAACATCTCTAAACCCTCCAAGTTTAGGGACCCAAATACGGTTCATGAAATAGTATACTCCATTCTCCTTTGCCTCCAGGTTCTTTTCCATTCCACGCAATACTTCGCTTGCTCTATTTTCCGTCTTCATGGCCTCTGACTGGACTACTGCAATTTGAGTGGCCAGGTGAGATTGAATGTTTATCGAGAGAGTTTTCGTACAGCGATTAGAGTACTCCTTCCGACTTAATGCATCAGCTACCACGTTGGCCTTGCCTGGGTGGTACTTAATCTCACACTCATAATCGTTTAGCAATTCAACCCATCTTCGTTGCCTCATGTTCAACTCCTTTTGGTTTAAGATGTATTGGAGACTCTTGTGATCCGTGAAGACGGTGCACTTCGTACCGTAAAGGTAATGCCTCCAAATATTTAGGGCAAAGACTACAGCTCCCAACTCTAGGTCATGGGTCGTATAGTTTACTTCATGCGTCTTTAGTTGGCGGGATGCATAGGCTATCACTCTCCCACGTTGCATGAGAACGCAACCTACACCCTGATTTGACACGTCGCAGTAGACTACAAAATCTTCCGTTCCTTCAGGCAGAGATAGTACAGGTGCGCTACAGAGAGCTTGTTTCAAGGTTCGAAATGCAATCTCTTGTTTGTCTGTCGATTTGAATGGTACGCCCTTTTCCGTAAGCGAGGTAAGTGGCTTGGCGATCTTAGAGAAGTTTTGAATGAATCTCTTATAGTAGCCTGCTAAACCCAAGAATTGACGGATTTCTGTGGGCGTTGTCGGGATTGCCCATCCTTCTACAGCTTTGACCTTAGAGGGATCCACATGGATTCCATCTTGGCTGACTACATGACCTAGGAAGTTCACACTCCGCAGCCAGAACTCACACTTGGAGAGTTTGGCATAAAGCTTTTCTGATCGCAGAGTTTCTAGGACTTGTCGAAGATGTTGGCCATGCGCTTCCATGCTTCGAGAATAGACAAGGATGTCATCGATAAAAACAATGACAAAGTTTTCGTGGAACGGTCGGCAGATTCGATTCATTAGGTCCATAAATGCGGCTGGGGCATTCGTTAGACCGAAGGGCATTACGACAAATTCATAATGTCCGTAGCGAGTTCGGAAAGCAGTTTTTGGAATATCCTCTTCCCGGACTTTGAGTTGGTGGTATCCGGACCGTAGATCTATTTTAGAAAAATAACTAGCTCCTTGGAGCTGATCAAATAGGTCATCGATTCGTGGGAGTGGGTAGCGGTTTGTCACACCCCAAAACCAAGAACGGCGGAAACGTTCTGGGGTGGAGGACGTCATGTAAGTATCATAACACAGTAAATGTAAATAAGCAAACAACATCATCCATTGCATTAAATATATAATTTTAATACAAGCGTGTTCTGTACAGTATAGACACCAAAAATAACGTATATCAAAATAATAAGATGAGTCTTGAATGCGCTCCATCTTCTCAAAAGCTGGCCTTGGTACCTGTCTACTGATGACCTGAGAATACAAGTTATTTTGAAAGAGTTTATCAGCATTAAGCTGGTGAGTTCATAAGTATTTTAGTGTCGGTATTTGTAATCCAAAAATATTTGAACATGTATAAAGTATAAGTTTGTAAAATGTATGTAAAGGTTTGCAATTGTTTGTAAAAGTTTGAATCTCACAGAAAAACCTATATTTTCTATTAAAGTAGCCTTCTACCAAGGCTTAACTGCTTTGTATGCTCGTTTGATGTAAAAGTGTGTAATTTCCCAAATGTAACTATCATTTAACAAAATATAGTTTGTACATAAACGTTTAAGTGAGGTTATCACTGAAAATATGTAATGGGTAAATCATTGTAGTACTGTAGCCTTGTATTATAAAAACTACTGTTGTACTAACTACCTTAAACTGGATTAATATTAAGGCATTACGTGATAAATTGCACCATACTATCGACTAGTAACAACGACAAATGAATGGTTGTAATAACAGAATGACGTTTGGCACCCGCAGACCTGCAGGTCCGGTTGTAGCTAGCAGCAAGGTGTAGGATTGTCAATCCAGTATAGATCTATACGCAAACTCACGCTCTCCCTTCAAGAGAATTCTGGCTACAACTCGAGCCATGACAGTTAAGTCATGCTCCGATTTAAATCACAATAATAAAGTATTCATGTATATGTACTGTTTCTCGTTCTAGTATAGTTGTATATGTATTGTTTCTAGCATCATTGTATATGTATTGTTTCTAGCATCATTGTATATGTATTGTTTCTAGCATCATTGTATATGTATTGTTTCTAGTATATGTATATGTATTGTTTCTAGCATCATTGTATATGTATTGTTTCTAGCATCATTGTATATGTATTGTTTCTAGTATATGTATATGTATTGTTTCTAGCATCATTGTATATGTATTGTGTTACCCCGATGGTAACTAACTATTGATGTACTGATAAATATGAATATGGAAGTACTTTTATGTCTATACATGTATATATGATATATAACTAATATTGAAACGACCTTCGAATGGTCACCCGAAATCCCACGAGACCACATCTCAGTGCGCGAAAAGGAAATAGGGCGGATGGCCTTCCTAAGCCCTTTAAACATTACTTATATATATATATATACATATATGGGCATGCAATTTATAAGAAGTAAAACAAAGTTTAATAAAAGAATTTGATAAGTAAAAAGAGTTTGTAAAACATTTGAAGTGAAACAGTTTGATAAACAGTTGAATAGTGATAAAATCATTGGTTTTCTAGTTATTAATCAAATGTGATTAACGCAATCACATGTGATTAATGCAATCACATGTGATTGATGTAATAACTATAAGTATTTGACTTGTATTCCCCCCCCCCCCCCCCATAAAGTATTAAAAACATTTAAAAGTATTTCAAAGGTTGATTAAAGGGGTATAAACTCACTTGTGGTGAGTAGATTGATTTGATGTATCGGGTACCGTGCTAAGTGTCAAATGGAGACTAGTTCACACGTTCGATCCTAGTTATCATATAATAAGCATATATAACTAATTAGCCACATAATAACTTAACATAGTAAGTTAACACAATTAGGAACATGTATACACTTTGTATAAGTGTTATAGGTCCTAATGGTTGCATCTAAGTTGATACGGGACAAGGCAAAAGGGTTTGAAACATCAAATGGCCTTGCATAAGAGTTCACCACCCAACAAACCCCACCCTTTGGAGTTTACGGCCGTAAACTCATGGGTTTATGGCCGTGAACTCCTCATATGGTGGTTTTGGGTGTTTTAAAGTGTTATCTTGATCCAAGAACACTCCTAGCTTTGTTGGAATAATACATGAAGTAGTTTAAGGCCCTAGAATGCTCCATAGGGGAGTTTACGTCCTATAGTCCATATACCCTAGAGTTTACGGCCGTAAACTCCTATGGGTGATGGCTTTTAATTCATTTGAGGCACTTGCACATCAAGGATGGCTTCCATGATTTTATCTTAGGCTAATGGGGACAAGATGCACACATTTGTGTCATTACTTGGAGTTTACGGCCCAAGATATGTTCCTTGGCCGTAAACTCCTTTTAAGGAGTGATTATGTTGTCTTTTGTTCTCCATTTAACTCCCATGTGTTCAAGGTAAATTGTCTTAAGCCTTAGGGGTGTTTGTGGCATGTTTAACACAATAAAATGGGGTTTACGGCCCGAGATCTTTCCTTGGCCATAAACTCCTAAAACCCTAAGATATTGAAGTGTTTGGATGTCTAAAATAGTCACAAGCATATGAGGGTTAAAGTCCTTAGGCTTAAGGGGTAGTTTAGGGCACATTTAGCCCTTGAAAAGGGGTTTACGGCCCAAGAAGTTCCTTGGCCATAAACTCCTCTAACTTGTTTTTCTTGGTTGATTTTTAGTCTCAAATATCCATACCTTAACCCCTAAACAAGTTGTCTAACACGGAATCGGGACTAGGAAGCCTTTAGGCTCCGTTTTGGAGTTTACTCCCCAAGAACGTTCTTGGGCGGTAAACTCTCGGATCTTGTAGTTTAGACATATAATTGATGTTATAAAGCATATAACAAGTATTAAAACGCATTTAGGAAAGTAGACTCACAATCTGGGATGAAAACCCGAAGATCCGTCAGAGAGAATTGGCTTTTCTCTAGTTGGAATTTTAATAATGAGTTAATTATATTCAGAAATCTATTTATAGTCCTGAAATATTTTGATAGAAAATAGTTTTATTCTGGAAGTCGGACTATAACATTATAAAACTTAAAATGTTCAAGTTTCACAATTACAGGAGCATCCACTCTCCTGATACATCCATAAACGTAAACCCAGGACAAGTCTGAAATTTACAGAAACTGGACTAGCTTCTATTGAATAGATAATGTTCGTACAAATGGAAATTTCGGGTTGTCACATTATCCCCCCGTTAGAAGGAATTTCGTCCTGAAATTAGAATTTAAGCAAATAAGAAGTTACAAATAACTAAGCGAAAAGATGAGGATATTTCAGTTTCATTTGATCCTCGCGTTCCCAAGTGAATTCTGGTCCTCGCTTGGCGTTCCAGCGAACCTTCACGAGAGGGATACGGCTTTGCTTCGTCTGCTTGACCTCACGGTCCATGATCTCTACAGGTTCTTCCACAAAGTTGAGGCTCTCGTTGATCTCGATCTCGTCGAACGGGATTACGAGAGTCTCGTCGGACAGACACTTTTTCAAGTTAGATACGTGGAATGTAGAATGTACGTTACGAAGTGTGTCGGGTAGATCAAGTTTGTAAGCTACGGGGCCGACTCTTGCGAGAATCTCGAAAGGCCCTATGTTCCTAGGATTAAGCTTTCCACGCTTACCGAAGCGTATCAAGCCCTTCTAGGGTGAGACTTTGAGAAGGACTCGGTCTCCCACCTGAAATTCCAAAGGTTTTCTGCGTTTATCAGCGTAGCTCTTTTGTCGGTCTCTAGAGGCTTTCAATCGTTCACGGATCTGAACGATCTTCTCTGTTGTTTCCCGAATGATTTCTGGACCAGTGAGAGTACTGTCGGAAGCTTTCCCTCTAGCTAATTGGGTATCACCCACCTCAGCCCAGCACAAAGGGGATCTGCACTTTCGGTCGTAGAGAGCTTCAAATGGTGCTGCCTTTATGCTCGTGTGATAACTGTTGTTATAGGAAAATTCGACGAGGGGTAAATGAGTATCCCACACTTTTCCAAAGTTAATTACACAAGCACGCAACATATCTTCTAATGTCTGGATTGTCCGCTCACTCTATCCGTCAGTCTGTGGATGGTAGGCTGTGCTCATGTCCAACCTTGTTCCTAGGGAATGTTGCAGTGATTGCCAGAATCTTGAGGTGAACCTACTATCTCGATCGGAGATAATGGATATCGGTACACCATGTAGTCGTATGATTTCCCTAATGTATGTTCTCGTAAGTTTCTCCATCTTGTCGGTTTCTTTGATAGGCAGGAAGTGTGCAGACTTGGTCAATCTATCCACGTTGACCTATATGGTATCAAGTCCACCGTTGTCTTGGGAAACTTGGTTATGAAATCCATAGTGATCCGCTCCCACTTCCATTCTGGAATCTCTGGTTGTTGCAATAAACCAGAGGGCTTCTGGTACTCGACCTTTACCTTTGCGCAAGTAAGGCATTTACTTACGAAGGTAGTAATCTCTGCTTTCATATTAGGCCACTAGTATAGCTTTTTAAGATCCAGATACATCTTATCTGAACCTGGGTGGATGGAATACCGAGTGTTGTGCGCCTCGGTCATGACTAAGTCTCGGAAACCACCATGTTTCGGTGTCCAGATCCGATCCATGAAGTATAAGGCTCCATCACCCTTGGCTTCTAAATTCTTGTCGATTCCTCTAAGGGATTCACTCGTCACATTTTCAGGTTTCATGGCTTCAAGTTGTGCCGCCTGAATTTGGTTAGACAAGTGTGAATGGATGGTTATTGATAATGACTTGACCTTGCGACCAAAATATTCTTTCCGACTCAGGGCGTCTGCTACTACGTTGGCTTTACCCGGATGATAACAAATATCGCATTCGTAATCACTGAGTAGCTCGACCCACCGTCGTTGTCTCATGTTGAGCTCCTTCTGATCGAATATGTGTTGTAAACTCTTGTGGTCGGTAAAGATAGTGCTCTTCGTTCCATACAAGTAATGTCTCCAGATCTTCAGAGCAAACACCACCGCTCCCAGTTCAAGATCGTGTGTCGTATAGTTAACTTCGTGTGTCTTCAACTGTCGGGAGGCGTAGGCGATGACCTTACCTCGTTGCATCAGAACACACCCGAGCCCTTGGTTCGATGCATCGCAATAGACTACGAAGTCTTCTATCCCTTCGGGGAGAGATAGTATTGGTGCAGTGCACAAGGCTCGTTTGAGCGTTTGGAACGCTCTCTCTTGTTTCTCTTCCCAATCCAAGGCCACGCCTTTCTGGGTCAGGGTTGTAAGAGGTTTCGCTATTCGGGAGAAGTTCTGAATAAATCGGCGGTAGTAACCAGCAAGGCCTAGAAGTTGACGAATTTCTATCGGCATCTTGGGTGCTGACCAGTTCTCAATGGCTTTAATTTTGGATGGGTCCACCTGGATTCCTTCTTCGCTTACCACGTGTCCTAAGAATTCAACTCTTCGGATCCAAAATTCACATTTCGAGAACTTCACATAAAGTTTCTCCGTTCGTAAAGTTCCTAAAACTAGTCGTAGGTGATCGCCATGTTCTTCCTTACTTCGGGAGTAGATCAGGATGTCGTCAATGAAAACGATGACGAACTGATCCAAGTAAGGTCGGCATACTCTGTTCATCAGGTCCATGAAAACTGCTGGCGCATTGGTCAATCCGAATGGCATCACCACGAACTTGTAGTGTCCGTAACAAGTTCGTAAGGCTGTCTTTGGAACATCCTCTTCTAGCACTCGTAACTGGTGATATCCGGATCTTAGATCAATTTTGGAAAAATAGTTCGCCCCTTGCAGTTGGTCAAATAGATCGTCTATGCGAGGTAGAGGGTAACGATTTTTGACCGTCAGTTTTTTGAGTTCTCTATAGTCGATACACATACGAAATGATCCGTCTTTCTTCTTAACAAACAAGACCGGTGCTCCCCATGGTGAGAAGCTTGGTCTTATGAATCCCTTGCTGAGCAGTTCGTTAAGTTGACCAGATAATTCCTGCATCTCCGCTGGTGCTAATCGGTAGGGCGACTTGGCTACTGGGGTAGCTCCTGGGACTAAGTCGATACGGAACTCGACCTGTTGTTACGGAGGTAATCCAAGTAGTTCTTCTGGGAAAATGTTGGGAAAGTCGCTCACTACTGGAATGTTCTTGAGTTCTTTCGTTTCGAGGTTCGTGTCGATGACGTGAGCAAGGAATGCGTGGTATTCTTTGCGCAGATATTTCTGTGCTTGAATACTTGATATAATGCGAAGACTCGCACTAGCTTTGTCACTGTAGACTATATGAGTTTCATTAGACGGAAGTTTTAGTCAGACTGCTTTCTCGAAGCACATGATGTCGGTGCGATGAAGACTCAACCAATCCATGCCGATGATGACGTCGAAACTTTTTATTGAGACCGGCATGAGGTCGATGGGGAATGAATGGTTATCTAGGGTTAGGATACATCCTAAATATATGCTACTGGTGTTTTCTGTTTTGCCGTTAGCCATTTCTACTGTGAATTGTTCTTTAAGTGCGTGTGGTTGTGGTTTAAGCATGCGAGCAAATTTGTGGTTTACGAAGCTTCGCTCCGCTCCACTATCGAACAGAATGCATGCATAGGAGTTATCGAGGAGCAACGTACCAGTCACCACTGTCGGGTCAGCGACTGCTTCCCCGTGGCCTATAGCTAGTACCCTCCCTGCTCCTCCAGTATTTCTCGCTTTAGGGAAGTCCCTCTTATAGTGGCCTGTTTCGCCACATCCATAGCAAGTTGGGCTCGCGCCAGAGCCAGGGACTTGCATGATCGGTTGCGCCGGGAATTTACAGAAGCGGACGGTGTGTCCTTTCCTGTTGCAGTTAGAGCACTACATTTCACGGCAGGGGCCGTTGTGGTGGAAGTTGCATTTGTTGCACTTCGGCAAACTTCCAACATACTGCTTCGTCGGAGCAGTAGCAGTAGGGGTTACTGCGGCATGTACTGTCACAATTTGCTGCTTCTTGGTAGCTCGTTGCCTCTTCTTTTCATCCCAGAACTTCCGCTTGGTGTCAGCGGGTTTGGATGGTTCTGAGATGGCTAGGGTTGTTGTGGTTGCAGGGGTTTTGACACCATGGTCAATGAGTGGTTGTGCCAGTCGCTTGGCACTGTCGAAGGTAGCGAGGTTTGATGATAGGACATTCCCCTGATACGGAGGAACTAGCCCCCATATGTACCTTTCAATCTTCTTCCCTTCAGTGGGAACCATATTAGGGCAGAGGGCCACCAGTTCACTAAAACGGGCAGTGTAAGCGATAATGTTGGTGCCCTTCATGGTCAGGCTCCAAAGCTCTTGTTCCAGTTTCTGGATCTCACCCCTCGGGCAGTATTACTCAATCATGAGGTCTTTCATCGTATCCCAGCCTATGTCGTTGGCCACGACGAGAGCTAGAGATTTAACGTAGCTGTTCCACCACGTCAGTGCCTTCCCTTCGAAGGTGCATGCGGCATATTTGACTTTGCTCGCAGCAGGGCAAGAACAAATTTCGAAGACTCAGTCTTCTCGAACCATTGCGAGAGAGCAATGACTCCGCCGGTCCCATGAAAGGGTTTCGGCTTACAGTTGGTGAAATCCTTGTAAGAGCACTCTCTCGAGCGCACAGGAGTTTCAACCGGAATGGAGTTAACCGGGGTTCCACCTTTTCTGGCATTAGTAGAGTGATACTGTGCCATGGCAGTTGCCACTGCTGCAGCTACGGCAGCATTTAGGGCTGCTGTATCAATGACCGGGGGTGGTGGAGGTGTCGGGTTATTCCGGGTAGATTTGCGAGGAGGCATCTTTCAACTATAAGTTTATAATGATGATAAAAGTGGTAAGGATCAATTTGTAAGTAATGTGCGAATGACACATGGACTAACTAATCATAGCCCAACAATTGAATGAGTGTTTGTGTTCATAACCAGAAAGATGTGTAGGAAAACCCAAATGTAAAGATTCATCCCACAGAGTAGGTAGTTGTCAATAATACTGGTATTACTGATGTAACAAGTTCAATGAAAATTGACCTAACAGTAGGTCTTACATCATACCATACAGAAAGTTTGATAGTTCTTAGATTCCTAATTAGAGTACTGAAAGTTAGGAATATTTTACAGATAAGTGCTACTTAGAGCACAGATGTTAAAAGGCTAATCCTTAACCCAAAAGATAATGATGTACTAGACATCATCTAACGGCGATGAGTATTCCTTGGAAGAACCCTGAGGTCTCTCATTTGACGTACCACCTCTTGAAGGTGTCGTCCGTGAGCCCTTTGACGAGCTCGAAGTTCCATGACTTCAGCTTGAAAGGCAACCAGACGTTGCTGCAGAGTTTCATTGGTTCTTCGGGTCCATTCCATATCTTCTTCGAGACGGCGAATGCGGACTGTGTTGACACCAGAGTTGGCATCAATCTCTACGACCCGGTCGATGGCTGCTCGACCTTGCTCGACATTACGAGCTATTCTACGGAGAAGGACAGGTAGAGCTCGGTCAGCAGAGCCGCCATTGTTGACGTTGTAAAAGGTTCGGTCCCCAAAGTATGGTAAGGGTTGACCCTGTTCGTCACTCCAGTGATTCAAGTTATTTACCCACAAGGGAGTGGGACCTAGAAAAGCTGGTCGAGGGTTGTTGTTCGGGGCTTGACCTATTGGAGGTAGGTTGTTGACTTCAAGTTCAGAGTCTGATCCATCTGAGAAGCCTTCAGCTTGATGATCATCCAACGGGATTGGTTGTTCATCGTCAGACTCTTCTTCGAGCCATCCTGCGTTGCCTTCATTTGGAAAGTACGGGTCGCCGTGATGGAATCCAGCCATTTAAATCTACGCGAGAAGAGAGGTATAAAGATATAGTATACAAGTAGTTGGTAGTACAAAATACACCTATAGTATTTTAAGTTTAGGTTCTATTGAATCTTCTTGTGGTATTGTTGGTAAGTTTTTAGACTTGTTAACATATCACAACCATTCTAGGGCATATGCTAATCACTCCTCGGACCAGCATAGTTGATCAGGCTATGCCATTCCCAGGACTGACCATATATCCCCGAGCTTACCTGTGATATTTAACAATCGTAATACTTTTGTTCTTGTCGTTGTGACACTGGTTTTAGTATGAATGTAGACTAGTATACCTAATTAAATATTTTAGTATTTTAAGTATAGACTCTTGGTCAGAGTATTTTAATCCCAAATGGGTTTATAGTTTAGTATATCTTTTATGGGTTGATATACTTGATTCACTATAAACAATGCTCTGATACCAATCTGTCACACCCCAAAACCAAGAACGGCGGAAACGTTCTAGGGCGGAGGACGTCATGTAAGTATCACAACATAGTAAATGTAAATAAGCAAACAACATCATCCATTGCATTAAATATATAATTTTAATACAAGCGTGTTCTGTACAGTATAGACACCAAAAATAACGTATATCAAAATAATAAGATGAGTCTTGAATGCGCTCCATCTTCTCAAAAGCTGGCCTCGGTACCTGTCTACTGATGACCTGAGAATACAAGTTATTTTGAAAGAGTTTATCAGCATTAAGCTGGTGAGTTCATAAGTATTTTAGTGTCGGTATTTGTCATCCAAAAATGTTTGAACATGTATAAAGTATAAGTTTGTAAAATGTATGTAAAGGTTTGCAATTGTTTGTAAAAGTTTGAATCTCTCAAAAAAACCTATATTTTCTATTAAAGTAGCCTTCTACCAAGGCTTAACTTCTTTGTATGCTCGTTTGATGTAAAAGTGTGTAATTTCCCAAATGTAACTATCATTTAACAAAACATAGTTTGTACATAAACGTTTAAGTGAGGTTATCACTGAAAATATGTAATGGGTAAATCATTGTAGTACTGTAGCCTTGTATTATAAGAACTACTGTTGTACTAACTACCTTAAACCGGATTTATATTAAGGCATTACGTGATAAATTGCACCATACTATCGACTAGTAACAACGACAAATGAATGGTCGTAATAACGGAATGACGTTTGGCACCCGCAGACCTGCAGGTCCGGCTGTAGCTAGCAGCAAGGTGTAGGATTGTCAATCCAGTATAGATCTATACGCAAACTCACGCTCTCTCTTCAAGAGAATTCTGGCTACAACTCGAGCCATGACAGTTAAGTCATGCTCCGATTTAAATCACAATAATAAAGTATTCATGTATATGTACTGTTTCTCGTTCTAGTATAGTTGTATATGTATTGTTTCTAGCATCATTGTATATGTATTGTTTCTAGCATCATTGTATATGTATTGTTTCTAGTATATGTATATGTATTGTTTCTAGCATCATTGTATATGTATTGTTTCTAGCATCATTGTATATGTATTGTTTCTAGTATATGTATATGTATTGTTTCTAGCATCATTGTATACGTATTGTGTTACCCCGATGGTAACTAACTATTGATGTACTGATAAATATGAATATGGAAGTACTGTTATTTCTATACATGTATATATGATATATAACTAATATTGAAACAACCTTCGAATGGTCACCCGAAATCCCACCAGACCAAATCTCAGTGCGCGAAAAGGAAATAGGGCGGATGGCCTTCCTAAGCCCTTTAAACATTACTTATATATATATACATATATGGGCATGCAATTTATAAGAAGTAAAACAAAGTTTAATAAAAGCATTTGATAAGTAAAAAGAGTTTGTAAAACATTTGAAGTGAAACAGTTTGATAAACAGTTGAACAGTGATAAAATCATTGGTTTTCTACTTATTAATCACATGTGATTAATGCAATCACATGTGATTGATGTAATAACTATAAGTATTTGACTTGTATTCCCCCCCCCCCCCCCCCCCATAAAGTATTGAAAACATTTAAAAGTATTTCAAAGGTTGATTAAAGGGGTATAAACTCACTTGTGGTGAGTAGATTGAATTGATGTATCGGGTACCGTGCTAAGTGTCAAACGGAGACTTGTTCACACGTTCGAGCCTAGTTATCATATAATAAGCATATATAACTAATTAGCCACATAATAACTTAACAAAGTAAGTTAACACAATTAGGAACATGTATACACTTTGTATAAGTGTTATAGGTCCTAATGGTTGCATCTAAGTTGATACGGGACAAGGCAAAAGGGTTTGAAACATCAAATGGCCTTGCATAAGAGTTCACCACCCAACAAACCCCACCCTTTGGAGTTTACAGCCGTAAACTCATGGGTTTATGGCCGTGAACTCCTCATATGGTGGTTTTGGGTGTTTTAAAGTGTTATCTTGATCCAAGAACACTCCTAGCTTTGTTGGAATAATACATGAAGTAGTTTAATGCCCTAGAATGCTCCATAGGGGAGTTTACGGCCTATAGTCCATATACCCTAGAGTTTACGGCCATAAACTCCTATGGGTGATGGCTTTTACTTCATTTGAGGCACTTGCACATCAAGGATGGCTTCCATGATTTTATCTAAGGCTAATGGGGACAAGATGCACACATTTGTGTCATTACTTGGAGCTTACGGCCCAAGATATGTTCCTTGGCCGTAAACTCTTTTTAAGGAGTGATTATGTTGTCTTTTGTTCTCCATTCAAGTCCCATGTGTTCAAGGTAAATTGTCTTAAGCCTTAGGGGTGTTTGTGGCATGTTTAACACAAGAAAAAGGGGTTTACGGCCCAAGATCTTTCCTTGGCCGTAAACTCCTAAAACCCTAAGATATTGAAGTGTTTGGATGTCTAAAATAGTCACAAGCATATGAGGGTTAAAGTCCTTAGGCTTAAGGGGTAGTTTAGGGCACATTTAGCCTTTGAAAAGGGGTTTACGGCCCAAGAAGTTCCTTGGCCGTAAAATCCTCTAACTTGTTTTTCTTGGTTGCTTTTTAGTCTCAAATGTCCATACCTTAACCCCTAAACAAGTTGTCTAACATGAAATCGGGACTAGGAAGCCTTTAGGCTCCGTTTTGGAGTTTACTCCCCAAGAACGTTCTTGGGCGGTAAACTCTCGGATCTTGTAGTTTAGACATATAATTGATGTTATAAAGCATATAACAAGTATTAAAACGCATTTAGGAAAGTAGACTCACAATCCGGGATGAAAACCCGAAGATCCGTCAGAGAGAATTGGCTTTTCTCTAGTTGGAATTGTAAATAATGAGTTAATTAAATTCAGAAATCTATTTATAGTCCTGAAATATTTTGACAGAAAATATTTTTATTCTGGAAGTCGGACTATAACATTATGAAACTTAAAATGTTCAAGTTTCACAATTACAGGAGCATCCACTCTCCTGATACGTCCAGAAACGTAAACCCTAATGTACACAAACTTGTTCGGACAAGTCTGAAATTTACAGAAACTGGACTAGCTTCTATTGAATAGATAATGTTCGTACAAATGGAAATTTCAGGTTGTCACACGGTTCTTGATTGTGAGTTTATTTAACTCTCTGTAATCGATGCACATTCTAAAAGATCCATCCTTCTTTTTGACAAAGAGCACCGGAGCTCCCCATGGCGAGTAACTAGGTCGAATAAATCCCTTGTCCAAAAGTTCACTGAGTTGGCTGGATAATTCCTGCATCTCGACAGGAGCTAGCCGGTAGGGTGATTTAGCGAGAGGAGTTGCTCCTGGAATGAGGTCGATTCGAAACTCAACCTGTCTCTCTGGGGGTACTCCCGGAAGATCTTCAGGAAACACGTCCGGAAATTCACACGCTACGGGAATGTCTCGAACGTTAATCTCTTCCTTGGTTTTATCCACCACGTGAGCCAGGAACGCCAGATTGTTCCTTTGTAGATATTTTTGTGCCTTGATGCACGAAACGAGGAGAAGGTTCATGCTAGATTTGTCTCCATAAATTACTAGGGTTTCGTGATTTGGGAGACGAAGACGAACGACCTTCTCATGGCACATAATTTCAGCATGATGGGGGCTTAACCAGTCCATGCCGATGATCACATCGAAACTCCTAACCGACACTGGCATTAGATCTATTCGAAAGGCGTGTTGATTAAGGGTTAGGGTACATCCAGTGTAGATTTCCCCAGTGGATTCGGTTTTCCCATTGGCCATTTCCACCGTATAGGTTTCATTTCGCTTTTGGGGCAGTTGTTTTAATAAATGCTTAAACTTATTGCTTACGAAACTTCGCTCCGCTCCGGTGTCAAATAAGATGCATGCATAAGTGTGGTTTAAGGGAAACGTACCGGTAACAACAGAGGGGTCTTGAATAGCCTCACCCTGACCCATGGTCAACATCCTTCCTGTTCTTCCATTTCTTAAATTGTTGTTGTTAGGACAGTCTCGGCGGATGTGTCCAGTCCTCCCACACCCGAAGCAGGTGTGGCTAGGCCCTGCGTTATTGCCGCCGGCATTGATGTTGTTGTTGCTGCGATGGTTGTTGTTGTTGGTTCCCTGATTTTGGTTTTGGGGAGGGTAAGTCCTGCAGTACTTTGCAGTGTGTCCCCTTCGGTTGCAACTGGTGTACTGAAAATCCTTGCATTCTCCATTGTGATGGAAACCACACTTGTTGCATTTGGGAAGATTACCGGAATAAGGTCTAGAAGCATTTGAAGTGGCTGAGGTTGGAGCATGTGGTGCGGCTGGAACAGGTTCGGTAACAGCATTAACCGCCACTGTCTGCTGCTTCTTGGAGGTGTCGGGGTCCTGGCGCCCCTTCCTCTTATTGTTCTTTCCCCTCTTGCCATCACCTTCCTTCGTCTTCTCAGTCTCCACTGGCTTCTCTCCCTTCTTGTTGTTATGGTCATACAGCTTCTTTGCCAATCTTTTCACACTGTCAAATGTTTCGGGGTTTGCAGCTATCACATTCCCTTGAATTGGTGATGTTAGTCCCCAGATGAATCGCTCAATCTTCTTTCCTTCCGAGGTGATCATACCCAGGCACAGCAGAGATAGTTTGCTAAATCTCGATATGTAGGCATCGATATTCGCATTCTGCACAGTGAGGTTCCATAGCTCTTGCTCCATCTTCTGTATTTCGCCTCGTGGGTAGTACTCAACCATTAACATTTCTTTCATCTCTGCCCACGGCATAGAGTTGGCTACATGGAGCGTCATGGATTCTACATGTCCGTTCCACCAGGTGAGCGCTTGATCCACAAAAGTGCAGGCCGCGAACTTCACCTTCATGTGCTCAGGGCAGTCGCATATCTCGAATACCGACTCCACCTTTTCGATCCATCGCTTCAGAGTGATCACCCCTCCAGTGCCATTAAAAGTTCGTGGTTTGGCGTTTGTGAAGTCCTTGTAGGTACATGTCTTGGTGGGTCCTTGATTCATTCCGTTCTTCGAACTTCCGGCTCCTTGTCCATTGACTCCTCCATTGTTCCCTTGATGAATTTGCGCAATCGCTGCAATGACTGCTGCAGATACAACTGCCTGGAACGCGGCTGATTCAACTTCAGGTGGGGTTGGTCCTGGGTTTCCGTGAGTAGGTCGGGGAGGCATCTTTCTGTCACAAAACGGAAAGATGTTGAGGGTATGTGGATTCTGTGAGGTCGTGATCCTACTGACTAGGTGCATGGTACGAACTTAAACACTACTACCATTGACCAATCAATCATAATTTCTCAGCACATAGCAATTTGTAATATTGTAACAAAACACGTAAATATTTATTAATATTATCCGCATTTGATACATGAAAATTTTGCTCGTAAGAGCATACATGAGTGATACTAGTTCGACAGCACAACGGCTATATGAGTAGTGTAGTCACTTAAACATAGAGTCGGAGTACATAGCATATTTCCTAACGACCTACTAAGATAAGTCTATCCCTAACCGCGATGAGTTGCATCCGGAGGTGGTGCCGAGGATGTGGATGCTCCCTGAAGATGAGCCACCAAGCATTCTGCGTCCCGAAGTCGAGACTCCCACCGAACCTGCCTCATGTGAAACTCTCGAAGGACGTCACGCATCTCCTGCTCCGCACGCTCGACCCTAGTCCTCAACTGGCACACCTGATCAGCAGTGTCCTGGGCAAGGTCGCCCGTATTCCGTAACCGTTTCACCATGACTGGAAGGGCTCGATCAGCCTGTCCTCCGTCTCTCAGGTCAAAGAACTCGCGTGACATGCCGTATGGGGGTCGCTGTCCCTACTGTTTGCTCCATCTCCAAAGATCAATACCCCAGGGAGGTGTAGGACCAGTGGGGCCTACACGATAGGCAGGCACCCTGATCGGGTAAGGGGGTTGATGACTTCGGACTCCGCATCCGAATCACCCCCTTCACTATCATCAGTATCCTCCTCGAGGCTTCCTTCATCTTCCTCTGATTCGGCAGGCTTGCCCTCAACTTCGGCCTCCGGTTCCCCGTCAGATTCCTCTTCGGGGTCTTCCTCGGGCTCCTCCTCAGGCTCTTCCTCGGGCTCCTCCTCTAGCCATCCGTTGTTCCCCTGGTTAGGGAAGTAAGGATCTCCAGGGTGATGATAACCAGCCATGCGGTCTGCGAGAGTGCGTAATTATGCTAACGTTATTCCTAGGATGCTACAATTATCGCATAGATCAAGTAGGCATTCTCTTTTCGGTGGTAGGGGTATAGATTTAGATTCCCTAGCTATCCTGATCTCATCAGGACGTGTGTTAGTTATACTTTGGAGAGAGTGTAGTTGATCAGGCTACATCCACTCCTTGGTACCACTAAGAACAGTCCTGAATTTAACCGAGATACTAGTATTATTTTTGTTTGGTTCGGCGTTAGGTTCCTATTCCTAATGCAAGCAAGGGTGTTTTATTTACTTGTTTTGTTCAGAGTTATGTTAGTCCCTCTTTTTGGTTTATAGTTGCATATCAATGTGTGGCTAGATATGCTAGTTCACTATAAACAAAGCTCTGATACCAACCTGTCACACCCCCGAACCAGATGGCGGAAACGTCTGGGGGCTGTTGTGACTCAATTGAATACCATCACAATGAATATACATGAAACATAACATTATACATCACCAAGCATTGGAATGATGCAACTGGTAGCGTTTACATCCATTACATTGTCTCAAAATATTACATGCCCAAAAATAAATTGTTCATTGTTACTTAAACAACCGCAAAACCTCATAGAATACAATCCTTTCTTCACTTTATCTATTACCTGAGAATACAAGTATTTTGGAAAAACATCAACATATGAAATGTTGGTGAGTTCATAAGAAATGTTTAAAATCCAATGTTTGTATTGTTTTGAAAACCACCACAAAATCCGATATTTTCTGAAAATAGTATAGCGTAAAAATATGTGAAGATCCGTGAGTATGCTTGTTTGAATTCTATAGATGTAAGCGTACGAGTTGTGAAAATTTGGTATGTAGTTCGTAAGTGTACTAGTTGAAAACCCTAGGAAAACCCGATGTTTTCCTATCACTTTGCTTTAATTAGTTTATGTGTTATTGTTTCGTTACGTTCGAGGTATTCATTGAGCTTCGGAGGCATTGAGTATACAGTGGGTGGTGAATTGTTTTAACATCCGTTAATGAAAACGTCCAGTCGACAACCGTACTAGCGATCCCTTAGGCGTCACTCGCACTTATTCACACAACTCAATCCTCCCGGACTTGTGTAGTCCCACGACCGAAGGGAAAAAGAGAAGGTGTGAAACCCTCGGTATTCCCTTGCGTCGTTCAAGACCATTGCAATTGCGAAGGGCCCGAAGCCCAACCCGCAATCGTGAGTTCCCGACTTTACTAGCAACACCGAAGGACCCTTGGGGACCAGCAACACATTTGCCATTGAAAGTCCTTTTACACGCGGTTAAGTCGTAATATACCCAACTACATGTAAGCAAGTATCCTTTGGGCATAAAGATCATGTCATCGGGCTAGCTAGGCTCAACAAGCATGATTTGCAACTTTTGGGCCTAAGGAGTGTACGTCGACGTATTGAGTAATTCCAAGAGAGTATAGAGTTCCGAGAGTTCCATATGTGTATTGAGCGTTGTAGTGTTAGTAGTTTTGGATTTGTTTTTGATTCGAGACCGAATCAATTCGTTAACAACGATTTTTGGTATTGTTGTGTATTGTGTCGGTAGTCGCGGTGCCAATATTCGATCAAATTGCATGTATTGAATTAGCCTTGAAAGTTTTCTGTTTTCAGCCCCTCATTGTTTGTAAAATTTACTTTTTCAATCCTCTAATTAAATAACTTTCCGGTTTGATCCTTAAATCATTTTTCTTGACATTTTAACACCAAAAATTATTGAAATTAATATTTTTCAGCATATTTTTCTTGAAAACAGTTTAAGTCCCTGAAAGTGCAGTTTTCTCGGTTTTAACCCCTCCTTTTCGCAGTTTTTACAATTTTGGCCCCAATTGGAAAATTTTTGCAACTTTGGTCCTTTTTAAATTTGAAAGGCATTTTAAACCTTTGAAAAGTACTTGTGACACTAGTAGTACACTGTTTTACAGAAAAATACAGTTTTGGCCTTCCAAAACATAAAATTTCGCATAATGGGCCCTATTGGGCCGAAATTGTCATTTTTAGCCCATTAAGCTTGAAATTTATGTTTTTAATCCTCCAAAAGAGTATATTTTCAGAAAATACATTATGGAAACTGTTTTGACTCATCTCACCCATCAGATTTCGAAATATTTTATTTTGGCCCTTCAAATTTGTATTTTTAATATTTTATGTCAAAAGAAATGAGTTTTTAGCCCAAAGTATGTATTGTTAAGCCACTTAGCTATTTTTTTTCTTGGTATACTTTGTATGTAGTAGTATATTTTATGCTAGTATCATTTAACATAAAATACATCTCGGTTTTTAGTGGTTCATGACTAGATCTAACATCATAATCATACAAAACACACATATAAGCATAGAAATCATACAAAGCATACACATAATGATAGATCTACACCTTTGCTTGTATTCTCCCCCACAAAACTTATAAAAACCGAAAACAAGGGGGTATGAAGCTCACCTTAGGGGGTAGTTTCGGTTCTTGAAGAGAAGATGGAAGAAAACTTGGTGATTTTTGACCCTAGCACCCTTTGATGAAGATTTCGAGATTATGGAGTTCTAAGACACAAGTTTATGATTTCATGAGAGTTAAGAAGAGATTTTTAAAGATAAGAAAGAGTCCAAAGCATGGATCCAAGCATAACCTTACCTTAGATGATGATTTTAGTGGAGAATTTTCCTTGTGAAGCTCTTGATTCATGAAATTTTTGAAGAAGGAGGGAGGATTGTTCCTTGAGAATTCTAGAGAGAGTTTGTGAGAGATTTATGTGTGTGTGTGTGTGTGTGTTTCGGCCGAGAGTGAGTGAGAGAAGAGAGAAATAGACCATGAAATGATGCATGCATGGAAGTATGGGACATGTTGCATTGAAATCCTTTGGTTAATTGTGAGGTGTCACTCACAAGGTCAACCCTTCCTCTTGGGCTTGTTTTGGGCCGAAAATATGGAAGGAAAAAGAGAAATTTGGGCTTTAATTCCCACAAGCCCATGTGTAAATTAAGTTCGATGAGTTTTAACCTAAAAACATATATAATATGATTTTTACACTTTGTTGGGCTAGTTTAGGTTAATCATGGATCAAAACTTTTAATTTATTTCATTCTAGGCCCAATATGGCCCAAAATATTGAAATAAGTAAATGTGGGTCCAATTAGAGCCCATTTAAGGGTTCTAAGCCCATGATAGTCAAATTGGAAGCTTATTGGTCCATTTAGGTCCAATAAGGAAGTCCTAGTCCAAAATGGACCTAATCAAGAACTTCTAGGGTTTCCAATTGCTTGATGTAGTGAATTGGGGTTTAGTTTTCCATTGAGTAAGCATCATACATGCTCTTGAGTTTTTGAATTCAACATTTACTTGAGTATAGTGATTACAAGACACAAAATTTCTAGTTGTGACACAACTTAACTAATAAGTGCTTAATCACTTAAGACATTTTACTAAGAAGGCTTATTAATCCCTCTTCTAATTTTCGAGATTAAGACCTTCCCACTCCTTAACTAGAACTCCTAACTAACTAATAACTAGTAGTTAGTTAGTTAACTAACTCTATCTCTAAGCAACCAGCCATGCAAGTGGCTAGACAAGATCACATCACTTAAACTCACATCCCACGACAAGCTAGTCTAGGTTTTGTCCCCTTATCCTCTTCCACTCTTTCCTCCTTCATATCCACGAAATTTCCTCTTCATTTTACCCTCATTTGACCAGCCAATACTCCAGGGAATTACTCTAAACCTTCATCTCATTTTCAAGCACAAGAATTTCCTTCCAAAGCCATCAAAACCATTAACTAAAGGGTTGCTATCCCTTTTGTGTTTCAGCCACCATTTCACCCGTATACACCCTATTTTTGCTTGATATTTTTGTTGGATTAATGTCTAATTCCATAACTATAATTGATAAAACTTGACCCGACCCGGCATGGTCCATTTGGGTTGCATGGCATCATGCACTTGGATAGACTAAAATGAGAGAAATAACACTTAAGGTTTGTTAATATATTATAAGTTCTAATATATTAATAAGGTTATTTAATTAGTATTGATCAAGAATTAATTTGAACTAATTAAGTGATCAAAAGGAGACTAATTAAATATATGGGTTGATTGTGTAAATCATTCATTCTTATATATGTGGGCTTGTGATCCAAGATTCCTTATGTTGGACTAAGTCCATGGGGTGACCCATGGATACTCCATGGAGGTTAAAATCCATGGAGCATAAGGAATGGGTAAAGTCATGAGTTACATGGTGTAACCCTAATAGCCACCATATAAAAGAAACCCATGGCTAAAGAAATCGACACTATGTGTGTGTATGAGGGCTAGACGATTTCATGAAGTGTTCTAATTTCTCTCTAAGTTATTCCAAGTGCTTTTGGTGTTGTGTGAACCATTTGAGGTGTCACACTTGGGGCACTAGGCACTCAAGCTTCATGAAGACAAGCACTATCAAAGAGGTATGTATTCTATCTTGTTATATCCATTATTTTGTATGCTAGATTAGGATAATACATTGGATGTTCATATTTGCATGTATAGTAGAGAAAACATAGATCCAAGGTATTTAGGGTTGCATGTACACTTAGGAGTGTTAGAATGCTCATAACCCAACAGTGGTATTAGAGCCTAGGCTTGTTTTCTTGTTATACCTACAATAGAAGCTGAAAAATCGAGTTTTGATGCTGTCAGCCCAGCTGACTTGCCGAGTCCATGAAGGGACTCGACGAGTCCAAGGAAAAATGCATCCAACTCGCCGAGTTGTGTTCATGCACTCGACGAGTTGGACCCCAGACAGCATATGTTCGAGGTTTTTGGCTAAGTTGTTTTTGAACTTATAAACTTGTTTTTTAAGGTGGTAATGTTCATGCTAATCCATTTTCAAAGATAATTGTCAATAGATTCATGTTTTGTATTAGTTTAAAGGTTAGACTAATTACATGAAAAAGTTTGATTTGAATTATCTTGTTCTTATGAGTTGCTTAGATTAATAGAAAAGTTGAATGAAAAAGTTGTTTTCAATCCAAATTAATCTAAGAGTTGATTCTAAAATGTGTTTTTGTAACTTGTCCTCAAGTTATATGAAAAGTCACATTTAAGTTTCATAAAAACTCATAAAAGTTGGCAATGGTTACAAAAGATGAAGAGTCTTGTCCTTAAGTTATGGAGGTTCAAGAGTCACTTCATTAATAAATAAATAAATAAAATATGTAACCTTAATTAATTCCATAAGTTATAAAATAAAGAAAAGGTTAATTCTTTATTAGTTTAAAGTCTTCCATAATTTGTCCACAAGTTATGGAACTTGAAGAGTTTTTGGATTAAAACTACATTAAATACATAAGTTATGGAATTAATTAGTTTTGAATAGTTTCAAAACTTGCCCTCAAGTTTTGGAGTTTGTAAAGTTTTCTCTTATGAATACTTTAATTCCAAGTTAGCCCTTAGAATTTTAAAAGTTAAAATTCAACCCTTATACTTTATAATATTATAAGTTAATAATATTTATATGTATAAGAGTAAAGTCGGTCTTACCACTAGTACGCCTCATTCACGAAGCCGGTCTATAAGGTGGGTATAAGGTTGTTGCCTATAAAATGGCAACTTAATGGGTGTCCACTCTCACCCACCGCTTGCTTGACTGGTGGAGGGTCGTTAGCCGAACGGGTTTGACAGGACTATAATTCTCCCTTCATTAAAAGTATTAATGATAAATACTAAGTAACTAAACTCTTAATAATTCCCAATCTTAGTTACTTAGGAAAATGTGAATAAGGTGCTAATCCATGAAATTACACTTTGCACTTTGTTTAAGTCGGTTAGTGGAGCGTGTGTGGTTAACCGGCACACTAACTCGTATTTAACAAGGTAGGCAAAGGGTAACTTAATGTTTATCATAGTATCGATGGAGTGTGTGTGGTTAACCGGCACATCGATTGAGGGATAAACACTTAAGGGTACCCAGTAATTTGCATGGTTACTTCACACCTTGTTTTGTGATCCTCGGCATCCCAGTCACAAAACCTGAAGGGCACACTCGAGATTGAAACATGCCATTGAACAGTTCAATGAATCTCAAAAGATCTAGGAATTTCAAATCCAATTAAAACCTAATAATACATTTCGTTTATCTTGGTGGAAATTGGTGAATCGTCATTCACCTACCTTCAAATTGTTTTATAGCTTGGATTACGGCATACCTCTTCTAAGTTATAAAATATTCTGTTGGGTCCTAGCCTTAATATTTCATATTGGGTGTCATATTAAGGACTCAAAGATCAACTATCTTGAATATCTCCCATAACATGTCTGGTTTAGACATTTATGATCTTCCCAAATCTCTTGAAACAAGCTTTCCTAATGAAGATGATGTCCCATGGATATCATACTTCTCTCTCCTCCTCCAATTATTCTCCCTAACCCACAAGTTCTTGAAAAATTTAAGGTCACTCGAACCCTATTGGCAAGACAAGGTCTAGGTGTGATCACATCTTGGAGATGTAGTCACATATTGACAAGCCGGGAGAGTTGGGTGTCAATGTCTTGAGAAAGTTGGTGGTTCAATCTCTTTCTAAGTCACATAGTGAGTTCCTTTGGGACACCTATGAAATAGACTATGACAAGACCCTTAATGATCTTATCTATTGTTAAGATCAACTTCCTGAAACTTTATGGACATTGACAATGGTGACACTGGAAATACAGGAAAAGCATTCTCTTCCCAATGGAAAGGGATCGGCCATAGTCAACTCGGTTGAACAAATGGTAAAGAGAAAAGCTAAGTCTGTAATAGTCCTGTGTACCATTATCAAAGGGTCCATATGTTTATATTGCCAAAGTAAGGGTCATTAGTTGCGAAGCTGCCTAATTTACCTAAGGATGTTAAAGTCAATAAGATTGACTCTACTTCAGGTAAAAGTCCACTACTCTAACTCTGTTAAGTTTCTATTCTGAGATTCCTTATACATGATGTGACTGGGTCACATGGTGATGTTTTAAGAATCAAAGAAAAGTAAAGGAACTTAAAGAAAGAATATGCTGAATCTGATCGCATAGATGGATTTCTATCGCGTAGTTTGAAGATCGGATTCTTGAGCTACTTCTTAGGAGTTATGAGGTATTGTTTAGGAATAGATAGCAACAAGTTTTCATATGGATTGTAAGGATAAGTTTTCCGCATAGTTTTAAAATAAAAGAAAATTTTTGATTTTATTTATTTTAAAATATCCTTACAATGGCATTTGAGGAAAACATTGTTGCTTATATGATTCCATTAATAGCAAGAGTGGAAGTATGAAATTGATTCTTTCATTCGTGGTAATGTCTAAATTTATCAAATAAAGGAAACATTCTCATCACCCAAGTTTCAATTGGAACGGGACTTGGAATCATGCAAGTTGTATAGCATGATGAATGAGAACTTTCAAGTATTGGAAAATTAAGACTAATTACTTGTTCACATGAATGTGTGAGTCAAGTAATGGACTAAGGGATCGAGTACATAGTCATGTGCACTGATTAAGTCCACCACAAAAGATATAAGGCTAGTCGTCATAGTTTACTAAAGCTCGGTAAATATGATTATACTTACAAGCTTAAGTGTAACTCTGAGACATTGGAAAAGGTTCCAATGTAAGGCAGAGCGAATAAGAAGAATCAAATTAGGCAGAAGGATAAAAGTTTCTCAAATCTGAAAAGATGGGAGAGTACTTTAGTATCAGTTTTGTGATCATCTTAATGATTAAGAAACCATATCAAAATTTGTTCTCTAAGGAAGTCTTAGTGCATTCTTATGACTAAGAAGAAGGGATCTTGAAATTGTTGAAATGGTTTAATCAAGAAGATGAGTCATACTTCGTTCCAATACAAGTCTTAGAGTCATACTCCAAGATTGTAATTTGAGTGACATGTCTTAAAGAAGGTTTAAAACACTTGACAAATGTAAGAGTAAAAGTCTTCTACTCTTGTACATTTGAAATTGGTAAGTTGTGATGTTTTGGATAAAACAAAGACCAACTTAGGCCAATTGTGTGAAGTGTTTGTCTTGATTAGAATCCGCACTATCTCTTGGATGTTTGACAAGGGAGTCTTATAGGTCAAGAGGACACTGGGAGTCTTAAAGGTCTTGAAATTCTCAAGAACTAATCAAGAATGGAACCTGAAGTTCTTCACTAGCACCCGACTTGAGGTTTATAACCTATCGTGTTGACATATTCTGTGCCCATTCTAGTTAAACTTGGCTTTGCATATGAGTTCTTAGAGTTCTGAATGTGTTGCACAACAACTTGGAAGCAATGGTAGGCCCTTGAGCTGCCAGGTGGCAAGAAATTAAGATTGAGTTCAATCCATATGGTTTTGGATTTGTCATTATCCTTGTCTTGTGATTATGGTTTTGACAAATTCATATGGGTAGGAACTCATACACCAATAAATCTAAGTGTCTTAAGGTTTCTCTCTGATTCATGAAAATGATGGTGAGGAAACACTTCCACTAAGTAGATTTTAGCTAGATAGCAATTGGGATATTTGCATTCTCAAAGTCGTTAGTGAAGCGTGTGTGGTTTACCGGAACACTAACTTGGACTTGTGAGAAGTGGCAAAAAGGTCTAACCATTATGATTACGGCATCCCTCTTCATAATTGTTTAGACACACAAATGTGCTATCTAAGGGAAGTTGTATGTTTTTTGATAAAGTCTTATAAAAACAATCTAGTATCAGAAATCTGAACTTTGGTCAGAAAGTCAATAAAGTATTGATTTCTAGAAGTCGAGCTTTCTGAGTACATGTCAAAGCTAGTGGGAGCATAAGTGTTATGCTAATAATCATCATGTTAGTGGGAGCATGATAATTACGATAAGTATTGCAAGCTAGCAATGTTAATTATAGAAAACAAAAGGTTTCAATTGGGAAAAAGTTGTTTTGCTATAATTAAGGGAGAGGAAATTATACTTCATCTCAAATCTATAAGCTTAGATCGTGAGGTTTTAATCATTAAGTCAAGGATATATATGAATTTCATGTTGGAATGGCTCAACATAAGGAAAGGATATATATGAATTTCATGTTGGAATGGCTCAACATAAGGAAATTCTGTATATGGGTCTATTATTTGCGTTCTTAAATTCGATTATGATTACGGCATCCCTTTTCATAATCTGAATTATGAGAATTTGGCAAATTGAAATGGAAATGTTATAGCAAAAGACTGGTTTAGTCTTTATGTGAGATATCATGAATCGTGTCCCATATGCTTCGGATATAGGATCGATTACATGTGCTATATTCATCCTTTCTAAAAATTTCCAAATGCCTGGGGCATTAAGAAGGGAAAAGGTTTAGAACTGGATATGACTAAAAGGATTAAACAATTGTCGAGGACAATCTAAGGTTTACCAAAGATTGGTTGCTCAAGGACAGTTAGAAGTATAGTGATAATTCTGGAAGGACCATATTGACATAATCTGTAAGGAGGCAACTCTTGTTCAGAAGTGATAGTCGAAATGGAATCTGGAAATGTTTCAAAGTTAGAATTTTCAATCTGTGTAAGATTAAGGAAACTTAATGCAAGAAGGATGGTTCCAAGGACTTGATCTCCTTTGGAATGCTCTGTAATGATTGTTGTTAAGTCTTTCTGACTTTGTGCATAATCATTACAAGAGGATCGATGCATATAAGTTTAGAATCTAACAGATTTCAGTAAATGACATGAATTTGGAATTCTTGCATTTGCAGTAAGGATTTGGGAGTGTGAAAAGAGAATCATTGAAGTTATGTTCAATTGATCTAGTTCACAAAGTAAAGATCATAGACAAACATAGTATGCATACTTGGTGTATGGCATGACTAGTGTTTAGAAAACATAGTGTACATGCTTGGAGCATGGGACAATTATTGTTTTAAATTCAAGAATAAAGTTGATAGCTGAAACAATATACAATGAATAATGTGTAATCATATGGTGATAAATAAAAGGTGTTTTATTTATGTTCATAGGTTTTGATACCATATTGGATTCAATTATTATTGTGTTTCATTTTGCATGTTTTGACTTCCCGAATAAACTAGGTTATTCTTCCGGAATGACTAAGTTATTCAAACCATCCACAGTCGGTCATATGTTGGAAGTAGATATGAATTAAGACTGTCATGGGTTGGCTTGTAGAGGTCTAAGGTGTTGGACAAATGGCTACAACACTCATGAGTGCTCATAACATCTGAGTATTGGATTCAACCCGCGCTCATTGGAATCACTTCATGGATATTATCACGAGTGATCATGAGACGATAATATCTTATATTCTTCAAACCTAGAGATATGAGTTGTTACTATGAGTTGATAGTACATTGATTACACGAAACGCATTGGTAACTCGATGTTATAAAACGTGTCTTTGTGTATGATTCAACAAGTAGTAGAAGAAGCCATATGAGTCGAAGTTTATCCATTCCTTTTTCCTTCGGGATAAAAGCGATATCTGTGGGCCCCTCGATGATTTGATGATGACAAATGGAAGTGCTCGCCGGGCCAGGACTGATTTAATTTTTTCAATTAGTCAGTCGTCATAAATCAGAAATCGGGAAACAACAAATGGACAGAGAGAATATATGATCCCTTATCTAATGGACAAGTCATTGACAAGATCAGAGTTCATCTACAAGATCAGAGTTCGATAGAAGCTTTTAAGAGCTACGATTGCCAGTTGGTTCATGAAGTCATACGCAATAATAGTTTTAGACTTATCCAAGTGGGAGACTGTTGGATTAATGTCTAAGTCCATAACTATAATTGGTAAAACTTGACCCGACCCGGCATGGTCCATTTGGGTTGCATGGCATCATGCACTTGGATAGACTAAAATGAGAGAAATAACACTTAAGGTTTGTTAATATATTATAAGTTCTAATATATTAATAAGGTTATTTAATTAGTATTGATCAAGAATTAATTTGAACTAATTAAGTGATCAAAAGGAGACTAATTAAATATATGGGTTGATTGTGTAAATCATTCATTCTTATATATGTGGGCTTGTGATCCAAGATTCCTTATGTTGGACTAAGTCCATGGGGTGACCCATGGATACTCCATGGAGGTTAAAATCCATGGAGCATAAGGAATGGGTAAAGTCATGAGTTACATGGTGTAACCCTAATAGCCACCATATAAAAGAAACCCATGGCTAAAGAAATCGACACTATGTGTGTGTATGAGGGCTAGACGATTTCATGAAGTGTTCTAATTTCTCTCTAAGTTATTCCAAGTGCTTATGGTGTTGTGTGAACCATTTGAGGTGTCACACTTGGGGCACTAGGCACTCAAGCTTCATGAAGACAAGCACTATCAAAGAGGTATGTATTCTATCTTGTTATATCCATTATTTTGTATGCTAGATTAGGATAATACCTTGGATGTTCATATTTGCATGTATAATAGAGAAAACATAGATCCAAGGTATTTAGGGTTGCATGTACACTTAGGAGTGTTAGAGTGCTCATAACCCAACAATTTTTACCACCAAATACCCCTGGGAGTTAGTTGTTAGGCTACTCAAAATTATAGATTCAAAATAGTGAGTAAACTACCCTTTTTCTTACTCTTTTGCTGTGAAGTTTTCGTGACAGAAACATAGCCAAAATAGTGGCTGTTTTGGAGCATCAAACCAACACCCAAAAGTTCTTCATCGTCAACCTTCCATTGTTCAAGTATTCACATAAGGTGAGTTCATACCCCTACATTTTCATATTTTCTTCAACTTTTAAGGGGAGGGGGGGGGGGGGAATACAAGTTAGAACACTAAACATAACTTAAATTTAAATGACAACTTTCTACAGAAAAGTTGAGTCCTGTTCACGGATTTTTTGACAATCTTAAGCTTCATATCTTTCAAAACTTTACAATATGAAAATAGTTCAAGTTTATACCTTTCTAAGGACTACTCGCACACGTTCATACGATTTTGCTACAATTTATGGCGATTTTTATAAAACTGCATGTCATTTCAGAAGTGATTTCGGACTAGTCTGTGAAGATGTTCATTTTCACACTAGTTTGAGACCACTAAAAATCATAATAAAAATTAGGAAAAAAGTAGACTCATTTTATAAACTCTAAGAGGTGACGGATTCAGTTTTTGACTTCTGATGATTTTTCTATGAGTTTTCTAAAAACAGGGACAGTAAAGGGTAAAACTGTCAAAAGTGGTTTATAGATTTATTAACACCTTCTAACATTTTTGAGCAACGTTTATGCATTAAGGAAGTTACAACACAATCATTTAAATATGTTTAATTACCATTTTTACAAAAGTGATAAGTACAAAAAGGTCTTTAGTATCAAACTTAAGGATTATTTCATGCGAAGTTTCTAATAAAAACGTAAGAATATAAACAACAATTACGAAACATACCAAATCATGTTTTAAAATTATATATATATATATATATATATATATATATATATATATATATATATATATATATATATATATATATATATATAACCATATACATATATATGCTTTGTTTAAAAACTTGTCTTCTACATCAAAAATATACCTATATAGTTTTACGAGAACATCATGAACTATTACATACTAGAAAAACTATTTCAAGGGGTTTACTTTCACCTACAAGAACGAACGAACATTTTCACAAGTAAATCTGTTTTTATACTAAGTTTTGTGAGACATTAACTTCACGTACGTTTGAGTACACATTTCAAGTCCTGTATTATATACCAAAATCCCTTGGAGGGGGAGCATGGTGTTTGTGTATAGATCTATACAGGCTTGACAACCCCGCGCCCTGACTGTTAGCTATAGTACACCATTTGGGGTGACAAACATCAGAACATTCCAACGCCTGAACAACGTTGTGTATAGGCATTTCTAGTTAATAGCATGGTTATAAAACTTACATGGAGTATTAAAAACACATTGATTTACGGGGTTTTTCAGATGTATTAGAAATTTTATATGTGCATACATTTTCTAGAAACAAACATTGGTCTTGATAGAATGCTACATTTATGCTAGTAGAAAATATGGGATTTTCTAGGAACAAACAAACAAAAACAAAGAATTTCATTTCATACAAACATTTTCATTTAATACTTATGAAACTCACCAGCTTAAATGTTGATATACTCTTTCAAAACTACTTGTATGTCCCAGAGATTCAGTAATTACAGGTAACAAACAGCTTTTGAAGAAGGGACGCTGCGGCGCCAGTTTAAATTCATATTTTGGCATCATATTGTAATTGATTTTAAACATGTACCTTTTAACAATGTAAACTTTCAATTATATATATGATGGTTGTATTGCCTTCACCACTATGTATTCATTTGTTACGTTACCACATGAAGTCATCCGCCCTCGAACGTTTCCGCCGTTCCGGTTTGGGGGTGTGACAGATATCAGCTTCTAATCCAAGAAGGAACAGATAAACTTCGACTCATATGTTTGTTCTACCACTCATTGACTTACTCACAAAAGCACGTTTTATAAGATCGAGTTACCAATGCGTTTTTGTACAATCAATGCATAACCAACTCGTAAGTAACAAATCATATCTCTAGGTTTGAAGACTTATATGATATTACAGTCTCACGATTACTCGAGATAAATTCGATGAAGTGATTCCAGTGAGCGTGGGTTGTGTCCAATGGTCATAACTTATGAGCACTCATGATTGTTGTAGCCATGTCCAACACCTTATACCTCTGCAACCAATCATGACAGTCTTGATTCATACCTACTTCCGACATATGACCGACTGTGGAGGTTTGAATAATATGATATACCAATCATAATTATTCTGGAAGTCAAAACATGCAAAAGAAATTAAAGTAAACGATTGACAAAAGATAGTAACACTTTACTTATAAATAAACACAACTTTTATTTATCATTAAATGTCAATTATAGTTTACAAATTTCATAATTTATCTAACTACTAAAACTTATATTATCCTTCAACCCTATGCTCTGAGCATGCTGGAGATGCTTAACCCTACTCAGTCCCTTCGTGAAAGGATCTAATGGGTTCTCATCCGATGATACCCTCTTTGCCACGAGGATTCCTTCTTCTATGCGATGTTTGATAAAATGATATTTTCTATTGATGTGTCTAGATCTCTCGTGATCGCTTGGTTCCTTGGCTAAGGCAACCGCACTTTCACTATCACAGAAAATTTGCGTGGGCTTCTTTATAGCTGGTACAACTCCAAGGTCTCCAATGAAGTTCTTTAGCTGTATTGCCTCCTTAGCTGCCTCGCTCGCTGCTATATACTCTGATTCACAAGTGGAGTCAGCCACTATCTCCTGCTTGGAACTCTTCCAAGTGATTGCTCCTCCGTTTAAGGTAAAGACCCAGCCTGACTGAGAGTGGAAATTATTACTATCAGTCTAGAAGCTACCATCACTATACCCTACAAATCTCAAGTCATCACTCCCACCGAGGGTAAGGACACAGTCTTTAGTCCTCCGTAGGTACTTGAGGATATTCTTTACCGCAGTCCAGTGTACCTTGCCAGGATTCCCCTGATACCTGCTAACCATGCTCAAGGAAAAGGCTACATCAGGTCGAGTACACATCATAACATACATGATCGAGACTACTGCTGAAGCATAAGGTACTTGACTCATTTATGCTATCTCAGCCTCGGTACTTGGGCTTTGCGTCTTACTCAATATGGCGTTACTTTGGATGGGTAACTCTCCTTTCTTGGAGTTCTGCATGCTGAATCTCTTCAACACCTTGTCCAAGTATGTACTTTGTCTAAGTCCGATTAGTCTTTTACTCCGGTTTCTCAAAACCCTTATCCCTAGAATATATAGGCAGCTTCTCCTAGGTCCTTCATAGAGAAACACTTCCCAAGCCAGGACTTAACTTCCTGCAGAGTTGGGATGTCATTTCCTATGAGTTGTATGTCATCCACATACAATACCAAAAAGCTAACTATACTCCCACTAGCCTTGACATAAACACAAGATTCATCTTCACTCCTAGAAAACCCAAATTCCTTCACCTTTTCATCAAAGCAAAGATTCCGTCTGCGAGGTGCTTGCATTATTCCATAAATGGATTTCTCAAGATTACACACTCTATTAGGTTACTCGTTGCTGACAAAACCTTCTGGCTGACTCAAGTAAACATCTTCAGTCAACTTTCCATTAAGGAAAGCGGTTTTGTCATCCATTTGCCAAATTTCATAGTCATGGAATGCAGCTATGGCTAACATCACCCTAATAGACTTAATCTTGGCTACTGGAGCAAAGGTCTCATCATAATTCACTCCAGGAATTTGAGAGAAGCCCTTTGCAACCAGTGGAGCCTTATAAGTGTGTACATTACCATCCATGTCGGTCTTCTTCTTGAAGATCCATTTGCACCCTACAGTCTTACGACCTGGTACATTCTCAACCAAGTTCAAAACATGATTATCATACATGGATTGTATCTCGCTATCCATAGCCTCTTTCCATTTCGCAGACTTGGGGCCTGCCATGGCTTCCGCGTAGCTGTTAGGTTCATCCAGACCTACTAGTGTCTCATCACTAATAAGTGTCTCACCTTCCGCAGTAATATGGAAACCATAGTAATGCTCAGGTGTATTCCTAACTCTCCTGGAACCTCTCAGAGGTACAAACTCGTCAATTGGCTCAACAGGAGTTTCCTCCTCAAGTTGAGAGCTAGAGTTTGAAGTTCCATCACCGCTTGATTCTTGAATTTCTTCAAGGTCAGTTTTCCTCCCACTGTCTCCTTGGCTTATAAATTCTCTCTTTCGAAAGACTCCTCTTCTTGCTACAAAGATCACATTATCACTAGGTTTGTAGAAGAGGTAACCAAAAGATCTTTGTGGGTAGCCGATGAAAATACACCTCTCGCTTCGAGGTTCTAGCTTATCATGAGACTCGCGCTTCACAAAAGCCTCACAACCCCATATCTTGATGTGGTCTAGATTAGGAACTTTACCAGTCCACATCTCGTGAGGAGTTTGGCAACTTTCTTTGTAGGGACTAGATTAAGAATATGGGTGGCAGTCTCTAAGGCATACCCCCAGAATGAGATTTGTAGCGAAGCTCGACTCATCATGGAACGAACCATGTCCAACAAGGTTTGATTACGCCTCTCAGCCACACCATTCAACTGCGGTGTCCTGGGAGGTGTCAATTGTGAGACAGTCCCACATTCCCTAAGATAGTCGAGGAACTCTAAACTAAGATACTCACCACCTCGATCAGATCGAAGCATCTTAATGTTCCTGCCCAATTGATTCTCGAGATCCTGTTTAAAATAAAGACTATTATTAAAGAAAGTACTAATCGAACCAACTTCATTATCAAATGAAAAGGTGAAACCTTGTTTATACAATGCATGAAAGGAAATAATATTTCTTGCCATTTCTGGCGAATAACAACATTTATTCAAATCTAAACTAAACTCATTACTTAGCGATAAAGTATAAACTCCAATCTTCGTGACAGGTGAAGCTTTCCTGTTTCCCATGATCAAGTTTATTCTTCATTGCTCCACATTCTCACTTCTTCTTAGTCCCTGTAAATCAGAACATATATGAATACCACAACCGGTATCAAGGACCCAAGAATTAGAATGGGGTGGGTTATTAGATAAGATATTGTAAATACCAGCATGGTTGGGTTTAACTTTCCCATCCTTCACATCTTGTTGGTACTTTCGGAAGTTCCACTTCAAATGTGCATTTTCATGGCAATAGAATCATTCATCCTCTTTTGGGTCAGAACAAGGAGTGATGAAACCTTTCTTGGTTCCACTTGAAGAAGAGCCATCAAAGGTCCTAACCTTGGTACCCTTCGACGAACTCTTTCTCTTCTTCCCTCGTCCTTTCCTGATTGCCAAGACAAGGGCGGAGTTGGTAGGAGTAGGAGTAGTAACAACCATTTTACCCTTAAGACCACTTTCCGCGGTCTTTAAGAGTCCTTGAAGTTTGCTGAGAGTGACTTCTTCCTTGTTTATGTGGTATGTCATGCAGAATTGATCATAACATGAAGGTAAGGAGTGCAAAATAATATCTATTGCTAGCTCCTCGGGGACGTTCACATTAACCTTCAGCAAGCGGTCCACAAATCTTTGCATTTTCAGCATGCGGCCCGTGATGGGTTCTCCATCCTTCATTCGGGTTGTTATCATGGAGGAGATGATTTCATACCTCGCTTGTCGTGCACTTTGATGGTATCTTTCCATCAAAGCTTGGTTCATTTCAAAAGGGTAGTAGTCCTCGTAGGACTTTTGGAGATCGGCTGTCATAGTGGGCATCATGATGCATGCCACCTTGGTGGCATCCCTTTCATGTGCCCTAAAGTCAGCGATCTCTTGAGGAGTAGCAACTATCTCATCAATCTCCTTAAGCTCCTTATCGAGGAGATATTCTTTGTCCTCGTAGCGGGTAATCATTTGGATGTTTCTGATCCATTCATTAAAGTTGGATCCATCAAAAGTGACTTTCCCACACAAGTTCATAAGAAAAAAAGAGCCATTAGGATTAGAGCAAGAAGCAGCAGTGTTTCCAGACATCTGAGAAGAAGAAAGGTTTAGTTTAGAAATAGGAATAGTCCTTAATAAAACACCCAAATGTAGTATTTAGGCTAGGACCCAGTCACAATATATTATACTTAGAAGAGGTATGTTGTAATCTAAGTAATAACATATTTGAAAGGTAGGTGAATGACGATTCACCAATTTCCACCAAAGTCGAAATATTAAAATATTTAATTTGGTTCTTAGAAACTCCTAGATTCTTTTGAGATTCAATGAACTTTTCAAAGGCATGTTTCAATCTCGAGTGTGCCCTCCAAGTTTTGTGACTGGGATGCCGAGGATCACATAATGAGGTGTAAAGTAACCATGCAACTTACTTGGTACCCTTAATAAATTACCCCTCAATCGATGTGTCGGTTAACCACACATGCTCCATCGATACTATGATAAATATGAAGTCACCCTTTACCTACCTTGTTAAGTCCAAGTTAGGGTGTCGATTAACCACGCACACTCCACTAATGACTTAGACAAAGTGTAAAGTGTAATTTCATTGATTAGCACCATATTCACATTTTTCCTAAAGTAACTAAGATTGGGAATTTAATAAAACATTTAGTTACTTTATAATATTCATCATACTTTTAATGAGAATTTATAAGTCCTTGTCTTACACGTTCGGCTAATGACCCTCCACCGGTCAACCAAGCGGTGGGTGAGAGTGGACACCCATTAAGTTGCCATTTTATAGGCAACAACCTTATACCCACCTTATAGACCGGCTTCATGAATGAGGCGTACTAGCGTTAAGACGAGTTTGATATTATACATATATATATTAGTATTAACGTATAATATTATAAGTATAAGTGTTGAATTTTATCTTTTAAAATTCTGAGGGTTGGAAATAAAGTTTTAATCAAGACTTTACTTGTTCCAAAACTTGAGGGCAAGTTTTGTAAACTTTCAAAACTTTTCATTTCTTGTAACTTATGAGTTTGTTATGGTATTAAAAATGAAGACTCTTCATTTTTATAACCCATGTCTTCTTTTAATGGTATTAAAGCAAAGTGACTTTTGGTATTCCATAACTTGAGGATAAGTTATGGACTCCATTAAAACACATAAAGATCATGAATTAATCAACCACATAGGTAACAAATAATTCCTATGATCATCTAAACATCATAAGAGCAAGAACATGAATATGAACACTTTCATGAATCAAAAATTACACTTAAAAACTTGTAATTTTGATAACATGTTGTAAATGGATTAACATGAACATTACACAAACTAAAACAAGTTTTAAAGCACCAAAACAGTCTACTCGTCGAGTGCATTAACTGACTCGATGAGTAGCATGCATTTGGTCATAGACTCGTCGAGTCCCCCCATGGACTCGGCGAGTTCATATGGGCAGAAAGCAGAAAACTCAATTTTTCAAGCAGTTTGCACAAAAATCAAACAAGCAAGCCTAGGCTCTGATACCACTGTTGGGTTTTAAGCATTCTAACACTTCCTATGTGTACATGCAACCCTAATAACCTTGGATCTATGTTTGTCTAATTTTCATGCAAAGTTGATTTCCAAGGCTATGATCCTATCTAGCATACATGGGTAACAATTCTCTTTGTAAATAATAGATAGAATTACATACCTTGTTGTTGAAAGTGTTCCTTGAAACCTTGTGAGCCTAGCACCTCAAGTGTGATGCCTCAAATGCTTCACAAAACACCAAATGCAAAGTATAAACTTGAGAGAATACTCTAACACATCTAAAAATCGGCCAAGCCCTCTTGTTTCTCTTGTGTCTCACATGTGTAACCGATTTTAGGGAGAGGCATGGTCCTTATATAGTGTGTTACATTAGGTAAAAACCTAATGTAACATGACTCTTTATTTCTCAATCCATGGGTTAACTCCATGGAGCACCTTATGGGTGGAACCCAACTTGATAGTCCATGGAGCCTTTTAGCCCACTATATAAGATATGGAAGATTCATATAATCTACCCATATATGTAATTAGTTATTCTTTTGATCACTTAATTAATTCTTGATCAAAACTAATTAAATAATATTATTAATATATTGGAACTTATAATATATTAATAAACCATATGTGTTATTTCTTTCATTTAGTTCATCCAATTGCATGGTGCCATGCAACCCAAATGGACCATGCCGGGTCGGGTCAAATATTTACCAAACATATTTATGGACATAGACACCTTATCCATCAACCACAACTCTTCAACCGATTTTTCATGAATTGCTTATAGAAAATTTTGAGGTGGGACAATGCTCTCAAATTCCAGAATCTTCAAGTTCTGATGATTCTAGCCCACGTTTTCAACATAATCCAAAAGGTTCCAGGAAACCGCAGTTGAATAACAATGACTGCGGTTCACCAAAATTTTTGGCAAAAAGAGCTTTCAAAGAAGAAATTAGATCTCGAAACAAAAGTAGGTCAAATTTTTCAAAAATTAAGAAAATTCCAAAATCTAAGAGTCTTGAAAATTTTTCTTTCATGAAAACAAACAAAAAGGAAAGTTCAGTTTCACAAGCCACTCCTACTACTTCTAACACAACCCAAAAAGGTGTCAAACTTGTTAGAAACTATGTTTTTCAGATCTACTCTTCAACTGACCCGAAGTGGAAAGGAATTTTACCCACTCCAACACTTTTAAAATCAAATCAAAACAAATGGAAAGGAATCTTATCAAATCCACCTGGAGCAACTCAAAGATTTACACGTGCGAAACCTCATTCAAAACAAACTTTTCGTAACTCAAACGTCAAATATTTCAAAAGTTACCCACCTCGAACTCATTTCAGGTCCAACACACCCCATAAACCGCTGAGCAAGCACAATGTCAGATTCAATGACAAACTTTCTTTTTGCAAATGTCAGTGCAACTGTCAAAGGTTTTTATCTCATGACAAGTCAAATGAAAGTCAGAAATCTCGTATGTTTCAGAAAACTCCTAACAGTCCAAATCTAAACAAACACCCAGGACTCGGTCTGAAAGTTGACAAAAGTGTTGTCCATGCAACCTCGGACCATGCATCATTTAAGAATACATCAATCATCCCTGGCACCAGACTTGTTTGGATGCCCAAACTAACCGTTTAATTCTCAGGCTTTGTGCAAGGAGGAACAAGAAGAAGAATGGTTAATTGACAGTGCCTGCTCCTTGCACATGACCAGAAGGTTAGAGTACCTTCGAGATTTCATGCTTATATGCAATGTTGGAAATGTCACGTTTGGCAACAATGCAAATGGTGTCATCCGAGGTTACGGTGTTCTCACTACGGGGAACTTTTCCATTCAGAAGGTTGCTTATGTAGAAGGTCCTAAACACAATCTTATCAGTGTTGGCCAACTATGTAAAGCAGGACATCGAGTTGAATTTTACAATCAATTTTGTTACATAATGATGAGTGATCGCAACACCTGCTTAATCAAGTATCGCTCCAAAGGAACGATGTATCCTCTAGATGTTTCTCTCATCATTGGTAAACCACAACTGTGCTTTCTATCTAAAGTTGTATCTGAAGTCTGCTGGTTGTGGCACCGCAAGCTAGCTCATCATAATTTTCGCTACATCAACAACCTTGTCATAGGAGAACTTTTATGTGGTCTCCCCATTCTCAAATTCAGCAACGATACTCTTTGTCCAGCGTGCGAATGCGGTAAGCAATCCAAAGCAAGGCATCCTCTGATAATGGATTCTTCTGTCTCTGAACCACTAGAGCTATTACACATCGATCTCTGCGGTCCCTCAACTGTAGCCAGTCTTCACCACAAAAAGTATATACTGGTTATTGTTATTGACTATACGCGCTTTGCATGGGTCTTCTTTCTCAGACTCAAATCAGAGACATCGCAAATCTTCATTAACTTCATCAAAGAAATTGAACTTTAAATCAAGCTTCCAGTCAGACGCATCCGTAGTGACAATGGAACTGAGTTCACTAATCATCTTCTAACTAGTTTCCTAGTTTCCAAAGGCATCTCTCACAATTTTTCAGCACCCTATACACCGCAACAAAATGGTGTAGTAGAGAAAAGAAATCGCACACTCTTTGAAGAAGCAAGATACATGCTTAACTTCGCCCAACTTCCTCTCTATTTCTGGGCCGAAGCAGTAGCAACCACATGCTTTGTTCAAAACCGAAGTATTGTGTGCAAGCGTCTCAATAAAATGCCATATGAACGGCTCAACAATCGTAAGCCCAATGTTCGTTTCTTTCATATCTTTGGATGTAGATGCTTCGTGATCAACAATAGAGATCAACTCAACAAGTTTACACCGAAGTCTGACGAAGGTATTTTCCTTGGTTATTCCACTAACAAGGTTTCATATCGAGTGCTCATTAGAAGAACAAGGTTGATCATTGAAAGCTTTAATGTGAAATTTGATGACTCTCACATCCGCAGTGCACCTCTGTCTACCGAAACAACTGCAATCATGGAAAGTGACATTCCAGCCACTTCTAGACCTCTAAATCTAGTTGAAGTCAACTATGATGATCTGTTTGATCCCATTGAAATAACGAAACTATCCGAAGTCCTAGTGTCATCCGCAGCTCAACAACAACATGCCGACGTATCTGGACCATCTCTATCTGAAGTAGTATAGCTCAATACTTCCACCTCTCCGGTTGAGGGGGAAATCTCTACTCTGGATATTGTTGCAACGGTTGAGGTTCCAGTACCTAATGCTGCTTACATTCCTTCCCTAAGTGAAGCCTCACCATCAAACGAACCTTCAAACGACTCAGATGACGAACTCTTAGAGAATATTTACACTAGATCCGATCCTAGAATTGTCACTCTTTCATCTGTATTCCAAGGGGAACCTTCACAGGTTCCAGAGGAACTCCCATCCGCAATCCAGGGGGAACCTCAACCTCTGCCAATTCCTCAAGAAAATTCTGCATCAATAGATCAAGATGTTTCAGCATGATGCTCTCAAATCCAGGGGGAACTACCATCTCCAACTGCGGATTCATCTGACATCCAAGACATTCCTTCTACTGCAGCTGCTGATCATCTAATGCCACGTCTTCATGTATGGAGAAGAGACCATCCACCAGGTCAAATTATTGGCAATCCATCCACAGGTATGCAGACTCGATCTTCCAAGGACTTATCTGATCACTGCCATTATGCAGCATTTAAGTCTTCGGTTGAACCTAGAATGATCAAAGAAGCTTTGCTTGAACCAGACTGGATAGTTGCAATGCAAGAAGAATTAGAAGAATTTGAAAGAAACAAAGTATGGCAACTTGTTCCTCTTCCACAAGGTCATACTATTGTTGGTACAAGATGGGTTTTCAAGAACAAGCTAGACGAATCTGGCTCAGTCATCTGAAACAAGGCAAGACTTGTTGCCAAAGGCTATAGTCAACTAGAAGGCATTGACTACGATGAAACGTATGCTCTGGTAGCACGAATGGAATCCATTTGGATCTTTCTAGCATACGCAACCCACAAAAATGTCAAGGTACACCAAATGGACATTAAGAGTGCTTTCCTCAATCGTGAACTAAAAGAAGAAGTTTATCTTCAGCAACCTCCAGGGTTTGAAAATGATGAATTTCCAGACCACTGCTATAAGCTCGAAAAAGCAGTCTATGGCCTGAAACAAGCTCCAAGGGCTTAGTATGAGACACTCTCTGATTTTATAGTCTCATCCGGGTACAAAAGAGGAGTGATTGATCCCACAATATTCAGAAAAGCAAATGGTCACTGCCTTATGATGGTACAAATATATGTGGATGACATCATTTTTGGGTCTACTGATCAAGACATGGTAGATGAATTTGCAAAGCTCATGACCAACAAATTCAAAATGAGCATGAATAGAGAGATCAACTTCATTATAGGTCTTCAAGTCAAACAAATTCAGCAACGAATTTTCATTCATCAAGAAAAATACACCACAGAACTTCTGAAGAAATACTCAATGGATAACTACTCTTTTGCTAAAGTCCCTATGGCCTTCGGATATAAGATCTCTGTTAATCCCTCTGGTGAATCTGTGGAACACAAGACTTATAGAGGCATCATTGGTTCGCTAATGTACCTCACCGCAAGCAGACCTAACATTGTCTTTGCAACTGGTGTATGTGCAAGATACCTGGCTGATCCAAAAGTGTCTCACATGACCGCAGCCAAAAAAATTCTTCGGTATCTTAAAGGAAGCAAATCTATGGGTTTATGGTATCCTGCAAGAAACGACTTCAGTCTTCAAGCCTTCACCGATGCGGATCATGCAGGTTGTAAGCTCGATAGAAAAAGTACTTCAGGTGGATGTTAATTTCTAGGAGGAATACTTGTAAGATGGTCTTAAAGAAAACAAATGTGTGTATCTCTATCTACCGCAAAAGCAAAATATGTGGCCGCAGCCAGCTGCTGTTCCCAAGTTCATTGGATGAAGAGACAATTACTAGACTATGGGTACAAAATGTTGCGGATACCAATTTACTGTGACTCTGAAAGTGCTATAGCTATCTCTCATAATCCTATTTAGCACTCCAAGATGAAACACATTGAGTTATGGTACCACTTCATCAAAGATCATATTCTAAAAGGTAATATTGAACTCATCTTTGTTCCTACTCATGAAGAGATTGCTGATGTTTTTACAGAAGCTCTTGACACTATAAAACTCAATGCATTCTTACAAATGTTGGGAATGATGAATCCAGATCCGTAGTTCTTTTTGAACTGCTAGCTACCGCAGACCGTCCTTGGTCTTCATTGTTGTTCTAATTGAGAATAACATATGATAGATGGTTTTGATACCGCAATCTAGGTACCACAACCATATGTCATACATACCACTCATGGGTCTTAATGTTCCTTTATTTAGAATTTTCGTACAAGTGTTTGTCTCACAGATTTTCTGAATTTTTTTCTTTCTAATCCGTGATGGAGTTTCTCAACCGCACTAATGAGTTTCTCAACCGCACTGATGAATTCATCCGCAACGACCTCAAAAAAAATTCCAACAGATTCATTAACTCTCGAATCTTTGTGTGCTATTTAATGATTCTTCATTAAATAAAATACAAACATTCCCTTTAGAAACTATCACTTTACCTTTCTTAATAAACCTTGTATCAGTCCTATTTTAGGGATGATGACAAAAAGAATGATTCCTAAATCAATCTTTTCTCAACTTGTCCTTTCCTCTCCCAAACACGTCCAATCAGTTACAACATTCTCTCTCATCAACCCACGATTACCTAACGTATTACCATGCGCCACTCCTCCATTAAATGCAAAACCTCTTTTTAAGATTTATCAAATCTCTTCAAAACCCGTTTCATATTCGTATGGCTGAGATTCAATCCCAGAATCTTTGATTCCCCCCAAAATCCCATTCAACTTCTTACCCCTTTTTATCTTTTACCTAGGGTTAAAATCCTTTTACCCCCTTTATAAACCCACCTTCTTCTCCATAATCGTTTACGCTCTCTGTTAATCGATTATTCTTTCAACTCTCTAAGAACTAACCAAATCTCTCAAGAACTTCAATCTCACAAATTTCAATGGCGAAATCTGGTGCATCCAAGAAGCAATCCAAGGCTTCAAGCTCGATGAATCAAACTGGTTCCACATCACCAACAATCACTTCAAGCAACTTTAGAGTTGCGTTTGGCGATCATCCATCTTAAAATGCTCCAAAAAAACTGATGATCAAGCATCTCAAGAATCACATCTTATTTGTCCCGTTCGACGCATTCACTGATGTTGTTCCCGTTTCTACACTCTTTAAGTGTGCTCTGTCTGCATACAGACCACTGGAAAATTCCTAAGAAGTGCATCTCAACCTCATCAACGATTCCCTGGTCATCTTGACCAAAGAAAATTCTTAACCTCCATTAACTAGTTAATCCATCCCTCTATCAAATTCTTCACTCAATCCTTATCCAATATCACTACCGCACTCTACCAAATGGGTTACTAGAAACCAATCCGAGGGATTGGTGAGTTTAAGAAGAATCAGTTGCCTGTGGTTTGGCAGTTGGTATACCACTTTGTCATCCGCTGTTTGTCTGGCAGAACCGGAGGCATTGACAACATGGGACTCAAGCTCCTTGAACTCGTATGGAGCATCTTCACCGATCATGATGTCAACTACGGTCAAATTCTTTGGGATGATTACCTCCAGTACATTCCCAAAGTGAAACCAAAGGAAAACCCAACCAAGCTCACTTTTTCTCGCTTTTGGTCCCTATGTAATTCTGATCTACATGCGGATGCTGGTCTCGACATGGGAAGTGACATCAATTTCTTTGTCACTAAGGATCTCAAAAGGTATACACCTTCCTCTAATCAAACTATTTTTGGACCTATCCGCAGGCTCCCCACACACATTCTTTCACTGCTTGGTCTTGAGACTGCTGATGTCTCCGATCATATTGATTCCACGGAGGGTATTATCCCATACCCTTCTACCCCACCTCTTCCTTCTTCAACTATTCTTCCTGAGGGTACCGCAACCCCCTCTGCTAGTACACATTCTAATATTTCTCAACGGAGAAAAAATGTAGCTTCTAAAAAGAAAGCTACAACACCCAAAAAGAAAGCTCCAAGACAAAACACAGCCTCCAAGAAACGCAAAACCAAAACCACCATTGTATCGATCAGTGACTCTGAGGAAGATAGACAACCCATATCTATCCTCAAGAAAAGAAAAACAACTGAAACCACTAGCTATATGTGTGACCGGACTGACACTGAAGCCTCTTAACAGACTTCGGTAGTCCTTGGGATGGCCGCACATCCATTCGATGACACTATCGAATACCACTCAACCTCATCTTGTGAGATTGTTTCATCATCATCTTCTTCTGAACATGGAGACAGCCCCCAAGTTGTATCTCAAGGAGATAGAACTGGTAATCGCCCTAAGGTCTCCAGGGCTTCCCGGTTGCACATCTTTTCTTTGGAGGAGTTAGACTCCATCCTCTTGCAAGTATCCCAAACAGTAGAAACACCAATCTATCCACAGGGAATCTCTTTCGCCCATGCCAGAACTGGGCCAAGGCCAAACATGACCACGGGTCAAGGAGACCAAGGAAGCCTAGGAAATCCTACTCTGCTTACATTTGTATCATGTGGTTTGGGCACGGTGAGTACTAATGTGCAAGGATCCGTGAACCCTAGGGACACCTTGGTGCGAACACTAGGAATTGACGATGAAGACTCAAATGACTCTTGGAGTCGATATCAACCAACCACTGATGCTGAAATCAAGAAGTATGCTACCTTCAAAAGGGCATTCCAAGCCCGCAAGGAGCAGCAGGTCAAACAACAACAACAGAAGGAACAAGAAATTTTGTCTGTGGCTAGGTACTGGGCAAATGCCATCAGCAACGCTCACACTGCTACCACAATCCTAAAGGTTCAGACCTGGATGGACCAAATGGCTGAAACTATGCTGAAAGCTCAAGCCTCAACCGTAGCTGCAGGTACTTCTAATGTTCCTCCTACTTCAACTCCTATTCCACCTACTGCAGTCAACCCATCTCAAGACGAAGAGCCAGCTATTGAACTCAGCGTAGCCCCAACCTTCGGTTTTGACGATGAACACATCCAAGAGGTCAACAAACCGAATCCCTCTGATGACGACCTTATGATGTTCGAGGAAGAAGAAGAATCCAACGGTTCTCAGCACTCCACTTCAAAGCCCAAAGAAAAGAAGAAGAAAAAGAAGAAAGATGCTACCACTCGCAAAGAATTCCTCAACCTTCAAGCCAAAGTTGATCAAATTTTGGCTGCGGTTAAGCCTACCCAACCTCAACCGGAAAATACCCCAGGTCTACAATCCCTAATTGAGTGTATCAAACGATTTGAAGCGAGAGAGCGTATGGCCGCTGAGAACATCTCTCTCAAAGTCGAGATGGGGATTCGATCTCTTGACAACAACCGCAGGGCTGACCATCAAGATTTTATGGCCACAGCGGAACGCCTCATCACTGAGGTAACCGCAATCAATCAAAGCTTACAAACAGCCATTGCGGATCAAACTGCCCAATCCAAAAGGGAATTCGAGGAAACTCATACTGCCTATGAGTCCATGATTTCTGTCCTTCATGCCACAATCACCCGACTGTAGAAATCCCTCACATCAAACTTTCATGGCCCAGAGATACTTCAGCTCACAAACGATATTCATAAGCTTCTCTTCAACTCTGCCATTCCAAACAACTGCCAACTGGCCGAATCGATGAAAGCACACTTTGCTGAGGTTTGTGCCAAAGTTGAATGACTCAAACAATGGCTTAAGGAAACGCCAGGGTTGCGTTCCTCAAGAGAGGGAAGTGATACAGAAGATGATCACTCGAATACATCCATCCATCAGAGCCCTCCAATCAACACAAACAAAATTCCCACTCCGCAGCCGTCTCCCCCACCATCTCAAAATATTCCATCTCCCCACTCATCACCCAAAAATACCCTAAACAGACCTGTGACTCCTCCTCACCTAAATAATCTTTAGGAACATATGTCTTCAGAAAGCTCTACAGACTCTCCTGCTACTGCCCAAAGGAAACATGACTCGAAAGCAGCTAAGTTAGCTGAAGTTATATGGAGAGAATGCGGTTTTGACACTATGATTGATGAATCGCTGATCAACTCATGGGTCAATCCTCTTCACAGGCTACTTAATGACGACTACACTCCCTACCTCACATATGCTGAACCACCAGAAGATGGTTATTGGGATATTCCAATTTCTCCTAAGGCAAGTACTTTGTTGTTTTTGACTCCTTCCACCGGAGCCTTCCTGATCACAAGCGTCTGCCAATGGAATTTGAAAGATTAATTTGCTTCTATAAGAAGCATGGCTCTTCAGTTGAAAACATTTGGTCTAACGATAGACCATCCGCAGTGAAGAACTACAAGATGCGGAAGTTTATGAAAGCAGACTTTGCTAAACTCACTCTGACCAGAAGAGAGCATGATTACATCTGCACCCAGGCAGACTTCCCCTGCATGAACCCTGAAGAAATATTTCTCATTGCCAGAGTTTTTCAGAACAAGGTAGAGAAACATCCTAAGATGCAGATAGCTCTCAAAAAAGCCAAATCCTTCCTTAAGGACATTGTCTGTGACTTTGCGAAGATTGATGCGGACATGCACTCCACCATCCTCAAGAAATTTGACCTTCCACCACTTGAACCAGCATCAATGCTAACTAAAGGTTATGAAGAAAGACCTCTAGGCGCAACCAACATCCCAGAACTTGGCATCATATTCAAACGGAAGACAAACAAAGTCAAATATTTCATTCTGATGAATGCCATGCATCGCCTGTCCAAGAAGCAACTTGACATCTCTAAGACCGCAGTAGAAAAATCAACGCACAGTCGCACACTACTGATGAAGTCAAGTTTGAGATATCCAGAAGAATTATATGGCTGGAAAATGTTAGAAAATTTTGGTGGATTTTGATCAAGTTTCTCAAACTTGATAACTAAACCAAAGTTAAAGATGTCACTTAGGGGGAAATTGTTGAAACATAAAAGTGACCCTCTTGAAATTAACTACCGCAACTGTTCAGTACTTACAGCCAATATAGCACCCGGAGTCAATCTCTACAACTGTAACCGCAACCATTCTCCATCAGCAACCATATCAGCATCCGGAGTATTCATGTCTTTCATATCCGCAGTCTTAGTTATTTCTTTTACCATGTAATTCACTCTATTGTCCAGCATGCCTTGCACGGCTGCTCATAGAGTAGTTCTTTTATAAACTCTATAAATAGAGACTCTTTCTTATGTATTAAGTACCAATGATATATGTGACTGTGAAAACTCTTAACTTCTCAATACACAAGATTTCTCATTCAATCATATTTCTTATCTTCATCAGTTATCTATCTTATTACTCTTCACACTCAAACTGCTACTGGAACATAACCTCTCTTTGGAGCAAGTCTTCTAGACTTAATCACTAAACTTGATCTCGCTTACTAACTTGGAGTGACTGCATTCCATGTTATGAATCAGTTTAAGTGTATTCTTGATATAACTTTTTTCGTTTATCTTTTGTTACTTTCCGCAACTAACTATCTAACTATCTAACTATATAAATTTATTATTGTTGAGCTTTTAGATCCTTAGAGATTAACTATTCCGCAACTTACTTGTTCTAACGTTTGTTCAAGTGTATCTCAAAGTTTTTCTCTCAACACTTATGGTTTGATTGAGATGATAGTGTGGGGTATGAGCTAGATCTGAAGTTGTAACTTCAGATCTGGACCCTCCTTGGGTTCTAGAATCATAAAGCTCCAAGCTTGGTCATGTATGAAGCCTCCTTCAGTATGAAACCTCCCATTGTGACCTTGGATTTGCCATTAAGAGCCTTTTTAGCCATGCATGCACTTGAAGTTTGCAACTTTTTGTGAAATGCATGCCTTAGAAGCTTGGATCTATAATTTGGAGCCACTGGATGGCTTAAAAGAGTCTATATGGCTTAAGGACTGGAGGAACTCAGTGAGTCGCATGGTCGACTCAGCGAGTCATATGAAGATAGGCCTAGACTCAATGAGTTGGATGAACAATTCGGTGAGTCCGATGAAAATTGCCATACACTAGACGAGTTTTATGAACAACTCGGCGATTCAGTTGAGGTTTCCGCAATTTATGTATGCATGTGTAACCGTCGAGTTGCAAAAAGGAAACTCGACAAGTAGCCTTAGAGTTCAATCATAAACAAAAGGAACTCGACAAGTCACTCTGTGACTCAGCGAGTAGGCTAGTACTTCAAGGAACGTGATGAGCAGCCGAGGGTACTCAACGAGTTACGGTCAACATGGATTGTTGACCTTGACTGATGAATTTGATTTTGACCAGGGTTTAATTAGTTGGCTTTTTGGGTACCTTGAAAGGTTGTGAACTTATGGGTATAATTATATTATGGTAATAGGTGGTGGATTTTTTGATAGTGATCCGAGAGTTGGACTTCATCTGCTGAGTCGACATCTGCAAGGTGAGTTATCCTCACTATATCAATAGGGTCTACGACACCAAAGCCAGCCCTTTAGTTTTTATTGCTATGGTGTGCTACATGTAGATATGATCCGCCAGATCGGAATCAGGATAGACAGTATATTGTGCTCTTATGATCCATAGGGATTGGTATCTTAGTGACCTACTAAGTCGGTGCTCTAGTTATGAGATATTTCTATGATTGATAACCAGTGAGATAGACTTGTTGGATGTTTGTGTAGGCTAGTATATGATCATTATGCGCACTTGGTTATTTGTTTGTTGGTTGGTTTGAGGCGGTCCTGCTTTGTGCTGAAGGCCAACATACCTTATGAGCGGTCCGGGGAGACTATAGGCACACGTGGTGGTCCAGTCATGCCGAAGGCTCTGGATAGGATCAGATGGACTGTAGGCCCTGCAAGGTGATCCAGTCAGGCAGATGGCCCTGTATGCATGATACTGATTATCTGTTACTGAAATGGTGTTATCAGGGTGGTATTGGTATTTTGGGGGTGGCACACTAAGCCCACGGGCTTAAAGTTTTTAGTTTATTGTTTTAGGTAATTCAGGAGATCATGGCAAGGCGAAGGCATGGTCGTACCGCTCCTCATCATTTTGATCTAGTTATTGGGACACTATGATGTGTAATGACGTAAATTTTCAAAACAATTTTTCACATATAAAACACACTTTCATTCATATTAGTTGTAAAAGTATCATTTGTATCATATATCAATGCAGAACATTACATCCCAAGATCAACACATATCCAAATCCATCAGTGTGTGTACGAGTCAAGCTGGCGCCTTCCCGCGATCGTCACTAGTACCTGAAACACATAACATAGCACTGTAAGCATAAATGCTTAGTGAGTTCCCCAAAATACCACATACCATACATAAGCCTTTCCAGGCCATACTCTATGGGATCTTCTGATCCATATGTCTTAGGGGACTTCCGTCCCGAACTCCGGTAGACCTTCCGGTCCTACTCGTATCGACCTTCCGGTACGTACACTCTTGACCTTCCGGTCCTTAGCATACATAACATATATAGCACATAAATATCACATAACCGCATATAGCACATACATCATATCATACAAGACCTTCCGGTCACACATAGGTACCCTTCCGAGTACAGTATAGTGAGAAGACTCACCTTGGTATCTAGGATAATCTCTAACTCTGTGAATCAGGTCTAGCCTCCGCCTAATCATAACAAACACTTCACATTAATACATTTCTCCAAGGTTAGACTCCTTCCTTTCCTATCATTATCAGGTGGGTAAAAGACCATTTTAATCCTCTCATGGCTTAAATACCCTAAAGTTGACCAAACCCTAAAAGTCAACAAAAGTCAACCCTTCGGGTTATGTTATGCGTACCGAACATGTACGTTAGGCGTACCCGGTGCCTTCACAGAATCCAAGTGCGTGATGCCTTACACTGCGCGTACTAGGATTACGCCCAGCGTAAGTCCCGGTTTAGCTACTATATGAATTTTGGTCTTAAATGATTAAGCCACTTCTCCAACTTCCAGACCTGACTCCCTCAAAACCTCTTATGCCATAAAGTCGGAACCTTTAAGCCTTTGCATGGCTGTAAAGGCCCTTACACCCTCAAAACACCTTTCCTCGTTCCATATTAAGTCTATATCTCATGCATGACTCAACATTCACGACCAAGATTGGATTTTTATGAACTTTCATCACATAATACACTGGGAAAGGCCAGATCTAAGCTTATGGAGACCCTTTGCACAAAAAGTCTCCACCTTTGAACCAAAAACGCTAAAAATGGGTCCATAAACAAAACTCATGAAATGTAAGGAAAGCTTTGAGCTTTTTACCTCAAAAAGGAGCTCCAACCTCTATAGAACTCGGATCTACTCTTGCTCTCCAACTTCTTGCTCCAACAATGGCTTCCACTTCTCCTTCTTCACCTTAAAAATGCACCTTCAAGCCTAAGAACACACACACAAGCTCAAAACGGGTTTTCTGCTCTCTTAGGGCTCACTCAATGAAGTATGGTGGCTGGGGGTAAAGGAATTAACGTTCCTTTTATAGTGCATAAGCCATAATTAGGGTTTACATCTGGGCACATTACGCCCAACGTAACACTGGGTATGCCCAGCGTACCCAAGCGAGTCTGCATCCAAAATAAGTGCGCGAGTACGCGTGCCATACACCTGATTACGCCCAGCATACTCATAAGTCCAATGTTTAACTTAAGGGACTTATCTTGAAAACATGAAAAAGTAGAAGGCTTATAAAGCTTACCTAAGTTTAGGGATGTTACATGATGAATAATGATTTGAAAACATTTTGTAAACAAATACAAATTGGTTTTATTTATGATTGAAAAAGTATAAATTTGGCGTAAAATTTTTCGATTGGAAAAGTTGGTATCAAAGCCTTGGTTTGAATGAATTGGAGGAACGCTCGTGTGAATCCAATCTCAAATCAAGGGAATTTTCAAAATAAATACTAAAATTGTTTTCAAAATAAAGTATGGAGGATGTAGAGGGTACGATCAATCGGAGCCTGTAAGTAAACCCCAAAATACCATATTGTGATTTGATATTATGATATGATAGAACAACATGCTAGTGCTAGGCTAGGAGTCTTCAGGAATCGCACAATAAGATTTTCCTAGTTATATGATGCCTACTAGCCTAGGGTTTCTTGTATCTGGAATTGACATCATAACTGTAGATTTTTAGTGTATCCACCACGGCTGTGTATAATCAAGATCTTATAGCCTGAGAGTGTCTGATTCCACCTTAGTGTAGGATTGGATATTCGAAAGTTTATTGGGTCCAGCATTATCTATGGCAAGAATACACTAGTTTTGCAAGGTTGATGAAAGTTTCATGGATGTTTGAGATGTAAGAAGCTGTAAGACCAGTTGTGAGATAGTCGATATCCCCGTAGGAGTGACGGCCGAGCGCATATTATGTTGATGATACTGTTGCGGCGTTGTGATGATTCTTGAGACAAATATGTGTAGGTGTGGAAGGTAGTATGGGCTCGTACTACTGAAAGCACAGGACCCATACATGTAGCAAGGAATTCACAACCCCTAGGGTTGTGGGAATTGGTCTCCCGATATCATGCCGTTTATCTGACGTCTTGGTTATATATTTTTCAATATGGTGGTGACGAGACGTTTTACTACTGGATCTTGATCAGGGTCAGGATCAGGATCATGATCGAGGATGGAGGGTATGAGGTGTCGGTAACACCAGAGTACATGGTACAGATAGGGACAGAGGATTTGGATGTCAGGATCTGGTAGATTCTGCATGATGAGATTGCTACGGCATTCCGAGTGCAGCTGCCAGAGATGTTTGGGTCGATTAAGACCGTGATGTTTGAGTACTTTGATAACATGAAGCCCCCCAACGTTTGATGGTACACTGCAGAGGTTGGAGGAGGAGCCGGCAAGGCTTTCTAGTATCGGGACTTCGAGAATATGAAGCCCCCGATGTTTGATGGTACGCAGGATGTGATCAGGGCTATGATATTGTTATCTGACGTGGAGGGTTGTTTCTTCACATGTTCATGTCCTGTTGACTAGAAGGTCAGGTGTGCGCTGAACATAATGAGGCTTGGGCCAAAGGACTGGTGGAGATTAACGACAGGGTCGTACACTGATGATCAACAAGTTGTTGTTACTTGGGAGCAGTTCTAAAATATGTTACGCACCCGCTACGTTCCGCGCGTTGAGCGGGAGCGGCTCCCTCAGGAGCTTTAGACATTGAGGTAGGATGGGGAGTCAGTGATGGATATCACCCGGATGTTCATGGAGAGGGCTATGTTTTTCTTGGACTTTGCTTCAGAGAAGTCTCAAATGAATCGTTATCTAAGTATGCTCAAGACTGAAATTCGACACTTTGTTGCTACGCTAAATTGTGATACTCTTTTGGATCTTCGGGAAGCCGTGAGGCGATGTGAGTTGGATATAGAACTACAGCTGAGGGAGCAGCGCCAAGTTCTGGAACACTCTTAACTGGCATCTAAGAGGTCCAAGACTATTGATACTCGGACCAGGGGTCAGCAGAGCTGCACTTGTGGAAAGTGTGGCAGGGGTCATTCTGGGGTTTGTCGAGCAGGAGGTGGTTGACATAAATGTGGCAAGGACGGGCACTATGCTAGGACTTTCGCCAATCCGCCCGTCCAGCAGATATGAGGATTTGTTACCATTGTCATCAGGTTGGTCACGCGAAGACCAATTGTCCGCACCTCACCGCCAAGCCGGCGTAGGGATCCACCTCGTCTACTTTGAGGATTGGGAATGGGAGGACAATCAAGGTGGATCCTCCGAAGACTTACGGCCGCGCCTTTTAGCTCACGGCCAAGGAGGCCAAGGAAACACAGATGTGATTGTTGGTATGTTTCTATTTTCTGTTTCAGTTATTATATATGTGGTATGCTTATTAGTTGTACCTATGATTAGGTACAATTTTTAGTAAACTCCTTCCCTACTTTGGTTTTATTCGACTCGGGGTCGAGTCGATCGTTTGTATCTCAGACCATCAGTTAAGAATTTAGTGTGTTGGTAGATGAGCTTGAGTGTCAGTTGCGAGTTTCGATCGCCGACAACCACGTGGTTTCTGCTTCTTCGGTGTACCGGGGATGTGAGTTGGAGATTTTTGGGGTATCCTTCCCTATAGATTTTATTCCTATTCCCATGGGGGACGTATGTGTCATCGTAGGGATGGATTGGCTCAGCCTGTTTGGCGCCATGATCGACTGTGAGGGACAGAGAGTGGTAGTTCGAACCCCAAGTAAGGGAGAACTGATGGTGTATGGTGAGGGCACCAGAGTGGGAAAACGGTTTTGTCCAACCGCCAGACCTCGAAAGTTCATTCAGCACGGGTGTGCCGGTTATCTAGCGTATGTGATGGATACGCAGATTGGGGATCATGCTTCCGTTTCAAAGGTTATAGTGGTTAGAGAATTTGCTGAAGTGTTTCCAGAAGAATTACCTAGAGTGCCTTCGGAGAGGCAGGTAGAGTTTAGGATTGATCTAGTGTCGGTTGCGGCCCCTATCCCTAAGGCGTCGTACCATTTGGCACCGCCAAATATGCAGGAGTTGGCATCTCAGTTGCAGGAGCTATTGGGTAAGCAGTTTATTCGCCCGAAGTTCTCTGTGGGGATCACCAATCCTCTTCATCAGGAAGAAGGACAGTTCGCACAGGATGTGCATTGACTATAGGGAGTTGAACAAGTTAAGGGTGAAGAACCGTTATCCACTACGGAGGATAGATGATCTTTTGGGTCAGCTGTAGGGTGCATCTTGGTTTTCCAAGATCGATTTGAGATCCGGATATCACCAGGTCAGAATGAGGGAGGAAGACATGGAGAAGATCACGTTTTGAACTTGTTATGTGCATTACAAGTTCGTGCTGATGCCGTTTGGGCTCACCAACGTGCCGACAGTGTTCATGGATTTGATGAACCGAGTCTGCAGACCGATGCTTGATCGCTCAGTCATTGTGTTCATAGATGATATATTGTTGTATTCCAAGACCTGAGAGTAGCACGAGGAGCACGTCACGGAGCTGGTGGAGGTTTTGCGGGGAGAACGGTTGAATGCTAAGTTCTTGAAGTGTGAGTTTTGGTTACGAGAGGTCCAGTTCCTCGGACATCTTGTTAACGAGGAGGGGATTTTGGTCGACCCGATCAAAGTCGAGGCGAGTATGCAGTGGGAGATTCCAAAATATCCCTTAAACATTAGGAGTTTCTTGGGATTAGCAGGGTACTACCAAAGATTCATTCAAGATTTCTCCAAGATTGCGCTGCCCCTCACTCGTCTAACGAGGAAGAGGGTGGAAGTTTGGTGGGGCCCTCAGCAGCAGAGGGTGTTTGAGACCCTCCAGCGGTGTTTGTGTGAGGCGCCAATGTTGAAGCTCCCCAAGGGAGTTGAGGATTTTGTAGTGTTTTGTGATGCATCCATCATAGGCTTGGGGAAGTCCACATGCAGAAGGGGAGAGTGATAGCCTAAGCATCATGGCAGCTGAAGACGCATGAGACGAGATATCCTACGCACGATCTTGAGTTGGGAGCGGTCGTATTTGATCTCAAGATTTGGAGGCATTTTCTGTACGGGGTCCGTACATCATGGATCAGCCGAACATGAACATAAGGTGGCGGAGGTGGCTAGATGTTGTCAACAACTATGATTTTGATATTTTTTACCATCCTGGTAAAGCGAATGTAGTTGCGGATGCATTGAGCCGCAAGTTAGATGGATCTTCTACCCCGACAAGGTGTATGAGGATAGTGGTGAATTCCCTGCTTGTGAGCTTGATTAGGGATGCCTAGGTTGAGGGTTTGAGACCAGAGAACTGAAAGTTGGAGAGGAATAAGGACTAGAGCACCCGGTTAGTTTAGGATAGTCGCGGATTATTTAGCCGACATGGTCGCGTTTAGGTTGCAATGTCCGAAGGGATCCGACAGACAGTGATGGAGAAGGCTCATAAGTCTGACTTTTCTATACACCTGGAGGTCACCAAGATGTATCGTGATCTGAGTTTCAGTTACTGGTGGCCCGATATGAAGTGAGAGATTGTTTGGTTTGTTGAGAGATGTCACACCTGTAGGATGGTCAAGGCTGAGCATCAGAGGCTACCTGGTAAGTTGCAGCCTCTGGAGATTCTCATATGGAAATGGGAGCAGATCACGATGGACTTCATTACGATGTTTCCCAAGATGGCGAAGGGGTTCGATGCTATATGGGCCATTGTTGATCGGTTGACTAAGAGTGCCCATTTCTTGGCCGTACGGGAAGGTTCGTCGGCTGAGAAATTGGCCGATATGTACGTCAGCGAGATTGCCTCTCGCAAAGGAGTTCCGATCTCCATCGTTTCCAATCGGGATATCAGGTTTACTTCCTGCTTTTGGCAGTAGTTCCATGAGGAACTGGGTACCCGGCTTGACTTTAGTAAAACACTCCATCCGCAAACCGATGGACAGAGTGAGTGAACCATTCAGACCCTCAAAGAAATGTTGACTGCATGCGTCATTAACTTTGGTGGGAGTTGGGATTCCCAAGTACCGCTTGCATAGTTCGACTACAACAACAGCTATCATTCCGGTATTGGTGCCCCGCCTTTTCAGCTGTTGTATGGTCGGAGATGTAGAAACCCAGTTTGTTGGGGTGAGGTTGGACACAGAGTGATGGGATGGATGGAGGTAGTCTTACAGACTACCAAAAAGATCTAGCAGATTAGGCAGCGGTTGTAGATCAATCGGAGTCAACAAAAGAGTTATGTTGATAGACACTAATTGGATTTGGAGTTTCAGTTTGGTGACATGGTACTTCTAAAAGTCTCGCCCTGGAAGGGTGTGATCCACTTCAAGAAGAGGGGAAAATTGGGTTCCCGTTATATCGCACCATTCTGGATCATTGATAGGTTTGGCAAGGTGACTTATAGGCTACTACTACCGGAGGAGCGCAGGAGAATTCATAGCACGTTCCATGTTTCGCAATTGCAAAAGTGCATTATGGACCAGGAGACAGTAGTATCGCTGGATGATATTCAGGTCAATGAGCGCCTGAATTACATGGAGTGGCCTTTGGCCATCTTCGGGAAAAAGAAGATAAATTTACGGAACAAAGAAATACCTTTGGTGAACGTGCAGCAGGAACATCTGAGGGGATCAGATTCGACATGGGAGCCGAGGTGGAGATGAGCGAGCATTACCCGACATTGTTTACTCCAGCAGACGTCGAGTAGCAATGGGGTGGGATCGCGTATTTAGTAACCTACTCACTGAGTCTATGAAGAACTCAACGAGTAGGAGCTGGTAGAAGAAACCCTAGAGGTCGGGGTTTTTCACCCTATTTAACGAGGCATAAGCCTCCTTTGGCTCTTTATAGTCCTTAAGAGGTAAGAAAACTCTAATTCATGTGGTGCTTCATCCTTGTGTGTCATAAGTGTTTGAAAGGAGGTTTTTGGAAAGGAAGAACTTGGAGGGGGAGACTCAAGGAGCAAGGAAGGCGTGGGAATCATAAATTTACCTCAGTTAGCATCATTTGGAGGTATCAAGTCGTCACCTTTACTTCATTTTCCTTCTAGACCTCATTTGGTTGAGATTTAGGGTTTTTATGATTTGATTGAGATGATAGTGTGGGATATGAGCTAGATCTGGAGTTATAACTTTAGATATGGACCCTCCTTGGGTTCTAGAGTCATAAAGCTTCGAGCTTGGTCATGTATGAAGCCTCCTTCAGTATGAAACCCCCCATTGTGAGCTTGGATTTTCCATTAAGAGCCTTTTTAGCAATGCATGCACGTAATATTTGCAACTTTACGTGAAATGCATGCCTTAGAAGCTTGGATCTGTAATTTGGAGCCACTACATAGCTTGAAAGAGTCTGTATGGCTTAAGGACTGGAGGAACTTGGCGAGTCGCAAGGTCAACTCGGCGAGTCATATGAAGATAGGCCTGGACCCGACAAGTTGGATAAACAACTCGGCGAGTCCGATGAAGATTTCCATAGAACTCAACGAGTTGTATGAACAACTCGGTGAGTCAGTTGAGGTTTCCCCAATTTATAGATGCATGTGTGACCGTCAACTTGCAAGAAGGAAACTCAACGAGTGGCCTTAGAGTTCAATCGTAAACCAAAGGAACTCGACGAGTCGCTCCATGACTCGGGGAGTGGGCTAGTACTTCAAGGAACCCGGCGAGTAGCCGAGGGTACTTGGCGAGTTAGGGTCAACATGGTTTCTTGACCTTGCATGATGAATTTGATTTTGACTAGGGTTTGATTTGTTAGATTTTGGGGTACCTTGAAAGGTTGGGAACTTATAGGTATAATTATATTATGGTAATAGGTGGTGGATTTTTTTTTAATGATCCGAGAGTTGGAGTTCATCTACCGAGTTGACATCTGCAAGGTGACTTATCCTCACTATATCAATAGAGTCTACGGCACAATGGATGACCCTTTAGTTATTATTGATATGGTGTGGTACATATTGATATGATCTGCTAGATCAGAATAACGATAGACAGTATATTATCCTCTTATGATCCATAGGGATTGGTATGTTAATGACCTGCTAGGTCGGTGCTCTAGTTATGAGAGATTTCTATGATTGATAATCAGAAAGATAGATATGTTGGATGTTTGTATATGCCAATATATGATAGTTGTGACCACTTGGTTATTTCATTGTTGGTTAGGTTGAGGTGGTCCTGCTTTGTGCTGATGGCCAGCATACCCTATAAGCGGCCGGGGTAGACTGTAGGCCCATGTGGCGGTCCAGTCATGCCGAAGGCTCATGATAAGATCAGATAGACTATAGGCCGTGCAAAGCGGTCCAATCAGGCCGATGGCCCAGTATGCATGTTATTGATTGTCTGTTACTGATATGGTGTTATCAGGGTGGTATTGGTATTTTGAGGGTGGCTCACTAAGCCCTCGGGCTTACAGTTTTCAGTTTAATATTTCAGGTACTTCAGGAGATCATGGCAACGCGAAGGCATAACCATATCGCTCCACATCCTTTTGATCTAGTTATTAGGACACTCTGATGAATAATGATTTGAAAACATTTTGTAAACAAATACTATTTGGTTTTATTTATGATTGAAAAAGTTTAAATTTGGCATAAAATTTTTGGATGTGATAGTACCTCTAATAATGATATGACTTACCAGTAATCTCGTTATATGTGATAAGAAGGGAAAGGTATCTCTTTGACTAATGCGAATATAACATGATTAGCATGAATATGGTGGTGTGAGTTGTGTAAGTTGTTTGATCATTTGATGTATTAAAGGAATCGTATATTCACATGGACCAAAGCAGGTTAGATTTCAATGATTCCTTGAGGATAGAAATTAGAGTATAGGTTCATTAGTGTATGGTAAGAGTTATGGTTATTAGTGGAAGGTATATGAACTCAAGGAATAGGTGTGGTATCATGGGAGGTAACTTGAATCATCAGACTGGTTAAGGTCTCCAGAGTATTCTCCCGGGCTCCAAGAATTGGGCAATCATTGAGATTGGCTAGAAATGGAACGCTAGTAATGGTAAGCGCGTGGAATCAACAGTTCATGTTATTTGAGGTTCGATGGTTTGCAAATCCATCAGACTTATGGAATGAGATTTTTCGTCAAATCCAAGTGGGGGGAATCGATTAGAATTTCTGAGAGTTATATTGGGTGTGGAACTACGGCATGTATTGCACCTTAGTCAGGAATAGAGGCAACCCAAGTGGCAGTTTAGATTAAGGTGGTGTAAGTGGGAATTCAAGGAACTCCCAACAGCTGGTCGGCATCTTCTTGTTACGGATGGTAGGTTTTGCGGATGGATCTAGATCGGTGGTGGTGTTAGAGCCTTGCTACATGTTCTTGTCTGATAAGGGTTTCAGAATTTAGAGTATAACCCGAATACCTATTGGATGTGGGTTTCGACTCAGGTGCATAGAATTGTGATGGTAGGACATGGTAAGCTCATGGATGGAAACTATGGTCGATTTGATGTGTTCTAAGACTGTGATGGAATTGTAGCATTCACTAGACTATAGTAGACAAGTGTGGCGATAGCCATAAGGGTATAAAGGAAATCAGTTGTGGTTTTGGCATGTCGGCCAGGTCTACCAAGGTGTATTCCTCTGTTTAGGATTGAGGACCATTGGGGTCCGAGGTGGAGTCGGGTCTATGTAGCCTTAGTTCTGGTGGGACCCGTTGGCAAGGCCCATGTGATTTTCGCAAGTATAGTTGAAACCTGGTCGAGACCGTTAGGTCAAGGATTTGGATCTTAAATTGCAGAAACTGGTGGATAGTTAGTGTATGGTGCAAAGAGGTTTATAGGTCGAGTAGCCTTGTTACTTGGGTTATTGAGGACCTAGTGGTTGGGTCGGGTGCATGAACGGTAGTCTCAGCCTCGGTTAGGGAACCTTTATATCTAAGCCTATAAGGGATTGTCATTATTAGAAGTGTTGGGTGTAATGCAAGTATATATATATATATATATATATATATATATATATATATATATATATATATATATATATATATATATATATATGGATCTCAGGTTATGAGTTGAGTGTCGAGTTCGTTTATGAGTAAGATATTGAGTCGAGTATCACGAGATTTTCATGCAGAACTTTCTTTCCCGTGAGTTGAGGATTGGTGTAACTATATGTCGAGTGTATCAGTCAAAGTGTTCAAGGGTAACGAATGGATTCAATTTTGATGATAGATCAAGCTTTTGTGGTTGTGACTTGGAATAATTCTATTGGGAAACGGCATCAAGATAAGACAAGGTAGTATTATCGACTTGGAACTTGAGTCTGGAGTAGCTTCTTATTATGAGATGATGCCAGGTCACTTGTATTTGGGTTTGGATAATCCTAGAGTAAATGATTTGATCTTGTTGCACAGCTCTCGCCTGGGTATAACCGTTGCGGGGATGAGTCTCCTACCCGAAAGATTATCTAAGCCTTCTATCAAGAATAAGTGTTCTACAGAGATATTTGGTCTATGATTCCATTTCAAGTAGGAACTTCAAGCTACCTAAAGTTGAGTAGTCATTTGGGAGATAAGTGGACTAGATTCAACAATAGTAAATCAGTATGGATGGTCTTTCAAGAGGTCAGACCATCTCGAGACTTCAGATTCCGGATTGAGTAAGTTTGATTTTGTTGCAACGAATTCATACATCGCTGGGTTGTAGAGCCCTGTAAGGGTTGGTTCGGGTGCCTTGGGATGTTTAGGGTATGCTCGGGACTCTGACCACATCGCTCAAGTAGTTTGGCGTGTCAGGAGTGGCAAGGAACGATTTCAGGGACAAAATCTAATTTAAGTGGGGGAGAGTTGTAACATTCCATTTTAAATTAAGTAATTAAAGATCAAAACCCTAAACGCCGAGATGTAAATTATATTTTATTTAATGATATTGTAGCCAAAAATCAATAATAATTTAGCAAGGTGTTCGTGTCGAGGAGTTAAATGTCATAATTTTTTATATTAAGGGTTAAAGTATAAATTTTCGGGGTGGTTTTGGAAAGAAATTCGGTAGGCAAGGGGTTTTTGGTAAAATTTGGAGTTAAATTGAAAATGGTTTGAGGAGTCAGGGACTATTATTTTAAAAACGAGATGAAGTTTGTGATGGAGGCGAATTTAAGCCCATCAACACGCTTCCCTCCCATTCATAAGAAGCATAGATCAAACCCTAACCCTAAACCACTTCCAGCCTCCACCACCTTATACCTCCATCCTTCTAGCCTCCTCCTTTTCTCCACTAAAGAAGCACTAAACCTCCATCGTCCGCGTCTCACTATCAGTAAATATGAAGAGTTACGAACCGACATAAGTCAGTCTACAAGATTGGGTAGTTTGGGGTTGCATATGTTGTAGTTGTTCCTTGTGGTTCCAGCTCATTCCCTTCCCCTGTTTCTCCTATTTCTACGCCTCAGCCACGACCTTCACCGCCGCCTATACAATTCTTCTCTCACTGGTCTGGTTAACGTCCGCCACCCCGAGGGAGACTATTGTGTGCGTTTCAGCCAGTGGTCGCAAGTATGTGTGTATCTCGTGTTGTTGTTTGTAGTGGGTGTGCTCCTTTGGCAGAAAAACGAGAAAAAACCACCATTGTTGGGTCAAAATATGGTTTATACTTTACTTTTCTTGGCAATTATATTTTTCTGTAATATTTATGATTCTATGGCCATGTTTACGGTTGAGTTTACGACCGTAAACACCTTACGGCCGTAAACTCATTTACGGCCCATTAGTTTCCGGCCCATGTTCCCCTAGTATAAATATAGGTATTAGGGTGTGAGGAATTGATTGATAAACCCTAGAGGGTTGACGGCCAGACAGAGAGAAATGAACGTTTGTGTGGGTGAATCTTGTGTAAGGAACTTAATTCATATTATCAATACATTCAAGATTCATATTATTCTTCTTCTTCTTCTCTTCTTTTTTATCTGACATCATCCGTTTGATTGGGATTCCACACCATCAAACGGATCTGATTGATACACGGGCATATTAGCAGTTTACAATTGGTATCAGAGTCAGGTTGTATCAGTCAAAAGGATTTATTGCTTCGTCTGGAATATGAATAATTGTGTTTCCGATCCAAGCTTACGGCTATAAACACGCAGTTCTTGGGCCGTAAACCCTATTTTGGGGCATTATTTGATCTTATTTACGAAATAATTTTGCATTTTTGGATAGATCTCGGAAAAATAAGGGGGGTTTGTTCTTCGTGTTTTTCATAAAAAAGGGTTTTTGCGGCCGGCGGCTAGGGTTTCAAAGTTCACGGCCATAGTTTACGGCCGGAAACAGTTCACGGCCGGAGTTTACGGTCGGAAACTGGTCGGAGGAGGCTTGCGGCAAGCGGTTGGCGGCTCGGCTTGGAAGATCGGCTCGGTGGAAATCGGTTCGGCTTCAATAAAAAGGAAGCGAAGGTGCAGGCGGCAGGTTTCGAACCCGCGACTCCTGCTCATCAATTCAGCACCTTATCCAACTCAGCTACCTGATCACTTGTTATAATCCTTCGAAAATTAAGCTATAACCCATATTTTTCGCAGCAAGTTTTCCTATTTTGACACTTTTAACCCAAAATTCAATTCCTTTTTGAATTTTAAATTTCTTTTTCATCCAAAATTAAAAAAAAAATTATTACATAAACAAAAAATAAATAAATAAATAAATAAAAATAATAATAATAATAATAAATAATTAAAAATATATATTTTTGACTTTTATTTTTTGACTTTTTATTTAAAATTTTGACTTTGACTTCCAAGTTTGATCTTTGATTTTAAACTTTGACTTTTTTGTTTAACTTTTAAATTTTCGAATTAAATTTTCGGTTTGACTTTTAAGTTTGACTTTTCAAGTTTGACTTTTGAGTTTAATTTTTTAAATTTGACTTTTGAAAAAAAAAAGCATTTTAAATTTGACGTTTAATTTTTATCTTAGCTTCTAGTTGTGTTTTTTTTTTATTGATTTTAAGGTCTACGAGGAAGTTGAAAACATGAAAGAGAGTCGTCAGGATATCTTAAGACAAAATTTCAACATGTTCGATTATATCCCTGGAGAAACCCTGGAAGCTCATTTGCAGCGATTTACCACACTCACTACTGAGATGAATATTTCTGGGATCTTTTTGACCAAATCTGAGATAAACAAAAGGCTATTGAATTCACTTCCAAAATCGTGGGATATGAATGTAGCTGTCATCAAGAATACAAAAGATCTCAATCGTCTTAGTATTGCTGAAGTAATTGAAGAGCTTGACGCTTTAAAGAGTTTTGTAAACCTTCCGGTCAATGAAGTGTCATGTTCTCATTCATGTGAAGTTTCATGTTCTCAATCCTGTGAAGATACGATTAAATTTCTTCGGGATCAAACTGATTTATTTAAAAGAGAAGTTAAGGACTTGAGATATGAAGGATATCAACTCAGGAAAGGACAGAAACCCCTGAAGGCTGAGTTGGAAGCAAAAACCAAGGACTTTAGAAAACTTCAGGAAGAGTACAGCAACAAGTGTGAAAATTATGATTATGTTAAGAGACAACTTGGTGCTGTAACTGAAGAACTTGACGCTTTAAAAATTAAGTGTGGAAAAACAAACGTTAGGTTCAAAAATTATACTGCATCAAGTCAGACAGTCGAGTCCTTATATGAAACCCAATTAAAATTCAAAGAAAATCAAAACAAGGGTCTAGGGTATGATAGTGTACCTCCTCCTTATAATCATAACTACACATCCATCCCTATGACACAGGATGAAACTGACAGGGAGCCACATCTTCGATATGGCAAACGAGTTGGATTTGTGTCAGGAGGAGTTATTAATATTGAACATACTAATGTTGCTACTTCATGTGCAGGTAAAGTAGCAGAAGATGAGAGTAAGGAGAGTACTACTGAACAAACGAATGTCTCTTTGACCTCTGAGTTTGTTGCTTCGAATTCAGCTGCTTCTGGTAAACCTGTCGTTGAGAAATACAGGCCTCCAATTCCAACGCAATAGAGTGTCTGTCGCAAGTGTGCATGTGGGAACAATAAGAAACAAGGAAAAGATAAGCCACCAGGGGCAGGAAGAAACAATTTCCCAGTGAAGAAAAGGACTTGTTTTCACTGTGGAACACCTGGACAGATTGCCAGAATCTGTCCAAATCGCGCATACGTTCCTTACTATGCACAAGGCTGGCAGAACGCACCAGGTGGGAGATACTCCAAAAGAAACCCCTCAAGGTCACGTTCTATAACACCGTAAATTTCAAAACAAAATTTTCAAATTTTATAAAACATAACTCACTTAATATTCATAAAACAACCATATTGAAATTCAATCCAAGTAATACAAAAATCCCAAGATCTCAAAATCACAAATCCCATGCGTGTGTACTGATCAAGTCTGCGCCTTCCCACGGTCGTCAGTAGTACCTGAAACAATTAACACCAAACACTTTAAGCACAAAGCTTAGTGAGTTCCCCAAAATACCACATATAACACATATTAGCCACTCGAGGCTATAACTCTGTGGGTCCGTGCACCCAAACTCTGTGAACCCTCAGGTTCTAACTCTGTAAACATGCACAACATAAATCACAAAGAACAACGCAGCGCAACACATAACACAAATATAGCATACAAGCACTGTATCACATAACTCTAGTTACCTACTCAAGGTATGTATAGTGAGAAGACTCACCTCGCGTATCTCGGTAACTCGCAAGTCCCTGAAATCACTTGTGCTCGATCTCCCTATCTATAGTCCTCCTATAACACAATACATCTCTAAATAACACTTCACAACTAAGGTTGACTATCCCTTTAACAAGTCAACATAGGTCAACAGTGGACAATGGTCAACGATCAACTTTGACCAGACTCGGCAAGTGCACTATAGTAACTCGGCGAGTCTATGTGCATACACTGATTTCCCTAGGATCCTCACTTGACACAACGAGTATTCTCCTAGCTCGATGAGTTCCACCTGGCATGAGTTGTGGGGCCTCCACGACTCAACTCGCTGAGTCTCAAGAATAACTCGACGAGTCCCAGCTTGACTCAGCCCACCTGTCAACCCACTCTGACTCTCCCTGACTCACTGAGTCAATCCCTTAACTCGGCAAAACCACTCGCTGAGTGGTGTTGGGCAATCTTCATGCTACTCGCCGAGTCTGTTCTTCGGACTTGGCGAGTCCATGCCATGAAACAACTCAAACTCACTTCTGAGGTCAGATCTGTTCCATACATTCATAGATCTGGCATCCCCAAGCATGATAATCACGTAAAGTCCAAACCTTGGGGCTCAAACAATAACTATTTGCTCATAAATGGTGTTTTAGCCGTATATCTCATAAATATAGGCCAATGCTCTCATGAACACTCATAAAGCTTAAGGAATACAGCTCTTCTGTACCTCTATGGATCTCATCTCAAGCCTTATCATGATTAGGGACGAAATGGACATCAAATCTAGCCAACAAAGGGGTCAAGAAACCCTAAACCCCCATGTTCATCATAAAAATGAAAAAGGAAGCCAAGATATACCTCCAAGATGATGCTCTGAGCTCCAAAATCGCAGAATGCCCACTTCCCTTGCCTCTTCTTAGCTAGAATCTCCTTTGCCTTGCCAAACCAAGCTCCAAAGGTCAATAATGGCCTCTTTTCTCTCCCAAAACGCTCAAATCTCTTTAGGGTTTCTCTCTAGGGGTTGGTGGGTGCAAATTATGGCCATAAGCCCCTTTAAGTAGGACTCAAACCCTGGGAATTAGGGTTTCATTACACAGCGTGGACTCGCTGAGTCCACTCTTGGACTCGCCGAGTCCAGACGCAATCCCGCATCAAGAATCGCGATCCTACTCGGCGAGTTTAAGCTCCAACTCGCTGAGTCCACTCACAATTTTCCAAAAATACACCAATAACAAATACCCTGGAAATTCTGGGCTGTTACAATTCTCCTCCACTAGAACTAGACTTCGCCCTCGAAGTCTCGCTCTGTAAATAACTCCGGATGCTACTCGCATATCTCACGCTCCGGTTCCCAAGTCATCTCGGACCCCTTCCGATGCTGCCACTGAACCAAAACTAAAGGTACCTCCTTGTTCCTTAGAACTTTGATTTTCCCGTCTCTGATTGCCCCTGGTCTCTCAGCATAATTCAGGCTCGCATCCACCTGAATATCCTCTAATGGAACCATTGCCGACTCATCGGCTATACATTTCCACAATTGCGACACATGGAAAGTGTCGTGAATCTTACCCAACTCTACTGGCAAATCCAAACGATAGGCTACTCTGCCTACCCTCGCGACTACCCAAAATGGTCTGATATATCGGGACCCCAACTTGCCCCTCTTCATGAATCGAATCACTCCTTTCCAAGGAGAGACCTTCAGGAGCACAAAGTCCCCGACCTGGAACTCAAGTTCAGACCGACGTCTGTCCGCATAACTCTTCTGTCGACTCTGAGCAGTTAGTAACATCTGTCTGACCTGCTGGATCTGCTCTGTCATCTGAAGTACGATCTTAGTGTTTCCCATAACGCGCTGTCCGACTTCTCCCCAGCAAATGGGGGTCCGACACCTCCTCCCATACAACAGCTCAAAGGGTGGCATACCGATGCTCAAATGATGGTTGTTGTTGTAAGAAAACTCGGCCAAGGGCAAATACGTATCCCAACTTCCCCCGAAATCCAATACACATGCTCGGAGCATGTCCTCGAGCGTCTGAATCGTCCGCTCACTCTCTCCGTCTGTCTAAGGGTGATATATGGTACTAAAATGCAGCCTAGTACCCAGCTCCTCATGAAACTTCTTCCAGAATCTGGAAGTGAAACGTACATCCCGGTCTGAGACAATCGAGATCGGCACCCCATGCCGAGATACCACTTCCCTCACATACATCTCTGCAGAATAACTCTCGCTGATAGCAAGGAAGTGAGTGCTCTTCGTCAACCTGTCCACAATCATCCAAATTTCATTAACTCCCCGAGCAGTCCTTGGCAATTTAGTGATGAAATCCATGGTGATCTGTTCCCACTTCCATTCAGGAACCTCCAACGGTTGCAACTTACCATGCGGTCTCTAGTGTTCGGCCTTAACCCTACAGCAGGTTAAGCACCTCTCAACAAACCACGCAACATCCCTCATCATACAGGGTCACCAATACTCCCTCCTCAAATCCAAATACATCTTAGTAGCCCCAGGATGGATCGAGAATTTTGACCGAGGAACCTCTTCCATCAAAATGGTACGCGTTCCTCCCACAAACGGTACCCAAATATGCCCCTGAAAAGTCATAAGCCCCCGACCATCGGTAACGAACTCTGATACCAACCCAGCAACTCTCTCTCTCTCTCTTCTGGTTTTCTGACCTCACTACCTCAGCATGTGCTCCTCGAATGGTGTCCAACACCGGAGTCATCACGATCAATCGCAAACATACATCTCGCAACGGGGCGCTCTCCGCCCTATCAAATCACAAAGTGACTACACATATACCGTAAACACATAATGGGTCGGCCTTGGTTCCTTAGACCCATGGGTATGGTGAGAAGACTCACCTCAGTCTACTGAACACACAAGCTGCTCTCCTAACAGTCTGCAACCTCTCAAACTAGACAATTTATATTAATCAATGTTAGTATCTTAAATTAATCTAGGAAAACCCAAACCCACATCCTTCCATGAGGCCCAAAATACCCTTCCCTTGCTAATGGGCCCAAAGTACTAGTCCAAGGTCATTAATGGGCCTTTTGGACCAAAAAGGCCCACCCAAAGTATTCATGTCCCATAACAGAAGAAATGGACCACAGTACACAGAGTACAACCAGCCCATTAACCAAAATGAAGTCCAAGAGCACAAAGGCCCAAAACAAATCTAACCCAAACTACAATGCGTACGCTCGGCATACCATTCTGTTACGCGCAGCATATCGGGTCTTTAAGGACTATGCGCAGCGTACATTGAGTACGCCCAACGTCCTTTCAGACTAAGCACTTTCTCCATTAAGTGCTTAGTATTCAATTTCTTTACGTCCAAAGGTCAGATCTGAACTGATTAATATGTCCTAAGGCAGAAAGTTTGCCAAATTTATACCTTTGCATGCCACCTATACACCCAAAACCTTCATTAAGACCTTTCCAAAGCCGTTAACCCATGCGTGTGACTAATACATCCATCAAGACTCCATTTTTATACTTCAAAATGACTAAGGGACCTTTGATTTGCCACTCTCCTCTCATGGAGTTGCTCATCTTGCAAAAAGAGGTCTAAAGTCCCACAACGAGGGGCCAAACAAGAAAACCCTAGCTAGATCTAAAGATTTACAAGGAAAGGTACAAGCTTTTAACCTCCAAAAGCCTTGTAAGATGAACCAAAAAGTAGATCCTTGAAGCACCCAATTCATCCAAGCTTGCTTAACAACTCTCCTTCTTGAAAGTACTCCAAAGTAACCACCAAAACCTTCTTCTTAGGCTCCAAAACTCTCTCACACTCTAACTCAACTGAAGGAAGATCAAATGGGGCTAAAGAGACTGATAAGGTTTGGTCTAAGAGGCCAAAATGTGTTTAAATAGGGAACATGTCCGAGATTTAGGGTTTAGTCCTTCTGACGCGTACGCCCGGCGTACCCCCACGTATGCCCAGCGTACGTGGGGCTTCTCCGCGATCACTTAGGCAGAGTATGCTAAACATACCCATAGGTATGCCCAGCGTACTCAAGGGACCAAAAAAGGAAAAATGAGAATTCTCGAGGGTCACAAGACATACAAACTTTTGGGTGTTACACCTTGTCCTATTATTAGGACCCTTCCCGATTTCCCTACACCTTGATTGTAGCACCTGGTTCCTGGTATATATTTTTAATCTAAGTATTTTTGCATTTTTAGATGGAACTCTGTGACTCGTAGGCCCAAGTCGCCGAGTAGAGACGAAATATTGAGCACGTTTATGTTGGCAACTCGGCGAGTCCGCCAGTCTGGAAGAAACCCTAGATCCACGGGTGTTGCACCTTATTTAAACCATGTTATGAGCCCCAAACTCGCCTCCTTCACCCTCAGAGCATCATTTAGCAAACCCTAACCATTCCTTGAGCATTTTGAGCATTTCTTGTGTGAATCTTAATGTTTTGAAGAGAAGAAGGAAGCTAGATCGAAAGGAGTAGAAGGAGATCCAAGATCTAGCACCTACTACAAAGTTTTTGAGGTACTAATTGGATTCCTTCTATTTCTATGATTGATTCTCCATTATAAATCACATTTAGGCCATTTTATCCATTTCTTAGCTTGATTATAGTAGAGAGATCGCATTACGTTGAATAGCCTTTGAATATAGCCATGTTTCAACTCCAAAAACTTAGATCTAACACCTTTATGGATCCATTTTGCATGAAAGCCCTAGATCTACTCTTTTAAGAGCCTTTTGAGCCTTAAATTCCTTTTCATGCATATGTACACGTAAAGTTGGTAACTTTACGTGGTAACCATGCCTTAAGAACCCAGATCTATAAGGTGTATGCATTGGTGTTAAGCAGAATCAACTATTTAAATGTCGCATGCAACCGACTCGGCGAGTCGTTCTTCAGACTCGGCGAGTCGAGTCATGAGTTCCCGAGTTCCCCCCCTCCCCTTCATGTATTATGCCGAGTGGAACCAGTGAGTTATAGGTGGACTCAGTGAGTCGGAGTTCGAACTCATTCATGGAGGGACTCGGCGAGTCAATGCCCTGACTCGGCCAGTCCAAGGCAATCTTCATATCTCAAGAACAGACTCGGCGAGTTGTTCATACAACTCGGCGAGTCACAGTCGGAGTGTTCATATGTTGAAGGAGAACTCGATGAGTTGTTCATACAACTCAACGAGTCGGATGTAGATTGACTAAGTGTTAGTATCAAAGAGGAACTCGTCGAGTCTATGCCAAACTCGATGAGTAGGAGCGAGCGTAATTGAGAAATGAGAGTAGGGACTAAACGAGTTGGTGGCCTAACTCAACGAGTCAGGTTAACTGTATGTTGACTTTGACCAAGAGGTTGACTTTGACTAGGGGTAGAATAGTTATTTTTCCCTCAGTATAGTTATCCGTATTTGATTGATTATACTTATGGAAATTGTAGTCGGGGAGATACCGTTGTAGCAGCAGACAGTTTCCAGAGCAGTTCATTCAGCAGCCAGATTACGAGGTGAGTTTCCTTCTAGTAGGAACGGGTCTACGGCCATAATGTCGGTCCGTTTAGTTAGCAGTCAGTTTTCAAACTTCAGTCTGATGCAGTAGTTAGATTGCTTGATGTTTTTGTGATTCAAGCATGTTTTGTGTTATGTGTTCTGGACTTCGGTCTGATGCAGTATGCAGTATATGTGCTTGTGCTAGTTGATACGTTTATGCTATGCTATGTTATGCTCAGTCAGTTTCTGGACTTTGGTCCAATGCAGGGTACATGGTCCCAGTCAGTTCCGGATATCGGTCTGATGCAGTTAGTTCCAAACTTCAGTCCGATGCAGGGGACAAGATCCCAGTCTGTTTCGGACTTCGGTCCGATGCAGTCTCCAGACTTCGGTCCGATGCAGAGGCCAAGGCCCTGGTTAGTTCCAGACTTCGGTCTGATGTAGTTTCCGGACTTCGGTCCGATGAAGTGGGTATGGCCCAGTATGTGTTTATGTGTTATTGTATGGTATGTGGTAGTTTGGGGGAGCTCACTAAGCTTCGTGGTTACAGTTTCAGTTTTGGTTTCAGGTACTTCTGCAAGTAAAGGGAAGAGCTCGGGATGATGGCATCGCACACACCACAGCTTCAGTTTTTGTCCTGGGAGTTGATTTAGGTTTTCATAAATATGATTTGATACAATCTTGATACAGTTTTCTCGTGATACTTTGTTATGGTTTTGAGATATAGATGTATGGGTTTTATTTTATGGTATTGATCTAATGATTTTAGTAATGATTTAACAAAAAATTTTGGGTCGTATTTTGGGATGTTACAAGTTGGTATCAGATCCTTGATTTGAGGGATTCGGATACACTTTTAGGTGTGTCTGAACTCAAACTAAGGAAACAGTAAAAGATTTTCAAAGGAAAAACATTTTCGAAAAGGATTTTTTGAAAAAGAACTTAGAAAGATAAAGGGTTTTGATAAAGAGAAAAAGGTGTGGTGCGTGCGATCAGCCAATCTCAATTAAGTACTCCCAAACTACCCATACAAGTTTATATTATCGGTTTCAGTTTCAGTTTCTGTTCCAGATCAGTTCAGTTTCAGTTTCAATAGAACAACATGCTAGTATAGGACTAAGGATATAGGAGGATTCCTTATGTAACATCCCGAAATATCAAGAGTAGAGTTGAAGGGCTAAAAGAGTAATTTGGGAAAGAGTGACTCGGTGAGTCCATGTGCGGACTCGGCGAGTAGAGTCGCGACTTGGTCGCGTGTTAAGTGGCCGACTCGGAGAGTCAGGGTAATGGACTCGGCGAGTAGGCGCTGAGTGGAGAAAACCCTAATTCTCGGGGTTGAGCCTTATATAAAGATCATTATGTTTCCCTCCCAGCCTCTTTATCACCCCTTGAGCCCCAGAAACCCCCTAAATCAAGAAGAAGCACCATTGTTGGATGGAGTGGAGCTTGGAGAATGTATTTGTGAAGGAATTTTGGGAGATTGAAGGCTTGGAGCAAGGGGCTTTGTTTGAATTCGAGTCTCATTTCAATTAGGGCATTCCTTTGAGGTAATATCTCATTTTTTTGAGTTGCTATTTCTTAGATGCATCATTTTGGGGATGTTGAAGATCATATCTTTGGATGTATTGGAGTTTAGAGGTTAGATCTGAGGTTGCTACCTCAGATCTGGAAGGGAGAAGGTCTAGAGTGCATGAAAGTCCCTGTTTGTGAGTGGTTGATGGAGTCATCTTGTCCCAAATCCTAGCCCAATGTGCAAACGGCTTAGATCTCTTTGGATTCACGTAAAGTTTGCCACTTTACGTGATGGATGGGTTGTAGGAGGCTAGATCTATGTTTTGGATCAATTACATGGCCTGGAGTGCTTCTGAATGGATTCAGAACGGTGGTACTCGGCGAGTCACATGGGTAGACTCGACGAGTTGCTTGCAGATGGCCTGGAACTCGACGAGTTGGAAGAACAACTCGGCGAGTAGGTTGAAGATAGCCTTGGACTCGGCGAGTCTTGTCGAAGAGTCCCAAATATTCTCTGGTAGAGTCGAGAAGCGGTGAGTTGAGGGATGACTCGGTGAGTCAAGTGCGAGTGGACTCAGAGTTGTTGGACTCGGCGAGTCTTGGGGTGACTCGGCGAGTTAGGTCGCAGATTGAATGAAGTTCTGATTATGGGAACTCGACGAGTCATAGAGTTGACTCGATGAGTAGGTTCAGTCAGGGGTTGACTTAGACTGAGGACTTTGATTTCGACCAAGGGTTGGTCGTTGATTTTTAGGGTTTGGTCAGCGATGTGGCCTTTGGGCCAAGAGAGAGGTAAACTAGTCTTTTACCCATGAGAGGGTGTTATGAGAGGATTTATTCTAGTCTCGAGAGTTATATTCATGAGAATATTTTCTTTACGTGTTAGGCGGTGGCGAGTTTGAGATTCAAGTGTGGGGATATCTGCTTTCTGCTTGCCAGGTGAGTCTTCTCACTATACTTTACCTTGAGTAGGTAACCAGAGTTATGTGTTCAGAGTATTTGTATGCTATATGTACGTGATGTGTTGTACTGCATTATTTCTATGTGATTTATGCTGTGCATGTTTATAGAGTTGGAACCGGAAGGTTCCCAGAGTTAGAGCCTGAGGGTTCACAGAGTTTGGGTGCACGGACCCATAGAGTTATAGCCTCGAGTGGCTAATATGTGTTATGTGTGGTATTTTGGGGAACTCACTAAGCTTCGTGCTTACAGTGTTTTGTGTGATGTTTTTTCAGGTTTCTTTCAGTATCACGGGACGGCACCGGCTTGATTGTACACACCAGAGAAAGAGTCATATTTTGGAGGATCCTGGTTTTCTATGCAAGTGAAAATGGAGTCATGTTTTGTAAATCGACTATGAATGAGATTTTAAACAAGTGTTTCTAAGAATAAAATGATTATTTTAAATGAAAATTTTGTCTTGAAATTTACGGTGTTACAAGTTGGTCCGTGTGGAAAGTATGGGTAGATGTGGCAGGTAGTATGGGCCCGTACTACTGAAAGCAGAAGACCCATACTTGATACAGGGAGCATTCTGAAGGTTCTAAGGAGCGGATTGAGGAGTGATGTTATGGTTCGGGTACCATACATCAGAGTAGATTGAGGAAGTGATGTTATGGTTCGAGTACCATACATCAGAGCCGATTGAGGAGTGATGTTATGGTTCGGGTACCATACATCAGAGCAGATTGAGGAAGTGATGTTATGGTTCGGGTACCATACATCAGAGCCGATTGAGGAGTGATGTTATGGTTCGGGTACCATACATTAGAGCCGATTGAGGAGTGATGTTATGGTTCGGGTACCATACATCAGAGCAGATTGAGGAGTGATGTTATGGTTTGGGTACCATACATCAGAGCAGATTGAGGAAGTGATGTTATGGTTCGAGTACCATACATCAGAGCAGATTAAGGAGTGATGTTATGGTTCGGGTACCATACATCAGAGCAGATTGAGGAAGTGATGTTATGGTTCGAGTACCATACATCAGAGCCGATCGAGGAGTGATGTTATGGTTCGGGTACCATACATCAGAGCAGATTGAGGAAGTGATGTTATGGTTCGGGTACCATACATCAGAGCAGATTGAGGAGTGATGTTATGGTCCGGGTTCCATACATCGGAGCGGATGGAGGAGTGATGTTATGGTCCGAGTACCATACATCGGAACGAATTGAGGAGTGATGTTATGGTCCGGGTACCATACATCGGAGCGGATTGGGGAGTGATGTTATGGTTAGGGTACCATACACCGGGGCATATTGAGAAGAGATGTCATGAAATGAGTACCATGGGTCGTAGTGAAGTATGTTTGTGGTTCTCCGGTTATTCGGTCATGAGTAAGTTCGTTGAGGCGTCCCGTGAGAGGGAGATCGAGATTCCCTCAGAGTATTTTAGTAAGGAGTCAGTGAGAAGGGAGAATTTCGATCTGTGTTGGGCAATCAGTCGATAAAGGAGATGTCACCTCCTATGATCTGGGAGGTACTGATTATGCTCGTGTGAAATATGAGAAGCATGATGTTTTGGTTTTGGGTTTACGGGTAAACCCTGCAGGTCGTCATTGATGATGATTTCCCACCAGAGTATTAGGTAGCAGGTGTGCCACGAGGCAGTGATTTATGATGAGCAGATAGTTAGTTGGGACTAAGATGTGTGAGGACCACACTACACCTATTTGAGCATAGTAGGAGGTATTGTGGTGGTATCAGTGGGGAGTTCAGTCGAGTTCAGTGGTGCAGAGAGTTTTCTATCCATGGGGTGTTGAATCTGGGAGTGAGTACCTGTTCTTGGGATGAACACGGTGTTGGAGTGTTGGTTGATGAGTTGAGGTGAGGGGTACGATGATTTTATGGTTCAGTCTATGAGCCAGGAATGTTATTAAGAAGTTGAGCTGTTTGGTACTAAATTGGTACGAGATTTGGAACGACCAGAGGCAGACATGACGAGAAGTTCTTGAGGAGTTCACCAGAGGTTCATAGTATATGAGGTCGATTCATTTCCTTAAGGGGGGATTATCGGGCGTTGTGTAGCACCTTCCGGGGGCCGGTGCGATTTTGCTGGAGAATATAGTTATGGGTTAGTTGCGTGCTATTTGGTGATGGTTCGAACCCTAAGTGGGGGAGAACCAGGTGCCGTATGTAAGAAAGCAGAGATTTGTCAAGAGCAGTTATAAGTGGATATAGAGATATGCGGTAAGAAATCATGAGACCAGAGATGTCGGTGATCGAGGAAAGGGGTCAGAGTGAGTTAATGCGGGAAGTACTTGTTTGAGAAGGATGAATGTCTCCACGACAGGTGTTTTTTAGTCAGGAATCTAGTATTGGTCAGTGTTGGGGCAAGTAGATAAAGAATGATTGGGCAGCCAACTCCCGGGTCAGTATGCGTATCCTTGTTTGGATTTTGAGCGGCGGGAAAAAGGGTTTCGGAGAATTATCAGTGTATTTCGTAGTGTTAGCGTTTCTTCGTATTGCAATTGAGAAATTGAATACACCGAAGTTGCAACTTGAGAAAAATGAAGATCTAGTTATGGGGTTCAGAGGGAATGTATTATTGCATCTATATGGTGCTTGGGGCAGGAGATCTGTGGTTGTGGCGGGATCTTGTGATGTTCGGTGGGGATGTTCCGAGGTATCCGGGTATTGATATCTTTATTTTGAAGTTATTTGTGAATCTTGAGTTGAGACGACTTGTGGTATATCAGGTATCTATAGATCTAGTGAGAGCCTTCGAGTATGGGCATCCAGGGAGATTACTTGGGAGAGTGGATCTTTGTAAGGGTGGACATCTGTTATGACGATTGCCTCCAGAGTCTGTGATGAATATTCGAGACGAGTATGGGTAGCCGCCTATGATAGTCTGTGGAGCACGAACTAGTGGAGTCAGAGGGTGTTGTGATACTACGGGGAGCCGTAGTACTCACTAGTCAGAGAGTGTTGTGATACTGCAGGGAGCCGTAGTACTCACTAGTCAGAGGGTGTTGTGATACTGCGGGAAGCCGTAGTACTCACTAGTCAGAGGGTGCTGTGATACCGCGGGGAGCCGTAGTGCTCACTAGATGGCAAGAGAGTGTGATGATGGAATGTTCTCCGATCAGTGTATGATGTGGAAGAGTTTTGGGCTTGAGTAGCCCTAGTATTGAGTTTTTGGAGCCTGGATGTTAGACCGGGGGCGAGACTGGGGTCCCCATCTCTGTCGGGGAATGTGGTGAGATGCGCAAGGGATATGCGCAGCTAAAACCAGAGATCAGAGTGGAGACGATCCTCGGTTGGATTGTACTTTCTTGCATAAGGAAAATAGAATTTCGTGACTTGCGTGTCACGAGGCCGGGATAGTGGTCACGGGGAGGAAGTTAGTGGGATATTTGGATCATGATTTGGGTGACCTTTGGAGGCTCAGTTGTGGAGTGAAAAGCTGACCTGGTGACTAGTCTCGAAGAGGGATATGAGATGAGCTAGAGCCTATCATGATGATGTCTGAGGACACCTCAGAGGGAATGAACGATTCAGACGCTCAAAGACATACTTCGGGCATGTGTATTAGATTTTGGAGGGTGTTGCGGCACGTATTTATCCTTGGTTGAGTTATCCTATTTCAACATCCATCATTAGTGCATCGGTATGCCACCCTTTGTGTTGTTGTATGGGAGGAAGTGTCGGACCCTCATTTGCTGAGGAGAGTGTCGATTCGCGGAAGTGGAAGTTGTAGTGAGAATGGATGATTTGGAGTATGATGGTCGAACATTGTGTCTGTGGCAGTGGTATGGAATGACATTATGATGGGGTGTCTGCTGAGGATGCGGAAGGGATTCCGCGGGTGTAGAGCCAAGAGTCTCAGGATGGATGTAGGGATGGAGTCTGGGACTCCCAGCTTGATTCTGATCAAGGGTCGTGTGCGTAGTGGTGGTGTCTCCTGGGGATGTTAGAGATGTCATCAGTGCGACGGGTTCTCCTAAACCAAGAATTCAAAGGTTGGTGCAGCTTGGGTGCTTGATTGCAAGAAGAGGACTCATGAGAGTTGCTCTGGGATTGAAGAGTGGGCCTTTCTGTCGTCACGGATTGGATAGGATAGGATTCGGATCGGGGATCCGATGGTTCATGGCTTCTAACCCTTATGGGTCAAGTGATTGTTGAGATTTGGGTCAGTGATGCTTCATGGGTAATTCTCGGATCGTTGAGTGTGGTTATCAGAGGGTACATCCAGTGCCCGGTTCAAGACAGTGGTCAGGACACCGTAAGGAACGGGAAAGTGTGTTCGAGTTTCGATGGGTATGTCTTGTGAGATCCGGTCCGATTAAGGCCAGGTGGCACGTTGTGGGAGTATTTCTGGAGTTGAGTTGCTGTAGGCTTCGAGGGCGAAGCCTAATTTAAGTGGGGGAGAATTGTAACATCCTGAAATATCAAGAGTAGAGTTGAAGGGCTAAAAGAGTAAATTGGGAAAGAGTGACTCGGTGAGTCCATGTGCGGACTCGACGAGTAGAGTCGCGACTTGGTCGCATGTTAAGTGGCCGACTCGGCGAGTCAGGGTAATGGACTCGGCGAGTAGGCGCTGAGTGGAGAAAACCCTAATTCTCGGGGTTGAGCCTTATATAAAGATCATTATGTTTCCCTCCCAGCCTCTTTATCACCCCTTGAGCCCCAGAAACCCCCTAAATCACGAAGAAGCACCATTGTTGGATGGAGTGGAGCTTAGAGAATGTATTTGTGAAGGAATTTTGGGAGATTGAAGGCTTGGAGCAAGGGGCTTTGTTTGAATTCGAGTCTCATTTCAATTAGGGCATTCCTTTGAGGTAATATCTCGTTTTTTTGAGTTGCTATTTGTTAGATGCATCATTTTGGGGATGTTGGAGATCATATCTTTGGATGTATTGGAGTTTAGAGGTTAGATCTGAGGTTGCTACCTCAGATCTGGAAGGGAGAAGGTCTAGAGTGCATGAAAGTCCCTGTTTGTGAGTGGTTGATGGAGTCATCTTGTCCCAAATCCTAGCCCAATGTGCAAACGGCTTAGATCTCTTTGGATTCACGTAAAGTTTGCCACTTTACGTGATGGATGGGTTGTAGGAGGCTAGATCTATGTTTTGGATCAATTGCATGGCCTGGAGTGCTTCTGAATGGATTCAGAACGGTGGTACTCGGCGAGTCACATGGGTAGACTCGACGAGTTGCTTGCAGATGGCCTGGAACTCGACGAGTTGGAAGAACAACTCGGCGAGTAGGTTGAAGATAGCCTTGGACTCGACGAGTCCATTTGGACTCGGCGAGTCTTGTCGAAGAGTCCCAAATATTCTCTGGTAGAGTTGAGAATCGGTGAGTTGAGGGATGACTCGGTGAGTCAAGTGCGAGTGGACTTAGAGTTATTGGACTCGGCGAGTCTTGGGGTGACTCGGCGAGTTAGGTCGCAGATTGAATGAAGTTCTGATTATGGGAACTCGACGAGTCACAGAGTTGACTCGACGAGTAGGGTCAGTCAGGCGTTGACTTAGACTGAGGACTTTGATTTCGACCAAGGGTTGGTCGTTGACTTTTAGGGTTTGGTCAGCGATGTGGCCTTTGGGCCAAGAGAGAGGTAAACTAGTCTTTTACCCATGAGAGGGTGTTATGAGAGGATTTATTCTAGTCTCGAGAGTTATATTCATCAGAATATTTGCTTTACATGTTAGGCGGTGGCGAGTTTGAGATTCCAGTGTGGGGATATTTGCTTTCTGCTTGCCAGGTGAGTCTTCTCACTATACTTTACCTTGAGTAGGTAACCAGAGTTATGTGTTCAGAGTATTTGTATGCTATATGTACCTGATGTGTTGTACTGCATTATTTCTATGTGATTTATGCTGTGCATGTTTATTGAGTTGGAACCGGAAGGTTCCCAGAGTTAGAGCCTGAGGGTTCACAGAGTTTGGGTGCACGGACCCATAGAGTTATAGCCTCGAGTGGCTAATATGTGTTATGTGTGGTATTTTGGGGAACTCACTAAGCTTCGTGCTTACAGTGTTTTGTGTGATGTTTTTTTCAGGTTTCTTTCAGTATCACGGGACGGCACCGGCTTGATTGTACACACCAGAGAAAGAGTCATATTTTGGAGGATCCTGGTTTTCTATGCAAGTGAAAATGGAGTCATGTTTTGTAAATCGACTATGAATGAGATTTTAAACAAGTGTTTCTAAGAATAAAATGATTATTTTAAATGAAAAATTTGTCTTGAAATTTACGGTGTTACACCTTATGTGTCTGCTTTATGTGTTTCAGCTTGATGAGAATCTAGTAGTGAGTAGAAAGTAGTAGGCTAGCCTGTGTAGGTTATGCCTGATAGTCTGAGCTTAGCATTGTATGCTAGTACAATTTCCTGTTATGAGAATAGTTTGCATGAGTATGTTTCCTTTATCCGAATGCTACTTGTTTTGTGCTTTGTGGGACTCTGAGTGATGGGAGTTAGCCATTAGGTGAATACATCACATCACATGTGTTCAAGGTTGAATAATCTCAGAGTGTCGAATATGACCCTATTGCGCAGCTCTCGTTTGAGTCTAACCGTTTTAGGGATGAGTCTTTTACTCAAAGGATTATCTGAGCCTCATTGCATGTGATGTTATTCAGGTGGTGGCTAATTGGCATTACAAGGAGGCCTTCAACAGCTGAGGACTGGTTTGGGTGGAGTCAAAGGTTTCCTTAGGGTAAGCCTAGGATGTGAGTAGCAGTAGAGTGAGTTGGTGGACTCATGGAAGTTATTGAGGAAAGTACGAATAGATGTGGAAGGTAGTTTAGGCCTGTACTACTGAAAGCATAGGATCCGTACTCGAAATAAGGAAGGCTGATATGAGACCAGGAAGCTTGTAGTAGTAGTGATCCCTTAAGATATTTCAGTGTACTGACGTTTTCAATGATATGTTTTCAGAATGGTGGTTTTACGACCTAGGCCAGTAGCCAGCAGTTCAGGTGCCGGAGAGGGATCAGGATCAGGTTCGGAAGCCAAGCATCTAGATGAGCAGACTAGAGAGTTTTTCACTTCAGAGGTGACCCGTATCATTCCTGAGCAAACTCCATTGATCTTTGGTTTGATCAAGGAGGGTATACTAGAGTTGATGGAGGAGAGACTAGGCACATTTCATGCTGAGGTGGCGGCCATGATGGGGTCGCGCACACTTACATTCAGGGAGTTCCGAGAATGTGGAGCTCTAGATTATCATGGGGCGCAGGACCCCATAATGAGTACTAGATGGTTGGTGGATGTGGCCAATGCTTTCCGCACAAGTAGGTGTCCCGAGGGGGACAAGGTCAAATTGGCGTCCTGTCTTCTGAAGGACAAATGACGTAGCTTTGGATGCTATGACCTGGGCTGACTTTACTGCCAAGTTCAAAGCTGAGTTTGCACCAGTTGTTGAGGTGCAGCAGTTAGCGAAGGAGTTTCAGGATCTCACCCAGACTACAGAGACAGTGGCGGAGATTACCACCAAGTTCAGGGAAAGGGAGCTCCTCATTCCTCAGTATGCAGCTGATGAGGAAATGAAGAAGGCCCATTATCATGAGATGTTACGGAGTGACATCTGCCAGTTTGTGAGCCAGTTCAATTGTAAAACGTTGGATGACATGATTGCTAGGGCGAGAGAGAGAGAGATAGAGAGAGAGAGAGAGAGAGAGAGAGATTGACCTTAATATGGAGAGAAAAAGGAACTCAGAGGTGGCTTCGGGTTCAAGGAGTTCGGACAAAAACCCAAGGTTTCAGATCACAGATCCAGAAGTCAGCAGAACAATAGTCAATGTGGCAAGTCTGGGAGATTGCATGATGGGGCGTGAAAGGCAGGGAGTTTCATCTGCTACAAGTGCAGTCGAACTGGGCATATGAGTAGAGATTGTACAGCCAATACTACCACCATTGAAGCATCAGATCTTATTTGCTTCCAGTGCAATCAAAGGGGATATAAAAAGTCCCAGTATCTGAGTTTAGCTGCTGCAGGGAAGGTGCCAGCACCTGATCCTGCTACTTTGAGGATTACAGATGGCCGTCAGGGCCGAGTTGAGACGCCGGTGGCGAAGAGTAGGGCTTTTCAGCTGACAGTAGAAGAGGCGCGAGAGACTCTTGATGTGGTGAGGGGTATGTATTTTTCCCTTATCTCTGCATTTATTATTGATTGTTTCTTATAGTTATATGTTTTGTATAGGGTCGTTCTCAGTTAACGGCATTTCAACCACAATACTGTTTCATTCGGGTGCTACCCAACCATTCGTCTCTCTTGCGCTTAGCAAGAGGTTTAGTATAGCTCTAGGGGAGCTAGATTGTCCACTTGAGGTTGAGATAGCAGCTAACAGGACCGTTAGGGTGGCGAGAGTACACAGAGGATGTTCTCTACGGTTATTCGATGAACAGTTTTCGGTGGACTTGGTCCCTATTCCCCTACGAGGGAATAAGGTCATAGTAGGCATGGATTGGATGAGCCCCAATGGAGCGGTGATAGATTGTGAGCTGAAGTTATTGAAGGTTATCTCTCCCAGTGGGGGAGAGTTAGTGATTCAGGGCAAGAGGCCACAACGCGGTCCAGTTCTGTGTTCAGCAGCAAGTGTGAGGTGTTATTACCAACAGGGTTGCGCCGGTTATATTGCCTATCATTTAGATGCCCGGGAGAAGGGAAAGACAACATTTGATGATGTTCCAGTAGTGCGAGACTACCTAGATGTATTTCCAGAGGACTTTCCAGGAATACCTCCCGAGAGACAGGTTGAGTTCAGGATTGACCTGATCCCTGGTGCGGCTCCAATAGCTAAGGCACTGTATCGGTTGGCTCCCCCAGATATGCAGGAGTTGTCTACGCGGCTGCATGAGCTACTAGACAGGGGTTTTATCAAGCCGAGCAGTTTGCCCTGGGGAGCATCAATTTTGTTCGTGAAGAAAAAGGACGGGTCGCACCGTATGTGTATAGATTATCGGGAGTTAAATAAGGTAATGGTGAAGAACCATTACCCACTCCTGAGGATAGATAATTTGTATGATCAGCTGCAGGGAGCATCTTGGTTTTCCAAGTTCGATTTACGCTTCGAGTATCATCAGATGCAAGTCAGAGATGAGGATGTGCAGAAGACTGCTTTCAGGACCCGGTATGGTCATTATGAGTTCGTGGTGATGCCGTTTTGGCTCACCAACGCTCCAGCCGCGTTCATGGATCTCGTGAACTGCGTATGTCGTCCGTTGTTGGATTGGTCAGTGATAGTATTCATTGATGAAATCTTGGTTTATTCCAAGACTCAGGAGCAGCACAAGGAGCACCTGAGAGATGTTCTAGAGATTTTAAGGAGGGAGACACTTTTCGTACAGTTCTCCAAGTACGAGTTCTGGTTGCGCGAGGTGCAGCTCCTTGGGTACCTCGTCAACCAAAAGGGTATTTTAGTAGATCCGGCTAAGATAGAGGCTGTGATGCAGTGGGAGGTCTCGAGATCTCCATCTGAGATTCGGAGCTTCCTAGGTTTGGCAGGGTACTACAGGAGATTCATCCAGGATTTTTCCAAGATAGTTGTACTGCTCTCCCGACTGACTAAGAAATCGGTGATGTTTCGTTGGGAGCCTGAGCAACAGTCTGCATTCTAGACCCTCAGGTAGAGATTGTGCAAGGCACCGATCCTTACCCTGCCAGAAGGAGTAGAGGATTTTGTAGTGTTGATGCAGCGAGGCCGTGTGATAGCTTACGCCTCGAGACAGTTGAAGCCTCATGAGGCTATTTATCCTACGCATGATTTAGAGCTAGGGGAAGTGGTTTTTGCTCTTAAGATTTGGAGGCATTACCTTGATGGATTCCGTTATACCATATACACGGATCATAAGAGTCTGAGGTACCTCATGGATCAGTCGAATCTTAACATGAGGCAGCAGCGGTGGTTAGATGTGGTAAAGGATTATGATTATGAGATCCTTTATAACCTAGGGAAGGCCAATGTAGTGGCTGATGCCCTGAGCCGCAAGGCGGCAGTGGCCCCGGTCATGAACATATGTTTGAGGATGATAGTAATTACTCCATTGTTAGAGCAGATCAGAGAGGCTCAGGTCGAGGGCCTCAAGGAGGAGAGGTAGAATTGTGAGAGGGTTGTGGTCCGAGTGGCTTCCTTCAACTATGACAGTCAAGGATTGTTGACCCTACATGGGAGAGTTTAGGTACCGTACTGGGGCAGAGTACGGAAAGTGTTGATGGACGAGGCTCATAAGTCTCAATTTTCCATCCACCCAGGGGCAAAGAAGATGTATAGAGATATTTGACCCGACTATTGGTGGCCCTGCATGAAGCTGGATGTCGCCTGGTATGTGGAGAGGTGCCTCATCTACAGGAAGGTTAAGGCGGAGCACCAAAGGCCTCACGGAAAGATGCAGCCATTAGACATTCCATTGTGGAAATGGGAGGAAGTGCAGGACCCCAATTTGTTGGAGCGAGGTTGGTTAGTGTGTCATTAGGAGCACCAAAGTGGTGCTCACGACGACAAAGTTGATCCAGCAGGTTCGCAGTAGACTACAGACTGCGCAGAGTCGGCAGAAGAGTAAGGACGATAGAATGCGATTAGAATTGGAGTTTCAGGTAGGCGACATGGTCCTCCTAAAGGTATCAACCTGGAAGGCTGTCATCATGTTTCGGAAGAGGGGCAAGATGGGCCCCAAGTTCATCGGTCCTTTTAGGGTTTTGGCCCGGGTGGGTCGGGTCGCTTATTGGTTGGATCTTCCGGCAGAGCATAGCCAGATCCACAACACTTTCCATGTTTCCCAGTTGAGGAAGTGTTTGGTGGATGAGTCAGCAGTTGTACCCTTGGAGGATATTCAGGTTGATAGCATCCTGAATTATATTGAGAGACCGGTTGCGATTTTGGAACAAAAGATGAAGACCTTAAGGAACAAGGTGGTTCAGTTGGTAAAGGTGCAGTGGAAGCACCGGAAGGGGTCTTAGTGGACATGGGAGGCAAAGGAGGATATGAGGGAGCACAACCCAGAGTTGTTTCCAGATGCAGCAGCAACAGACTTCAAGGACGAAGTCTAAAATAAGTAGGGTAGATTTGTAGCACCTGGTTCCTGGTATGTATTTTTAATCTAAGTATTTTTGCATTTTTAGCTGGAACTCGGCAAGTTGTAGGCCCGACTCACCGAGTAGATATGAGATATTGACCATGTTTTAGATGGCGACTCGGCGAGTCCGCCAGTCTAGAAGAAACCCTAGATCCACGGGTTTTGCACCCTATTTAAACCATGTTATGAGCCCCAAACTCGCCTCCTTCACCCTCAGAGCATCATTTAGCAAACCCTAACCATTCCTTGAGCATTTTGTGCATTTCTTGTGTGAATCTTGAAGTTTTCAAGAGAAGAAGGAAGCTAGATCCAAAGGAGTAGAAGGAGATCCAAGATCGTGCACCCACTACAGAGTTTTTGAGGTACTAATCAGATTCCTTATGTTTCTATGATTGATTCTCCATTATAAATCACATTTAGGCCATTTTATCCATTTCATAGCTTGATTATAGTAGAGAGATCGTATTGGGTTGAATAGCCTTCGAATCTAGCCATGTTTTAGTTCCAAAAACATAGATCTAACCCCTTTATGGCGCTATTTTGCATGAAAGCTCTAGATCTACTCTTTTAAGTGCCTTTTGAGCCTTTCAATTCCTTCTCATGCATATGTACACATAAAGTTGGAAACTTTACGTGGTAACCAAGCCTTAAGAACCTAGATCTATAAGTTGTATGCATTGGTGTTGAGCAAAATCAACTGTTTAGAAGTTGCATGCAACCGAATCGGTGAGTCAAGCCGCGAGTTCCCGAGTTCCCCCCCCCCCCTTCATGTATTTGTTGGGTTATGAGCATTCTAACACTCCTAAGTGTACATGCAACCCTAAATACCTTGGATCTATGTTTTCTCTATCATACATACAAATATGAACATCCAAGGTATTATCCTAATCTAGCATACAAAACTATTAATATAACAAGATAGAATACATACCTCTTGATAGTGCTTGTCTTCATGAAGCTTGAGTGCCTAGTGCCCCAAGTATGACACCTCAAATGGTTCACACAACACCAAATACACTTGGAATAACTTGAGAGAATTCTACACTTCATAAAATTGGCTAGCCCTCTCTAGAATAATCTAGTGGCTGATTTTGGGAAGAATAATATCTTTATATAGTGTTACAATTAGGGTAAACCCTAATTGTCATGACTTTCCATTTCCTTGGATCCATGGGTTCAAATACACCATGGAGCATCCATGGAGCATCATATGGGTTTTGGCCCAACTAGATAATCCATGGAGCATTAGCCCACTATATAAGTATGGATGATTTACACAATCAACCCATATATTTAATTAGTCTTCTTTTGATCACTTAATTAATCCTAGATTAATTCTTGATCAATACTAATTAAATAATCTTATTATTCTTATTATTAATATACTAGAACTTATAATATATTAATAACCATAAGTGTCTTATTTCTCTCATTATAGTCTATCCAAGTGCATGATGCCATGCAACCCAAATGGACCATGTCGGGTCGGGTCAAGTCTTACCAATTATAGTTATGGACTTAGACATTAATCCAACAGTCTCCCACTTAGATAAGTCTAAAACTATTATTGCGTATGACTTCAGGAACCAACTGGCAATCGTAGCTCTCAAAAGCTTTTGTCGAACTCTGACCTTGTAGATGAACTCTGATCTTGTCAATGACTTGTCCATTAGATAAGGGATCATATATTCCTCCATTCTAGATATCATATAGACTGAGACATGGATTATAATCATTCTCTCTGTCCATTTGTTGTTTCCCGATTTTCGATTTATGACGACTGACTAATTGAACAAATCAAATCAGTCCTGGCCCGGCCGAGCACTTCCATTTGTCATCATCAAATCATCGAGGGGCCCACAGATATCGCTTTTATCCTGAAGGTAAAAGGAATGGATAAACTTTGACTCATATGGCTTGTTCTACTACTTGTTGAATCATACACAAAGACACGTTTTATAACATCGAGTTACCAATGCGTTTCGTGTAATCAATGTACTATCAACTCATAGTAACAACTCATATCTCTAGGTTTGAAGAATATAAGATATTATCGTCTCATAATCACTCGTGATAAAACCCATGAAGTGATTCCAATGAGCGCGGGTTGAATCCAATACTCAGAACTTATGAGCACTCATGAGTGTTGTAGCCCTTTGTCCAACATCTTAGACCTCTACAAGCCAACCCATGACAGTCTTAATTCATATCTACTTCCAACATATGACCGACTGTGGATGGTTTGAATAACTTAGTCATTCCGGAAGAATAACCTAGTTTATTCGGGAAGTCAAAACATGCAAAGTGAAACACAATAATAATTGAATCCAATATGGTATCAAAACCTATGAACATAAATAAAACACCTTTTATTTATCACCATATGATTACACATTATTCATTGTATACTGTTTCAGCTATCAACTTTTATTCTTGAATTTAAAACAATAGTTATCCCATGCTCCAAGCATGTACACTATGTTTTCTAAACACTAGTCATGCCATACACCAAGTATGCATAATATGTTTGTCTATGATCTTTATTTTGTGAACTAGATCAATTGAACATAACTTCAATGATTCTCTTTTCACACTCCCAAATCCTTACTGCAAATGCAAGAATTCCAAATTCATGTCATTTACTGAAATCTGTTAGATTCTAAACTTATATGCATTGATCCTCTTGTAACGATTATGCACAAATTCACAAAGACTTGGCAACAATCATTACAGAGTATTCCAAAGGAGATCAACTCCTTGGAAACATCCTTCTTGCATTAAATTTCCTTAATCTTACACAGATTGAAAATTCTAACTTTGAAACATTTCCAGATTCCATTTTGACTATCACTTCTGAACAAGAGTTGCGTCCTTACAGATTATGTCAATATGGTCCTTCCAGAATTATTACTATACTTCTAACTGTCCTTGAGCAACCAATCTTTGGTAAACCTTAGATTGTCCTCGACAATTGTTTAATCCTTTTAGTCATATCCAGTTCTAAACCTTTTCCCTTCTTAATGCCCCAGGCATTTGGAAATTTTTAGAAAGGATGAATATAGCACATGTAATCGATCCTATATCCGAAGCATATGGGACACGATTCATGATGTCTCACATAAAGACTAAACCAGTCTTTTGCTATAACATTTCCATTTCAATTTGCCAAGTTCTCATAATTCATATTATGAAAAGGGATGCCGTAATCATAATCGAATTTAAGAACGCAAATAATGGACCCATATACAGAATTTCCTTATGTTGAGCCATTCCAACATGAAATTCATATATATCCTTGACTAAATGATTAAAACCTCACGATCTAAGCTTATAGATTTGAGATGAAGTATAATTTCCTCTCCCTTAATTATAGCAAAACAACTTTTCCCAATTGAAACATTTTGTTTTCTATAATTAACATTGCTAGCTTGCAATACTTATCGTAATTATCATGCTCCCACTAACATGATGATTATTAGCATAACATTTATGCTCCCACTAGCTTTGACATGTACTCAGAAATCACTGGACTTCTAGAAATCAATACTTTATTGACTTTCTTACCAAAGTTCAGATTTCTGATACTAGATTGTTTTGATAAAACTTTATCAAAAACATACACCTTCCCTTAGATAGCACATTTGTGTGTCTAAACAATTATGAAGAGGGATGCCGTAATCATAATGGTTAGACCTTTTTGCCACTTCTCACAAGTCCAGGTTAGTGTGCCGGTAAACCACACACGCTCCACTAACGACTTTGAGAATGCAAATATCACAATTGCTAAATTCTACTTAGTGAAAGTGTTTCCTCACCATCATTTTCATGAATCGGAGAGAAACTTTATGACACTTAGATTTAAATGGTGTATGTGTTCTTATCCATGTGAATTGTCAAAACCATAGTCACAAGACAAGGATAATGACAAATCCAAACTCATATGGACTGAACTCAATCTTAATTTCTTGACACCTAGTAGCTCAAGGGCCTACCATTGCTTCCAAGTTGTTGTGCAACACATTGAGAACTCAAAGAACTCATATGCAAAGCCAACTCTAACTGGAATGGGCACATAATATGTCAACACGATAGGTTATAAACCTCAAGTCGTGTGCTAGTGAAGAACTTCAGGTTTCATTCTTGATTAGTTCTTGAGAATTTCAAGACCTTTAAGACTCCCACTTTCCTCTTGACCTATAAGACTCCCTTGTCAAACATCCAAGAGATAGTGCGGATTCTAATCAAGACAAACACTTCACACAATTGGCCTAAGTTGGTCTTTGTTTTATCCAAAACATCACAACTTACCAATTTCAAATGTACAAGAGTAGAAAACTTTTACTCTTACATTTGTCAAGTGTTTTAAACCTTCTTTAAGGACATGTCACTCAAATTACAATCTTGGAGTATGACTCTAAGACTTGTATTGGAACGAAGTATGACTCATCTTCTTGATTTAACCATTTCAACAATTCAAGATCCCTTCTTCTTAGTCATAAGAATGCACTAAGACTTCCTTAGAGAACTAATTTTGATATGGTTTCTTAATCATTAAGATGATCACAAAACTGATACTAAAGTACTCTCCCATCTTTTCAGATTTGAGAAACTTTTATCCTTCTGCCTAATTTGATTCTTCTTATCCGCTCTGCTATGCATTGGAACCTTTTCCAATGTCTCAGAGTTACACTTAAGCTTGTAAGTATAATCATATTTACTGAACTCTAGTAAAATATGACGAATAGCCTTATATCTTTTGTGGTGGACTTAATCAGTGCACATAACTATGTACTCGATCCCTTAGTCCATTACTTGACTCACTCATCCATGTGAATAAGTAATTAGTCTTAATTTTTCCAATACTTGAAAAGTTCTCATTCATCATGCTATACAACTTGCATGATTCCAAGTCCCGGTCCAATTGAGACTTTGGATGATGAGAATCTTTCCTTATTTGGTAAATTTAGACATTACCACAAATGAAGGAATCGATTACATATTTCCACTCTTGCTATTAATGGAATCATATAAACAACAATTTTTCCTCAAATGCCATTGTAAGGATATTTTAAAATAACTAAAATCAAAATTTTCTTTTATTTTAAAACATGCGGAAAAACTTATCCTTACAATCCATATGAAAACTTGTTGTTATCTATTCCTAAGCAATACCTCATAACTCCTAAGAAGTAGCTCAAGAATCCGATCTTCAAACTATGCGATAGAAATCCATCTATGCGATCAGATTCAGCATATTCTTTCTTTAAGTTCCTTTACTTTTCTTTGATTCTTAAAACATTACCATGTGACCCAGTCACATCATGTATCAGGAATCTCAGAATAGAAACTTAACAAAGTTAGATAGTGGACTTTACCTGAAGTAGAGTCAACCTTATTGACTTTAACACCCTTAGGTAAATTTGGCAGCTTCGCAAATAATGACCCTTTCTTTGGCAATATAAACATATGGACCCTTTGATAATGGTACACGGGACTATCACAGACTTAGCTTTTCTCTTTATCATTTGTTCAACCGAGTTGACTATGGCCGATCCCTTTCCATTGGGAAGAGAATGCTTTTTTTGTATTTCCAGTGTCACCATTGTCAATGTCCATAAAGTTTCAGGAAGTTGATCTTAACAATAGATAAGATCATTAAGGGTCTTGTCATAGTCTATTTCATAGGTGTCCCAAAGGAACTCACTATGTGACTTAGAAAGTGATTGAACCACCAACTTTCTCAAGACTTTGACACCCAACTCTCCCGGCTTGTCAATATGTGACTACATCTCCAAGATGTGATCACACCTAGACCTTGCCTTGCCATTAGGGCTTGAGTGATCTTAAACTTTTCAAGAACTTGTGGGTTAGGGAGAATAATTGGAGGAGGAGAAAGAAGTATGATATCCATGGGACATCATCTTCATTAGGAATGCTTGTTTCAAGAGATTTGGGAAGATCATAAATGTCTAAACCAGACATGTTTTGGGAGATATTCAAGATAGTTGATCTTAAAGTCCTTAATACGACACCCAATATGAAATATTAAGGCTAGGACCCAACAAACTATTTTATAACTTAGAAGAGGTATGCCGTAATCCAAGCTATAAAACAATTTGAAGGTAGGTGAATGACGATTCACCAATTTCCACCAAGATAAACGAAATGTATTATTAGGTTTTTAATTGGTTTTGAAACTCCTAGATCTTTTGAGATTCATTGAACTGTTCAATGGCATGTTTCAATCTCGAGTGTGCCCTTCAGGTTTTGTGACTGGGATGCCGAGGATCACAAAACAAGGTGTGAAGTAACCATGCAAATTACTTGGTACCCTTAAGTGTTTACCCCTCCATCGATGTGCCGGTTAACCACACATGCTCCACCGATACTATGATAAACATTAAGTTACCCTTTGCCTACCTTGTTAAATATGAGTTAGTGTGCCGGTTAACCACACACGCTCCACTAACCGACTTAAACAAAGTGCAAAGTGTAATTTCATGGATTAGCACCTTATTCACATTTTCCTAAGTAACTAAGATTGGGAATTATTTAAAGTTTAGTTACTTAGTATTTATCATTAATACTTTTAATGAAGGGAGAATTATAGTCATGTCAAACCCGTTCGGCTAACGACCCTCCACCAGTCAAGCAAGCGGTGGGTGAGAGTGGACACCCATTAAGTTGTCATTTTATAGGCAACAACCTTATACCCACCTTATAGACCGGCTTCGTGAATGGGGCGTACTAGCGGTAAGACCGACTTTACTCTTATACATATATATATATATATATATATATATATATATATATATATATATATATATATATATATATATATATATATATATATATATATATATATATATATATATATATTATTAACTTATAATATTATAAAGTATAAGGGTTGAATTTTAACTTTTAAAATTCTAAGGGCTAACTTGGAATTAAAGTATTCATAAGAGAAAACTTTACAAATTCCAAAACTTGAGGGCAAGTTTTGAAACTATTCAAAACTAATTAATTCCATAACTTGATGACAAATTATGGAAGACTTTAAACTAATAAAGAATTAACTTTTTCTTTATTTTATAACTTATGAAATTAATTAAGGTTACATTATTATTTTTTTTATATTTATTTAATGAAGAGACTTTTGGTCCTCCATAACTTGAGGACAAATTATAGAGTCATAACTCCAATTAATTAGAACTAGACTCTTCATTTTTGTAACCTTTGCCAACTTTATGAGTTTTATGAGTCTTTAATGTGACTCTTCATGTAACTTGAGGATAAGTTACACAAACACATTTTATACTCAACTCTTAGATTAAAATGGATTAAAAACAACTATTTCATTCAACTTTTCTATTAATCTAAGAAACTCATAAGAACAAGATAATTCAAATCAAACTTTTTCATGTAATTAGTCTAACCTTTAAACTAATACAAAACATGAATCTATTGACAATTATCTTTGAAAATGGATTAGCATGAACATTACCACATTAAAAACAAGTTTATAAGTTCAAAAACAACTTAGGGTAATGTTCCTAGTCCATTTCTAGCCAAAAACCTCGAAGATATGCTGTCTGGGGTCCAACTCGTCGAGTGCATGAACACAACTCGGCGAGTTGGATGCATTTTGCCTTGGACTCGTCGAGTCCCTTCATGGACTCGACGAGTCAGCTGGGCTGACAGCATCAAAACTCGATTTTTCAGCTTCTATTGCAGGTATAACAAGAAAACAAGCCTAGGCTCTGATACCACTGTTGGGTTATGAGCATTCTAACACTCCTAAGTGTACATGCAACCCTAAATACCTTGGATCTATGTTTTCTCTATTATACATACAAATATGAACATCCAAGGTATTATCCTAATCTAGCATACAAAACTATTAATATAACAAGATAGAATACATACCTCTTGATAGTGCTTGTCTTCATGAAGCTTGAGTGCCTAGTGCCCCAAGTGTGACACCTCAAATGGTTCACACAACACCAAATACACTTGGAATAACTTGAGAGAATTCTACACTTCATAAAATCGGCTAGCCCTCTCTAGAATAATCTAGTGGCCGATTTTGGGAAGAATAATATCTTTATATAGTGTTACAATTAGGGTAAACCCTAATTGTCATGACTTTCCATTTCCTTGGATCCATGGGTTCAAATACACCATGGAGCATCCATGGAGCATCATATGGGTTTTGGCCCAACTAGATAATCCATGGAGCATTAGCCCACTATATAAGTATGGATGATTTACACAATCAACCCATATATTTAATTAGTCTTCTTTTGATCACTTAATTAATCCTAGATTAATTCTTGATCAATACTAATTAAATAATCTTATTATTCTTATTATTAATATACTAGAACTTATAATATATTAATAACCATAAGTGTCTTATTTCTCTCATTATAGTCTATCCAAGTGCATGATGCCATGCAACCCAAATGGACCATGCCGGGTCGGGTCAAGTCTTACCAATTATAGTTATGGACTTAGACATTAATCCAACAGTATTATGCCGAGTGGAACAAGTGAGTTATAGGTGGACTCAGTGAGTCGGAGATCGGACTTATTCATGGAGGGACTAGGCGAGTCAATGCCCTGACTCGACGATTCCAAGGTAATCTTCATATCTCAAGAACAGACTCGGCGAGTTGCTCATACAACTTGGTGAGTCACAGTCGGAGTGTTCATATGTTGAAGGAGAACTCGACGAGTTGTTCATACAACTCGGCGAGTCGGATGCAGATTGACTAAGTGTTAGTATCAAAGAGGAACTTGTCGAGTCTATGCCAACCTCGACGAGTAGTAGCAAGCAGAATTGATAAATGAGAGTAGGGACTCGACGAGTTGGTTGCCTAACTCGACGAGTCAGGTCAACTGTATGTTGACTTTGACCAAGAGGTTGACTTTGACCAGGAGTAGAATAGTCATTTTTCCCTCGGTATAGTTATCAGTACTTGATTGAGTGTACTTATGGAAATTGTAGTCAGGGAGATACCGCAGCAGCAGCAGACAGTTTCCAGAGCAGTTCATTTAGCAGCCAGATTATGAGGTGAGTTTCCTTCCAGTAGGAACGGGTCTGCGGCCATAATGCCAGCCCGTTTAGCTAGCACTCGGTTTCCGAACTTCGGTTCGATGCAGTAGTAAGATTTCTTGATGTCTTTCTTATTCAAGCATGTTTTGTGTTATGTGTTCCGGACTTCGGTCCAATACAGTATGCAGTATATGTGCTTATGCTAGTTGATATGTTTATGCTATGCTATGTTATGCTCAGTCAGTTTCCCGACTTCGGTCCGATACAGGGACATGGTCCCAGTCTGTTCCGGATTTTAGTCTGATGCAGTTAGTTCCGGACTTCAGTTCGATACCGGGGACATGGTCCCAGTCAGTTCCGTACTTCGGTCCGATGCAGTTTCTGGACTTCGATCTGATGCAGAAGGCAAGGCCCTGGTTAGTTTCGGACTTCGATCCGATGCAGTTTCCGAACTTTGGTCCGATGCAGTGGGCAAGGCCCAGTATGTGTTCATATGTTATTGTATGGTATGTGGTAGTTTGGGGGAGCTCACTAACCTTCGTGCTTACAGTTTCAGTTTTGGTTTTCGGTACTTCCGCAAGTAAAGGGAAGAGCTCGGGATGATGGCATCGCACACAACATAGCTTTTGTTTTTGTCCTGGGAGTTGATTTAGCTTTTCATAGATATGATTTAGTATAGTCTTGATACAATTTTCTCATGATACTTTGTTAAGGTTTTGAGATATTGACATATGGTTTTTAGTTTATGGTATTTATGTAATGATTAAACAAAAAATTTTGGGTCATATTTTGGGATGTTACATTGATTGTTGGCTTTGGGACAGTTTCACTAGAAATGGCAAGTACCCCTCGCACCCGTAACATGCTCTACTAGCCCCGTTGTTGTTGGGTTGGTTGTTTTGTTGAGGTTGAGATCGAAAATACCAGGTGGTGTGGCCTTTTTTATTGAAATTGGTGCACTATAAGTCTCGGCATATGTCATTGTGGTGGAAACTTCATTTAGCAAACTTTGGTTGAGTGCTTGTGTATGGTCTTGCGGGTGTCAGTGTGGTTGATGTTGGTGCAACTGCTGTTGGTAGCATCCGATTGGTAGCAGCGTGAACTACTACAGTTTGTTGCTTCTTAGATGATTCTTGAGTCTGTCGCCCTTTTCTTTTTTTTCCTAGTTTTTCTTGTTGTTATCCTCCTTCTTTGTTTCAGCGCCGGAAGTCTTCGAGCCCTTTCCATCCCCACGGTCATATAATTTTTGAGCCAGGCGCTTAGCACTATTGAATGTTGAGGGGTTTGCAGTAATCACATTTCCTTGGATTGGAGGAGTTAACTGCCAAATGAAGCGTTCAACCTTCTTGCTCTCAGAAGTTATCATTCCTGGGCATAAGCGTGCCAGATCACTAAACTTGGCAATCTATGCTTCAATATCAGAGTTTTGCATGGTAAGATTCCATAGTTCTTTCTCGAGCATTTGCACTTCACCTCAGGGATAATACTCATCCAGTATCATTGTTTTGAGGTCGTCCAATGACATAGCATTTGTGATTGGGAGTGCTAGGGCCTTGACATGGTCGTCCGACCATCAAAGGGCCCTGTCAGCAAACGTGAAAGCTGCAAATTTTACTTTGCTTTCATCTGGACACCAACAAATTTCAAAAACAGAATCGGTCTGTTCGAACCATCGGGTGAGAGCTATTACACTACCACTTACATTAAAAGGCTTCGGTTTCCCTGGTTAACTCCATGATTGGAAATACATGTCCCATTTCTGTTACCTCCTCCGTTTGCGCGCTGGTTGATGTGTTCTAATGTTGCAATAACTGCAGCAGATTCCATCTCTGGTGGACGCGGCGGTAGTGGTGGTACAGTTGTAGCGTTTTTGTGAATATATCTCCTAGGCATTTCCTGCTATGAAGTAGGAATGACGATGAGTTTATGGAAATCCCTTTTAGCGGTTACGGTGATTTGATTGAAATTGTATTACATCAAATAAAAATGAAAAGAGAGAATATAGTAGATAACAACGTCACAATAAAACACATAACCGTTTCATTAAATGATAATGTTTTAGTACATAATGCATGAAAAATGACCTTGTAAAAGGTCTACAGTACATAGAAAATAAAAACTTACAGCATAACGACCCGGCGAGTAGTGTAATCACTTAATCGTAGGATCATTCCTACATACATAAAGTAAAAGAAAAGGAAGTTCCATCAATAGCAGTGGTGATTAGGATGGGTCCTACTCATGTCGGGAGGTATCTGGTGGTGCTGATGATGAAATAGAAGTGACTTGGAGTCTAGCTAGCTGGTGCTCGGTGAAACGCATCCTCACCTCTAGTATGGTCTGATGCTCATAATATTCCCTCACTATGTCCTGGGTATGCCTCTCCGCATGCTCCACTGCAACCCTCCTCTCGTTCATCTGATTAGCGGTCGCTTGGGCCTGATCATCAATTTCCCTGGTATGTGTGACCATAATAGGAAGAGTTCGGTTCGTTGGTCCTTCATGGCTAAGGTTGTAAAATCTCTTCTCCAAGCTAAATAGTGGACGATGTCCCTGATGCTTGCTTCACCTCCATATTTTGTGGCCCCACGGGGGCATAGGGCCATTGGGGCCCATCCGATGTGCCGGTACCCTATCCATGTAGGGTGGGATGATGAATTTGGATTCTGCGATAGAGCCCTCCTCTTCCTCCATATTGACTTCCTCATCGACTTCTTCCACTTCAGGGTCTTCCACAGGCTCCTCTTTCGGGTCCTCCTCTATCCATCTGCCATTTCCCGGATTGGGAAATTAGGGGTTGCCTGGCAAGTGCAATCCTACCATGTCATCTGTATGAGAATATAAGTACAAAAGAAGATATAAGAAAATATATTAAGATTCAACACAACGCCAAAATACTCCTTTAGTATTTTAATTGTTTATGTTGGGTTCCTTAAAACTTTTGGGTATATGGTTGGTAAATTTTAGATTTTTCGTCCACCCCGATTACTCCCAAACACATGTTGGTCATATATTGAATAAATATAGTAGATCATTCTATATTTATCCCCAATATGATTTCATAACTTCTTGGGTTTAACCACGATGTCCAACTCCTCTAAAGACTTTTAATTGTTTCTTATTATGGCACCACTCCAAATATGCACACACATGTTTGTATTTTTTTAAGAGTATTTTAGTCCCATTTTATTTATAGTTGCATGTCTTGTATTGTTCGATATGCTAGTTCACTATAAAGAATTATCTGATACCAATCTGTCACATCCCCGAAGCGGGTCGGAGGAAACGTCCGGGGGCAGGTGACTTCATCTTGTAATATCATAACAATTGAATATGAATGAAACATAGAAACCAAACCTCATACGTTAAAGATACCAACATGCATTGTTTACAAATTGTATTTGTTCATGAAATTACATCCAAAAATAACACAATGTATGATATTTCAAATACAATAATATTCCAAAATCCATAGTTGAATACCTGATCACTGAGTACCTGAGAATACAAATTGTTTTGAAAAGCATCAACATAGAATGTGTGTGCATTCATAAGCATATTAATAAGAAAACTTTGTAATAGCTTGTAAAACTCCAGAAAATCTAATATTTTTTGTAAAAATGGTTATTGAGTCTCGTTCCAAATCATGTACAATTGCACGCGTGTTCTTTGTTTTTCCTTGTATGAAATTATAAAGAAAGTGTTCCTAGAAAATCCTATATTTTTTGTCACACGAGGAGTTGTGGTCTTAAAACCCTAAGATCCGAGTAGTGAAACTAGTTATAAAATAGACAACACATAGTTTTGTACTTTATAAAACGAGTAGAGTGTATATTTCGCATAAATTCAAAAATAATATTGTTATTCTCTGTGTGAGTCGTTACAACCATACTAATGTGACTACAGCGCCTGTATTGATGTTCTTTAGCCATCGGTTTCTAATAAGATATTTGTCACCCTTGACTGGCCTATCTAGTTGTAGCGAACAGCTCAGGTGTGGGGTTATCAACCTCGTATAGATCTATTTATAATATCCCACTCTCCCTCCAAGAGACTCTGGTTATAACTACAGGGTTTATGGTGTACGCAAAATAGCTACGGTGAAAGAGTGTCTCACAAAAATCCTTAAAAAAATTTACGCAAATTTTGAATCTCATTATTGAATATTATAAATAACGTTGCTAGTGTATAATTACGACTGCAATTTTATGACACGCAATAATTCGTGTCGCAAAATGTTTCACAGCTTACTGTGCTTTTTAAAGCTTTCATGACAGACAGCTTTTTACACGCCATTTTTGTGTCATAAAAGTTTGTTTAGTTTCCCATTTTGGTAAGTTTTTTTATAAGCTCTTTCTATAAATATATAATATTGAACTAATATATTCGTAACATTTTGTGTAAAAATAACATATTACCTTTGGTTTTAAACCATAATAATAATAATTTTTACATATCTTGATTTTTCCACATCACACATAAAACTTAAGTTTTAATATATTTTAAATATTTATACAAATTTTTGTGGAAAAGTGAGTTTGTCATGAAATTTCCTAGATGCATGAAGGTAATTACTTTGTTATTTGTGGTGCAATATTGAGGTGTCATCTTTTGAATGTATTCTCTCTTTTTTATTATACAAGCCCAACCAAATCCAGGAGATTCTCCGGCCCAATTGGGAGCCCAAATTAGGGTGTTCGGTTCATGTTTGGCCCAATGGGGTTCTCAGCCCACTAATGTCTTAGGAAAGGTTTTTGGCCCAATTAAGGGGTTTTGGACCCAAATATGGCCCAAGTATGGTTTTTTTCCCGTGGAAATCAATAAAGAACCTTTAGCCCAATAGGGGGTCCAATAGCGGATTTAGGCCTTACAAGGCCCATTAGAGGTTTTTTGGTCTAAAAAGACCAATTGGAAAACCTATCGGACCATTAGGGCCCAAAGAGGGGTTTTCGGCCCAACAAGACCAAAAGAGGGAAGCTATCGGCCCAATAAGAAGTCTTGATCAAAAAAGGGATTTGGGCCGAGAAAGCTTGAGCTAAGGCCTAAAGTTGAGTGGAATTGGCTTATCGGATTAAGTTCGGGCTTATGTGAGGATGTTTCGACTTGAATGACTATGTATGGAAGTATCAGCTTAATAGCATTGATGTTTGAATTTCACTAAATGAAATGATGCAAGGTTACACAAATGAAATTTTCTTGTACATGGATAGAAATCATAACCCTAATCTGCTAGTTGTCACATTTTCAAAGCAAAAACTACTCTTGCTCTCTATTGTTCATCATCTCTCTCAAAGCATCAATGACTGCTTCATCAGAGCACCTTTCATTTGCTGGTCAATAAGAATCAGTGATCATGTTAGCTGTTAAGCCAAACCAAAACATGATAATAGACCTTGATTCTTCTCACTGCAATGCCCCAATAAGGCACATGATTGAATGTCTCTAGTTTTTGCAGTTGATGAAGGCATTTACAATGGCTGAAGAGGTTCCAATAGTTCATCTCTCTGAGGCCTTCTCCACTTCCATCTACACCAAAACTAGAGAAATTATCAATTTCGAGGTTGCAAACCACAAGACCTCCACGAAAACAACTAATTTCTGCAAGCTGTTAGGGCTTGTTACGCCAAAAGATAGTGTTGACCGAGAATCAATTCCAGCAGCAGGCCTAATAGAGATGTTCTACCAGATAGGGTACACAGGCGACATATTCTTATTATCAAGGTTTAGGAAATCCTTTTTCCCCCGATGTTTAATGGGTTATTTACCCTATTTTTCAAAATCCTGTTAGAAAGGGCTTTTGGTTATGATAATGCAAGAAAGTTGTTTTACACAACAATCTATTGGTTATATCATGGGATAAACCTTGACTATCAGTCTATTCTTTGCACTCTATCCGTTTAGAGCTTCAGTTCTTCAACATGACACACGGAGATTTCCTGTGCCCAGTTTTGGTTAATTTTTGTGAATCGAGCCCTAACTCACTTCAAAGTTCCCTTGATGAAACACTCACTGATGTTTACATTCCAACGCTCTAAACGACTCCATTCTTCATGTCGGAAAAGTTCCAATGGACAATGACATAATCATCGATTATTGAAAAATTCCCTCCTCTGGTGTTCGTCCCATTTCAACTAAATTACAAAAGATTATAAATGAAGGCGATAAACCATACAGGGTAGAAAAAATGAAAGCAAACGTGTCCACTTCAGAAAGCGTCAAAACTCCAATGAGGGAAAAGAAACCAGTTCAAAAACTGACACCATCATCTCCGGTTTTTCAAGAGGAATCCGAAGAGAGAACGGAAACTAAAGCTCAACGGGACAACAGTCTCAGAAATGAAGAAGAAGATACAGTTGCAACTTCCGAACCCGCCCCTATTGAATATATTTTGAAGGTATCTTCTCCTCCACACTCTTCCATTCTGAAACCAGAAATTTTTTATAACATTATGCAAAACCCATTGTTGAATCTCACCACATCTCCACTTCCACCTCCATTCACTCCACCAACCTCTTAAATGACAACTTCAACAAACATCTCTATAATTCCGATAACATAGATTCCACCTTTACCACCAGCAAGTTCTGTTAAAACATCACTTCTACAAGTATCAATTCCAATTTCCTCACACATCTTCACACACTACACAATTCCCACAACTTCATTCGTTTCCACTCCACCAAATGCTACCATTGGTGTGACCTCCAAACAGCCTTCGTCTTTAGTTCCTCCAGCTGATGATGATAATAGGATATTATATGGTGATGATCAAGAACCTGTTGCACATTTTTTCTTTCATCCTTTCTTTGTAAATCTTTCAAGTGATGGTGACATCGCGCCTATCATGAAAGGCCAATTCAAGTAGTTGAATGAGAAGCTTGATTCTATTATGGAGTATTCCCATGCCTTCTCTTCAATGAAATGGGAGAATGTTCTAACAACCCATCAAGAAACTATGAAAATGCTCACATCTTCAAATGCCAAAGTCATTGAAGAATCATCAACAACTGCTCAAGCTTCAGAAAATATAATCACAAAAGCTTATGAAAAGACTCAGCAATTAAAAACTAAATTCAAGGAATTCATGGCTAAATTTCAGACTTCTTCTGACAAGAGTATTGCTGATATGAACAAGTTCATCGAAGGCTTCCGATCGTACTTAAAAACTGAAAAAGAATCTCTTTCCACTCTCTGTGTAGATATCAAACTTGATAATGTTGATCCTAACACAACCTTCACTAAACATCTCACCAAGTTACAAAATGACTTGGCTGCTAAAAATAAGATAATGGATGCCTTGGATGAACAGACACAGAAAATGAAGGTTCTTTCTGAGAAGGTGAAGAATGCAACACTCAATATTGCCAAACTTGAAGAAGAGAAATCATTGCTTAAAGGGTGAGAATCGTTGACACTCACGATTCTTTATTTACTGTCTTTATCCACCAGAATCTCTCTTAAAACCTTCAACCTATATTTGCAATGCTGAATCAACAGCAGGGTGTCTCAGGAAGCAAGGCTTCTTTGAAACAGGGGGGAGAAGACGATGAAAACTTAAAGAGTAAGACTAGTCGGAAGGATAATGAAGCTTCCCGATCTGGATAATATAAAGGCAAAGGTGTTTATAAATAAGAAAATGATGAAAACCCGACGATCTTTTATGGTCTCCTTCATATTTACACCCCCATAAAGTTTAATTTTGGGATCTAAAATACACTCATTCGTCCCTATGCTCAGTAAAACCCTAACTGTAGCCTGTCCTTGGTAGTTGAAACTTATACTATCAGGAGACATCAAAATCTCAATAGACTGCAAGATACAACTATGATACTCTGGTCTCCTCCTCTAGTTCTATTTTATTGTTAATGTCAAAAGGGGGAGAATCTTGCTAAAGCTAAAGAAACTACTAGATGTTATTACTCTAAGTCTAAGGTCGATTCAACCTAAAGTCAAGATTCTAACCTATTCATCCTCCATCTGTTGTGATTCATAAATGTTGTCTCAAACTGCTTAATAATCAAGGGAATTCGTTCACTTTCTTAGGGGAAGCAATTGATAAACCTAAAAATGCTAAAATTTTAATCTTACACTTAGGTGGAGACTATAAGGTCACACCTTATGATCTAACGAGTCAAATACTCTACACGCTAACTTTCAGCGTTAGCATCTACATTACGGTTAGCGCCAGGTTTTCACATTTATCAATTTTATATATTAGGTAAAGACATATATATATATATATATATATATATATATATATATATATATATATATATATATATATATATATATATATATTGTGACAACCCGAAATTCTATTATGTACAAACAATATCACTTCAATAGAAGTCAGAACAGTTGCGGTAAGTTTTCATACTTTTTAGTATAAGTTTGAGTAATTCAAGGGTTTACACTTAAAGAGATATCAGGAGAGACGATGCACTAGGGTTTTGTGCAACTCTGTTATTTCAGACCTCTATGATATTAGAGTTCATGTTCTTGAATAAAAGTATTTTCTGCCAAAAATCCCAGGACTATATATATGATTCTTAACCAAATTATTTCATTAGTTACATTTCCAACTAGGGAAAGGCTATTTCTCTCACATGGATCTTCGGGTTTTCATCCCAAATCGTGAGTACCTTTCTCTAGTTGTATTATATGGCTTATTAAGTGCTTAATAACATAGAAATCATAACAAAACCACATGATTTGAGAGTTCACCGCCCAAGAACACCTTGGGGAGTAAACTCTTTTATAAGGGTTAGATGATGCCTAGTCCTTTCCCCACGATATGTAACCACCTTAGGCTTGTATGCTAGTGTTTTTATGACTAGAAATCATCCAAGAACACCAAGATTTAGGTGTTCACAACCTAAGAAGTTCTTGGACCGTGAATAGCAAACTCAAAGGCCAAAGAGTTCCTTAATCACTCCTAAAGCCTTGGACAATAGCCTTGATTTACTTCTAGTGAATTTAGGGACTTTAAATCATCAAATGCCCATCCCCATGAGAGATTACGGCCGTAATCTATAAGGGAAATGGTCTTTGGGTCGTGAACATCAAGGAAGGGTACCAAAGTATGCCTAAGGCCTTTATTAGCCTTAGATAAATGTCTAGAACCTATCCTACATGAGTGTGGGACTTGAAAACATAAAAAACACCCCTCTTCATAGGAGTTTACGGCAATAAACTCTAAAGGAATTGGAGTTGGGGTCGTAAACTCCTCAAAGGAGTGTATAAGTGCCCTAAACCCTTCTAAGAATTAATCCACCAAGAGGGAATGCTTCTAGAGATCATATAGAACTTCAAAATAGCTAATGACATTTAACTTAGGAGTTCACGGCCGTAAACTCAAGAGTTTACAACCGTAAACTCCTTGTGAGGGGTTTATTGGAGAGTAAACTCATGTATGCGGTCCGTTGGAACCCTACACTCACTAGCCTTGTCCCACAACAACTTAGATGCAATCCTTAGGGCTTATAACACTTATATAAAGTTTTTATTATGTTATAGGATGTATTAACATTATGAATTAGTAGTTTAAGACTAATTGGATACATATATGTGGTATTATATGTTAACTAGGATTATCAAGTGTATTCAGGACTTCACTTGTGACCTAGCGATCCTACATCTTCAATTCATCTATACCACTTACTACAAGTGTGTTCATACCCCTTAACCAATGATTTAAATGTTTTTAAATGCTTTATGGGGGGAATACAACTTAAATACTTATAGTTATTACATCAATCACATGTGATTAATAACTACAAAACCAGTGATTTCTTACTGTTCAAACTGTTTATCAAACTTTATTGTTTCAAACTGTTTTACAAACTCTTTTACTTATCAAATACTTGTACTTAAACTCTTTTATACTTATTATCAATTGCATGTCTATGTATTTATAGTTAGATAAGCAATGTTTAAAAGGCTTAGGAAGGTCTGCCCGCCCTATTTCCTTTTCGTGCTTGAGATGTGGTTTGGTGGGATATCGGGTATCCATCCGAAGGTCATTTAAATACTAGTTATATATCATGTGTACATATATAGTCATAAAGGTCCTTCCAGTTCATTCGGTACCCTTGGGTAGTAAGGGTATAATTCCATGTTCATACGTACCAGTTACGTCACTAGTAAGTTACCATAGGGGTAGCACAGGAGGACACTAATACTATTGCTAGAACAATGAAACATACAAGGAGTTAGTTCATTCATTAGTCGTTTCAAGTAGTACTCACATTACATTACTATACATGCTAGATAAAAATATAGCATACATTACAACTAGTGCACACAGTACATTACTATACATGCTAGATAGAGAGAACGTACATTACAGCTAGCACAAGCAGAACATTTCAGTATATACAGGCTAGACAGAGAAAGATTACACTTTCAATTTGCACATTCATTACATATACATTCATTCATTTATGTGAACCATTGAGCGGGTCATGGCACTTCCTGCCATGACTGCTCTTATATCCCGAATCTCCTTAATTGGAGAGCGTATGAGTTTGTGTAACAGCCCGGAATTTCAGGTATTGCTTTAAAACTATTTTTGGGGCAATTTAGGAGGGGACTCGGCGAGTTGGTGCCTGACTCGCCGAGTAGGACCACAGACTTAGTCGCGGATTCGCGACTGGACTCGACGAGTCCATTAGGGACTCGGCAAGTCGACGCTGTTCAGCAGGAACCCTAGCCGTTTGGTTTTGGATCGTATATAACGCCTCTTAGGCCGTCATTGTTCGTTTTTGCTTTTTGAGAAGAACCCTAGAACGATTGTGTCCATCTGGAGCAAGGATTGAAGACCATTGTTGGGTTTGGAGGAGTTGTGTGTAAGGAAGAGGAAGGTTTAGCTGAAGAGACAACAAGAGAATCACGTTCTGAGGATTGGGGACACAGAAAGTGCATCAATCAGGTAATATCTCAGATTTCATTCTTCTGTGATTGATGTGAATATGAAGTTAGGGTTTATAGAACCCATTTGATGATTAGAGGGATTATTATGCTGTTAACCAAGTGTTTATACCCCAGTAATAGGATGTTTAGAGGTCCAGATAGTCCCATGAGTGTGTATTTCGGGACCATACGTGTTTCAGGAAGCAGTTGATCGACTGCATGGCATGGACTCGCCGAGTCGGATGAGCAGACTCGGCGAGTAGCTTGAAGATTCGCTGGGACTCGTCGAGTTGTTCTTCAGACTCGGTGAGTGGAGTCGGGGTGGCCCCGCGATTCTTCCACGAGGACCTCGTCGAGTCAAGAGGGATACTCGACGAGTAGAAGGGGGAACAATAGGGAAAATTGGGAGGACGTCTAGACTCGCCGAGTCGCCTTTGCACTCGACGAGTTCGGTCAAGTTGACCGTTGACAGAGTTGACCTGCATGTAAATTCTTAGGGTCAGTTGTCTTGAATGATAAGAGTATTAATAAGGGTATATGGTATTATAGGGAGTCTGCAGATCGGCGGATCGAGTGCGAGTAGTTTCAAGAGTTGATAGCTTACATTACCACGAGGTGAGTCTTCTCACTATATTGTACCCGGAAGGGTTTGACTGTGTGATCGGAAGGTCGGATATGTTATGTGTTATATATATGTTATAATTGAAAGGAATAGTTGCTATGCATGCTATGTATGTTTCTATGGGCCGGAAGGCAATGTATAATGTGACAGGAAGGTCAGGTATGATATATGATATATGTGATATATGTGTTAGAGTAAATGTATTATGTGTTATATATGTTTATGGGCCGGAAGGCAATCATGTTATGGGCCGGAAGGCAATTATCTTATGGTCCAGAAGGCAATTATCTTATGGGCCGGAAGGCAATTATCTTATGGGCCGGAAGGCGATTATCATATGGGCCGGAAGGCATTGTACTGTGGACCGGAAGGTCCGGGCCTGGAAAGGCGTATATGTGTAAGTGGTATACTGGGGAACTCACTAAGCATTTATGCTTACAAGTTGTTGTGTATGTGTTTCAGGTACTAGCGAGGACCGTGGGAAGGCGCCGGCATGATGCATACACACTGCTCCTATTTGAGATCTTGGGGATTTTACATATGTATCTGTTTTGAAACATGAAATAAATATTATTGGTTGAATGAACTCACTTTATTATAATGAAAAATTTATTTGAAAATTTGCGTTGTTACAATTGGTATCAGAGCCTTGGTTTGAGGGATTCGGGTGTACCTTCGGGTGTAACTGAACTCAAACCGAGGATTTGAGGAAAAATATTTTAAAAATAATAAATACATAAACTTTTATAAATGGTAAAGTGGTAAACAAGAAAGACGCAATGTGTACGATCAGCCAGCGCCCGAACGGTAAAGTTCCCCAGAATACCTTACAATGTTATGTTATGCACTGATTTATGAATTGTTATGCATGCTAGAAGACTAGGTATACATGATAGGACTAGAATGGCCTGCTTTGTGATGCCTTAGTCTAGGGAGGTTGCTTGTATGAGATATTCGGTAGCGTGCAGGTAGATAGTGCATACGAGAAGTAGAGTACTCACTATTCGGGGTTTGGGGAGGAAGATTTGGGACGAATACTGACACGGTGTGGTCGGTGGTATTGGGCCCGTACTACCGAAGACACCGGGTCGGTGGAAGACCCAAGTAAGAATCCCTGGATATCGGAGACTGAGTAGGGTTGCGTTATTGAGTACAATTGTACTTGATGGAGTCTTTGATAATTTTATGTTGTATTTCAGAGACATCATGGTTACGACACGCCACGGAGCGAGTTCGAGCAGTATGGGTGACGAGGAGATTCGTCAGATGATTCAGGAGGAGGTAGCTGCGGTGGTTCGGGCTGAGATCCCAGAGATGTTTGGGTCCATTAAGACCACCCTGATGGAGGAGTTTGAGGAGCGGTACGCCGCACTGACCGAAGCTGCAGTCGCTGCCGCTACCGCAGCTGTGGCCGCTGCTAGGCCGCAAAGGGGTGATTCGTTGCTATTCCGGGAATTCAGCAACACGAAACCCCCTGAGTTCGATGGCACGCAGGATCCGATTGCTGCGATGAGGTGGATCGCCGATATTGAGGGGTGCTTTTACACTTGTTCATGCCCGGAGTACCTGAGGGTACGGTTCGCCTTGAACCAGCTCCGTCTGGGAGCGAAGGATTGGTGGAAGTTCGTGACGGCAAGCTTCACTCAGGCGGAGATTACAGCGGTGACATGGGAGAGGTTTACTGAGATGTTCAGGGACGAGTACGTTCCCCCAGTGGAGAGGGAACGATTGATCCAGGAGTTCTTGACCCTTAAGCAGGGTACTGATTCCGTTGCGGTGGTTACACGGAAGTTTCATGAGAGGGCGATGTTCTGCCCCGAGTTGGTGTCTACAGAGCAGTCACGGATGAGCCGGTACTTGGGCGTGTTGAGGAGGGATATCCGGGAGTTTGTGTCAAACTCCACCTATCGTACTTTCACTGAACTTCAGGCGAATTCCAGGAAGCGCGAGATCGAGTTGGAGACCCAGGCCAGGGAGGAGGCCGAGTCTCGGCAGGTGGACCGGCGACCGGCTCAGTCTCAGCCGGCAGCCAAGCGGTTCAAGTCCGCTGATTCGAGGACGGGAGGTTCGAAGGGCCGCACTTGCGAAAAGTGCGGCAAGAGTCATGAGGGGGCGTGTAGAGCGGGTGGTTGCTACAAGTGTGGCAAGGAAGGACACATTGCCAGGGATTGTCCTAAGGGGTTTATGGTTTGCTTTCATTGCAACCAGACAGGCCATCGGAAGGCCGAGTGCCCGCAGCTTCATCAGGGATCTACACCTACTACCAGGACTACCGAGACACGACCGGCGAAGGTCGAGGCTCCGAGGGCTCGCGGAAGAGCCTTTCAGCTGACTGCGGAGGAGGTCCGCGCTGCACCCGATGTTGTGGCAGGTATACTGTAATTCGCGTATTTATTTAAAGTTGAAATGTTATGCTTATGTTAATATATGTGTAGGTACTTTTCTTGTGAACTCTATGCCTGCTCTTGTGTTATTTGATTCGGGTGCGAGTAGATCTTTTGTATCTTTAGCTTTTAGTCAGCATATCAGCATTAGTCGTGAGCCGTTAAGTCGGCCCCTGAGCGTTTCTATAGCGGCCGAGAGGGTGGTTTGTGCTACGAAAGTTCTTCGGGGATGCGTGCTAGAGATTTTTGGAGTTGCATTTTCGATTGACCTAATTCCTATTGCGATGGGAGATGTCTGTGTCATCGTGGGCATGGACTGGCTGAGCCGATTCAGCGCCGTCATCGACTGTGAGAGCCAGCTGGTGACTATACGAGACCCTAGTGGGGGAGTTCTTACGGTGTATGGCGAGGGTACTCGTTCGGGATCAGCTTTTTGTTCGGCCGCTAGGGCGAGACAATGTCTACAGCAGGGATGTAAGGGTTTTGTGGCGTATATGATGGATACACGGCAGGCTTCCGAGAGACCGAGGTCAGTGGAGGAGGTACCAGTGGTGCGCGAGTTTCCAGATGTCTTTCCCGAGGATTTGCCGGGAGTACCTCCTGCGAGGTAAGTGGAGTTTGGTATCGATCTGATTCCGGGGGCTGCGCCTATTGCGAAGGTGCCTTATCGTCTTGCACCTCCAGAGATGCAAGAGTTGTCCTCGCAACTCCAGGAGTTGCCGGGGAAGGGATTTATTCGGCCGAGTAGCTCGCCGTGGGGAGCACCGATTCTGTTCGTCAAGAAGAAGGATGGTTCACACCGGATGTGTATTGATTACCGGGAGTTGAACAAGGTGACGGTCAAGAACCGCTATCCGTTACCGAGGATCGATGATCTATTCGATCAGTTGCAAGGGGCATCTTGGTTTTCCAAGATCGATCTGAGATCAGGGTACCACCAGGTAAGAGTGCGGGATGAGGACGTCCAGAAGACAGCATTCAGGATGCGGTATGGGCATTACGAGTTCGTGGTGATGCCTTTCGGGCTCACCAATGCCCCGGCAGTGTTCATGGACCTCATGAACAGGGTATGCAGGCCGATGCTGGATCGGTCTGTGATTGTATTTATCGACGACATCCTAGTATATTCGCGAACTAGAGAGCAGCATGAGGGACATTTGAGGGAGGTCCTTGAGGTACTGAGGTCGGAGAAGCTGTATGCAAAATTCTCCAAATGTGACTTCTGGTTGTGGGAGGTCCAATTTCTTGGACATGTTGTTAATCAGGCAGGGATATTGGTCGATCCGGCCAAGGTGGAAGCAGTGATGAGTTCGGAGGCACCGAAGTCACCTTCCGAGATCAGGAGTTTCCTTGGGTTGGCGGGGTACTATCGGAGGTTTATTAGGGACTTCTCCAAGATCGCGGTACCGCTCACCAGGTTGACCCGGAAGGGTGTTACATTCTCATGGGGACCCGAGCAGCAGATTTCCTTCGAGACACTTCGTCAGAGATTGTGCGAAGCCCCGGTGTTAGCTCTCCCGGAAGGGATAGAGGATTTTGTCGTATATTGCGATGCATCGATTTCGGGACTGGGTGCGGTGTTGATGCAGAGAGGTCATGTGATAGCTTATGCGTCGAGGCAGCTGAAGCCTCATGAGGCGAGATATCCCACACATGATTTAGAGTTGGGGGCAGTGGTGTTCGCTCTCAAGATATGGCGTCACTACCTGTACGGGGTTCGTTGTACTATATACACGGACCATAAGAGTTTAAGTATTTGATGGATCAACCCAACCTAAATATGCGTCAGAGGAGATGGTTGGACGTGGTTAAGGATTATGACTGTGAGATCCTATACCACCCAGGTAAGGCTAATGTGGTAGCCGATGCATTGAGTCGTAGAGCGGAGAGCACTCCATTGCGAGAAGTATGTTTGAGACTGACAGTGATGACCCCGATATTGGATGCTATTCGTGGGGCGCAGGCCGAGGCTGTGAGATCCGAGATGCAGAAGAAAGAGAGAGTCGTTGGGTTAATTTCAGAGTTTGTTAAGGATGGACGAGGACTTTTGACGTTTCAAGGTCGGATTTGGGTACCATTCGTGGGCGGTACGCGTACTATTTTGATGGAGGAGGCTCATAGATCGAAATTCTCGATCCATCCCGGTGCTACGAAGATGTATTTGGACTTGAGGAAGGAATATTGGTGGCCTTGTATGAAGAGAGACGTTGCATGGTTCGTTGAGAGGTGTTTGACTTGCCGTAGGGTTAAAGCCGAGCACCAGAGACCGCATGGTAAGTTGCAGCCCTTGGAGATTCCTGAGTGGAAGTGGGAGCAGATTACTATGGATTTCATCACCAAATTGCCAAGAACTGCTAGGGGAGTCGATGCAATTTGGGTGATTGTGGATAGATTGACGAAGAGTGCACACTTCCTTGCCATTAGCGAGAGTTCATCAGCGGAGAATTTGGCGGAGTTATACGTGAGAGAGGTAGTATCTCGACATGGAGTGCCGATCTCGATTGTTTCAGACCGTGATGTACGTTTCACTTCCAGGTTCTGGAAGAAATTTCATGAGGAGCTGGGTACTAAACTGCATTTTAGTACCGCATACCATCCCCAGACCGACGGGCAGAGCGAGCGGACGATTCAGACATTGGAGGACATGCTTCGAGCGTGTGTGTTAGACTTCGGGGGTAGCTGGGATGCGTATTTACCCTTGGCAGAGTTTTCCTACAACAACAGCCATCATTCGAGCATTGGTATGCCACCTTTTGAGTTGTTGTATGGTAGGAGGTGTCGGACCCCCATTTGCTGGGGAGAGGTGGGTCAGAGAGTGATGGGTAGTACAGAGATCGTACTCCAGACGACAGAGCTGATTCAGCAGGTTAGGCAGAGATTATTGACAGCCCAAAGCCGACAGAAGAGTTATGCGGACAGACGCCGGTCCGAGTTGGAATTCCAGGTTGGCGACTTCGTTCTCCTGAAGGTTTCTCCTTGGAAGGGAGTGATCCGGTTCAGAAAGAGGGGCAAGTTGGGCCCCGGTTCATAGGTCCATTTCGTGTAATTGCAAGGGTAGGTCGGGTAGCTTATCGGTTGGAGTTGCCAGCAGAGTTGGGACAGATTCACAATACTTTTCACGTATCGCAGTTGAGGAAGTGTATAGCCGATGAATCGGCGGTGGTTCCGTTAGAGGATATTCAGGTGGATGCGAGCCTGAATTACGCCGAGAGACCAGTAGCTATCAGGGATCGGAAGATCAAGGTTCTGCGGAACAAGGAGGTACCTCTGGTGTTGGTTCAGTGGCAACACCGGAAGGGATCGGAGATGACTTGGGAGCCGGAGCGTGAAATGCAGGAACAACATCCAGAGTTATTCGCAGAGTGAGACTTCGAGGGCGAAGTCTAGTTCTAGTGGGGGAGAGTTGTAACAGCCCGGAATTTCAGGTATTGCTTTAAAACTATTTTTGGGGCAATTTAGGAGGGGACTCGGCGAGTTCGTGCCTGACTCGCCGAGTAGGACCACAGACTTGGTCGCGGATTCGCGACTAGACTCGACGAGTCCATTAGGGACTCGGCGAGTCGACGCTGTTCAGCAGGAACCCTAGCCGTTTGGTTTTGGATTGTATATAACGCCTCTTAGGCCGTCATTGTTCGTTTTTGCTTTTTGAGAAGAACCCTAGAACGATTGTGTGCATCTAGAGCAAGGATTGAAGACCATTGTTGGGTTTGGAGGAGTTGTGTGCAAGGAAGAGGAAGGTTTAGCTGAAGGGACAGCAAGAGAATCACGTTCTGAGGATTGGGGACACAGAAAGTGCATCAATCAGGTAATATCTCAGATTTCATTCTTCTGTGATTGATGTGAATATGAAGTTAGGGTTTATAGAACCCATTTGATGATTAGAGGGATTATTATGCTGTTAACCAAGTGTTTATACCCCAGTAATAGGATGTTTAGAGGTCCAGATAGTCCCATGAGTGTGTATTTCGGGACCATACGTGTTTCAGGAAGCAGTTGATCGACTGCATGGCATGGACTCGCCGAGTCGGATGAGCAGACTCGGCGAGTAGCTTGAAGATTCACTGGGACTCGTCGAGTTGTTCTTCAGACTCGGCGAGTGGAGTCGGGGTGGCCCCGCGATTCTTCCACGAGGACCTCGTCGAGTCAAGAGGGATACTCGACGAGTAGAAGGGGGAACAACAGGGAAAATTGGGAGGACGTCTAGACTCGCCGAGTCGCCTTTGCACTCGACGAGTCCGGTCAAGTTGACCGTTGACATAGTTGACCTGCATGTAAATTCTTAGGGTCAGTTGTCTTGAATGATAAGAGTATTAATAAGGGTATATGGTATTATAGGGAGTTTGCAGATCGGCGGATCGAGTGCGAGTAGTTTCAAGAGTTGATAGCTTACATTACCACGAGGTGAGTCTTCTCACTATACTGTACCCGGAAGGGTTTGACTGTGTGACCGGAAGGTCGGATATGTTATGTGTTATATATATGTTATAATTGAAAGGAATAGTTGCTATGCATGCTATGTATGTTTCTATGGGCCGGAAGGCAATGTATAATGTGACAGGAAGGTCAGGTATGATATATGATATATGTGATATATGTGTTAGAGTAAGTGTATTATGTGTTATATATGTTTATGGGCCGGAAGGCAATCATGTTATGGGCCGGAAGGTAATTATCTTATGGGCCGGAAGGCAATTATCTTATGGGCCGGAAGGCAATTATCTTATGGGCCGGAAGGCGATTATCATATGGGCCGGAAGGCATTGTACTGTGGACCGGAAGGTCTGGGCTGGAAAGGCGTATATGTGTAAGTGGTATACTGGGGAACTCACTAAGCATTTATGCTTACAAGTTGTTATGTATGTGTTTTAGGTACTAGCGAGGACCATGGGAAGGCACCGGCATGATGCATACACACTGTTGCTATTTGAGATCTTGGGGATTTTACATATGTATCTGTTTTGAAACATGAAATAAATATTATTGGTTGAATGAACTCACTTTATTATAATGAAAAATTTATTTGAAAATTTGCGTTGTTACAGTTTGTGTATAGATCTATACTGGATTGACTATCCTACACCTTGTTGCTTGCTACAGTGGGACTTGCAAGTCTACGGGTGCCAAATGTCATTTCTTACGGCGTCTTACATCGTCATTTTACTAGATTCAGTAGCAGGATATAGGTCGATCACATGTTACTTGGAACACCTTTTGTGTTAAGGTAGTTAGTACCATGGTAGTCACTTATTACAAATACTACGGTACGATAATATTCTCCCATTACATTCACTTTGTGAATATTCACACGATGCACGGTAATGTAGTAACTATATTTTTGGTTAATGATAGTCATAATCGGGAAACACACACTCTAACAAGAGACATACACACAGACACGACATGCCTTAATAGAAGGCTATAGTTAGTAGGAAACATAGGGTTTTCTAGGAGAGTTCAAACATTATACAAAACATTGTACAAAACATCTTACAGAAACATCCTTCAAACATTTTCATACAAACTCAGACATTCATATACTTATGATCTCACCAGCATTAAGCTGATACTCACTTTCAAAATAACTTCTATTCTCGGGTCACCACTAGACAGGTATAGGTGTCAGGCTTTTGAGAAGATGGAGTTCGTTCAAGACTCATCTTTTATTTTGATATGTATATTTTTGGTGTCTATAACTTTGATAGAACACACATGTATGAAATTATATTATTAATGCAATGGATGATGTTTTTGCTTGTTTACTACTATTCATTGTAGTGATACTATACATGACGTCCTCCGCCCCAGAATGTTTTCGCCATTCATGGTTTTGGGGTGTGACAGATTGGTATCAAAGCATTGTTTATAGTGAATCGAGTATATCAACCCATAAATGATATAATAACTATAAGTACATTGGGATTAAAATACTCTGACCAAGAGTTTATACTTATAAATAATAAAATATTTAATTAAGTATACGTGCCTACATTCATACTAAAATCAGTGTCACTAGGACAGTAAAAAAGAATTGCAATTATTGTACAACACAGGTGGACTTAGAGACATATAGTCAAAACTGGGAAGATATAGCCTGATCAACTATATTATCCGAGGGTTGACTAGCATGTGCCTAAGTGTAGTTGTGTGGTTGCAACAAGTCTAAAATCTTACCAACAATACCACAATGAGAACACTAGAACATAACATTAAACTTAAAATACTATAGGAGTATTTTACTATTACTATAGGTTACTTATGTGATAGATTCTTATACCTCCCTTCTTGCATAGATTTAATGGTTGGATTCCACATTCCTGGAGACCCGTACTTTCCACCCTACGGAAATGCTGGATGGCTTAAGGCATAGTCCGATGATTAGCATCAAATCCCTTTGGATAATGATCAAGCAGAAGGCTTCTCGGATGGATCTGACTCCGAGCCCGAAGTCAATAACCTACCTCAAGTAGGTCAAGCCCCGAATAACAACCCTCGACCCGCATTTCAAGGACCCACACCTCTGTGGGCAACAAACTTAAATACATGGAGCCATGAATAGGGTCAACCCATTCCCTACAATGGAGACGGAAGTTTTTACAACCTCACTAATGGACGTTCTGCTGACAGAGTCCTACCCATCATGGTTCGTAGGATTTCTCGGAACACAATACTGGGTCAATCATCTATCAATCGAGTCTTAGAGATTGATGCCAACACTGGTGTTAACATTGTCCGCATTCGCCAGCTAGAGTCTGCTCATGAAAGGACTCTGGTCCACAATGCATCTCTTCATAGGGAACTCACTGAAACGCGAGCTGAAGTCAAAGAACTTCGAGCTCAGCAAGCAAGTGCTGATAGGCGTATGAGGGACCTAGAACACCTTCTGTTAGGATCAAGGACTCACTCTGGCAGTTCTCATCACCGATAGAGCCTTATCAACTTCTCTTTTTGGATATAACCTAGTTATGTAAAACTTTGGTCTATTTTCCTATCTTGTAAATCATAGGCCTGTTAGATCTTGGTTAGGTTGTAATTCTGTCAAAATTTTCCCATTTTGGTTGATGTAAGGCCTCTTACTGTAGGCCGTTTTCCCTGAACTTTTTACATCTATAATACCAGTAATATTAACAGGTACCTAATCTTATGAGAATTATTATCCAAATATGATCATCTATTAGTTTAGATCTTCATTCAATCGTATTGTTAGGCTATGGGGAGTTAGTCCATGAGTCATTCTCATAAATTCTTCCATTGAATTCTTATCAATGCTTTCATCTTCATAAACTTATAGATCAAAGATGCCGCCTAGCAGAAATCCAAGGAGAAACTCATATAACGAAACACAAACTCCTCCACCTCCGCAACCACCTACTCCTCAGTTCGATACGACAGCTCTAAATGCTACCGTAGCTGCAGCTGTGGTTACAACCATGGCTCAATATCATTCATCAGGTTCCACTGGAGGAGGAACCCCTGTTCAGTCTGTTCAGATGGAAGCTCCTCTGCGCTCGAGAGAGTGCTCCTGTAAGGACTTCACGAACTGTAAGTCATTGTCCTTCAAGGGGACTGGCGGGGTCATTGCCCTCTCGCAATGGTTCGAGAAAACCGAATCGGTTTTCAAAATCTGCTCTTGTTCCGAGGAGAGCAAGGTGAAGTATGCTGCTTGCACCTTTGAAACTAAAGCCCTAACATGGTGGAATGGCCATGTTAAATCACTAACTCTTATAGTGGCTAATGCGATGGGCTGGGAAACCTTGAAAGACCTCATGATTGAGGAATACTGCCCGAGGGGCAAGATCGAAAGGTTGGAGGAAGAATTGTGGAGCCTAGCTATGAAGGGCTCCAACGTAGTCGCCTACACTGCCACATTCTTTGAGCTGGTGGACCTCTGTCCCAACATGATTCCTTCAGAGGGAAAGAAAATCGAAAGATACATATGGGGACTGGTGCCCCCATACTAGGGAAATGTTTTGGCATCACACCCCACTACATTTGATAGTGCCAAGAGATTGGCACAGAGGCTCATAGACCATGGGGTTCGTACCCCGGCCGCAACAACTACCCTGGCCATCTCAGAACCTGCAAGAACCGCTGATTCCAAGCGGAACTTTTAGGATGACAAGAAGAAGGCTAAGGTTGCCAAGCAGAGGCAGGTCGTGGCAGTACATGTTGCGATAACACCTGTCACTGCTGCTCCGATAAAGCAGTATGTTGGAAGTTTTCCTAAGTGCAACAAGGAAACTTCCATCATGTCGGCGCCTGCCGGGAGATGCAGTGTATGAACTGCAATGGAAAGAAGCACACAGCCCGTTTCTGTAAAGCTCCGGAGAAACCAATCAACCAAGCCCCCAGTGCTGGATTGGGCCAAACTTGCTACTGATGTGGCAAGGTAGGCCATTTCAAGAGAAACTACCCAAAGGCAGGGTTTGCCGGTGGAGCGGCAAGAGTTCTGGCCATAGGCCATGACGAAGCGGTTGCCGACCCTACATTGGTCACTGGTACGTTCCTCCTTGATAACTCTTATTCATGCATTCTATTTGATACTGGAGCGGAGAGGAGTTTCGTGAACCAGAAATTTGCTCACTTACTTAGGCAAAAATCACGAGCACTTAATGAACCGTTCACTGTGGAAAAGGCTAATGGAAAGACAGAGAGCACTAGCAATATATTCATAGGGTGTACCCTAACCTTAGATAACCATTCATTTTCTATCGATCTTATGTCGGTCTTAATTAAAAGTTTCGACATCATTATCGGCATGGATTGGCTAAGTCTTCATCGTGCCGATATCATGTGTTACGAAAAGGTTGTTCGCCTTAATCTATTGTCTGGCGAAACCTTAGTAGTTTATGGCGACAAACTCGGCACGAACCTTCGTATCATCTCGAGCATCCAAGATCGGAAATTATTACGAAAGGAATGTAGAACATTCGTTGCTCATGTAGTCGATATGAGCCAAGAAACGAAGGACATTCAGAACATTCCAGTAGTACGTGACTTCCCCGAAATCTTTCCAGAAGAACTCCCAGGACTACCTCCGCAACGTCAAGTCGAGTTCCGAATCGACTTAGTTCCAGGGGCAACCCCAGTAGCCAAATCGCCCTATCGTCTAGCACCTGCAGAGATGCAAGAGATGTCCGGTCAACTTAATGAACTGCTCAGCAAGGGCTTTATAAGATCAAGCTTCTCACCCTGGGGAGCTCCATTCTTGTTCATCAAGAAGAAAGACGGATCATTTCGCATGTGTATCGACTATAGAGAGCTCAACAAGCTGACGGTCAAAAATCGTTATCCTTTACCTAGGATCGATGATTTGTTTGACCAACTGCAAGGGGCAAGCTTCTTTTCCAAAATTGACTTAAGATTCAGATATCACCAATTACGAGTGCTAGGGGAGGATGTTCCAAAGACAGCCTTCCGAACTCGTTATGGGCACTACGAATTCATAGTGATGCCATTCGGATTAAGAAACGTGCCTGCAGTATTCATGGACTTAATGAATCGGGTGTGTCGTCCTTACTTGGATCAGTTCGTCATCATTTTCATTGATGACATACTTATCTACTCTCGTAGTAAGGAGGAGCATAGTCAACATCTACGACAAGTCCTCAAAACTTTACGGTCGGAGAAGCTCTACGCGAAGTTCTCAAAATGCGAATTTTGGATTCGACGAGACGAATTCTTAGGGAACATGGTTAGCAAAGAGGTAATACACGTGGAACCTTCCAAAATCAAGGCCATTGAGAACTGGTCAGCACCGAAGACGCCTACGGAAATTTGTCAATTTCTAGGCCTCGTTGGCTACTATCGCAGGTTCATGCAGAACTTCTCCCACATAGTGAAGCCTCTTACAACACTGACCCAGAAAGGTGTGGCCTTTGACTAGGAAGAGAAGCAGGAAAGAGCGTTCCAAATGCTCAAACGAGCCTTGTGCAACGCACCAATACTATCCCTTCCCGAAGGAATAGAAGACTTTGTAGTCTATTGCGATGCATCGAATCAAGGGCTCGGATGTGTTCTGATGCAGCGGGGTAGGGTCATCGCCTATGCCTCGAGACAGCTAAAGACACATGAGGTCAACTACACAACCCACGATCTTGAACTAGGACCAGTTGTGTTTGCAATGAAGATCTGGAGATATTACTTGTACGGAACGAAGAGCACTATCTTTACAGACCACAAGAGCTTACAACACATCTTTGACCAGAAGGAGCTCAACATAAGACAACGACGGTGGGTCGAGCTACTCAGTGATTACGAATTCGAAATTTGTTATCATCCGGGTAATGCCAACGTAGTAGCTGACGCCCTGACTCGGAAGGAATATTCTGGTTGTAGAGTCAAATCGTTGACTATGACTATCCATTCACACTTGTCCACCCAAATTAAGGCAGCTCAGCTTGATGCTTTGAAGCCTGAAAATGTGACGGGTGAATCCCTAAGAGGGATGGATAAGAACTTGGAGGTTAAGGGTGGCAGAGCTTATTATTTCATGGACCGGATCTGGACCCCGAACCTAGGTGGTTTCAGAGACTTGGTCATGAATGAGGTGCACAACACTCGTTATTCCGTGCACCCAGGATCACATAAGATTTATCTGGACCTCAAAAAGTTATAATGGTGGCCTAACATGAAAGCAGAGATTGCTACCTTCGTGAGTAAATGCCTTACTTGCACAAAGGTCAAGGTCCAATACCAGAAACCCTCCGGTCTTTTACAACAGCCGGAGATACCAGAATGGAAGTGGGAGCAGATAACTATGGATTTCATAACCAACTTGCCCAAGACGACGGGTGGACTTGATTCCATATGGGTCATCGTCGATAGACTGACCAAGTCTACACACTTCTTATCGATCAAAGAAATAGACAAGATGGAGAAGATTACAAGGACTTACATTAAGGAGATTATAAGACTGCACGGTGTTCCCTTATCCATTAGCTCGGACAGAGATAGTAGATTCACTTCGAGGTTCTGGCAGTCGTTACAAAGTTCCTTAGGAACTAGGTTGGACATGACTACAGCCTACCATCCACAGACCGACGGGCAAAGTGAGAGAACTATCCAAACCTTGGAAGATATGTTGCGAGCCTGTGTGATCGACTTCGGGAAAGCATGGGATACTCATTTACCCCTTGTCGAATTTTCCTATAACAACAGTTATCACACGAGCATAAAGGCTGCTCCATTCGAGGCCCTCTATGGCCAAAAGTGCAGATCCCCTCTATGCTGGGTTGAGGTGGGTGATACCCAGTTAGCTAAAGGACGAGTTCCTGAAAGCACTCTCACAGGTCCGAAAATCATACGGGAAACGACGGAGAAGATCGTTCAGATCCGTGAACGATTGAAAACCTCCAGATACCGACAGAAAAGCTACGCTGATAAACGTAGGAAATCGTTGGAATTCTAGGTGGGCGACCGCGTTCTATTGAAGGTCTCACCCTGGAAGAGCTTGATACTCTTCGGAAAGCGTGGAAAGCTAAATCCAAGGTACATTGGGCATTTCGAGATTCTCGCAAGAATCAGCCCAGTAGCTTACAAACTTAATCTACCGTGCGAACTCAGTAACGTACATTCTACCTTCCACGTATCGAACTTGAAAAAGTGTCTTTCCAACGAGACTCTTTTTATTCCACTCGATGAGATCGAGATCAATGAGAGCCTAATCTTCATGCAGGAACCAGTAGAGATCATGGACCGAGAGGTCAAGCAAATAAAACAAAGTCGTATCCCGATAGTGAAAGTTCGTTGGAACGCCAAGCGAGGACCGGAATTCACTTGGGAGCGTGAGGATCAAATGAAACTGAAATATCCTCGTCTTTTTACTTAGTGATTTGTAACTACTTATTTGCTTAAATTCTAATTTCGGGATGAAATTCCTTCTAAGGAGGGGATGATGTGACAACCCAAAATTCTATTCTGTACAAACAATATCACTTCAATAGAAGTCAGAACAGTTGCGGTATGTTTTCAGACTTTTTAGTATAAGTTTGAGTAATTCAAGGGTTTACACTTAAAGAGATATCAGGATAGAGGATGCACTAGGGTTTTGTGCAACTCTGTTATTTCAGAACTCTATGATATTAGAGTTCATTTCTTGAATAAAAATATTTTCTGCCAAAAATCCCAGGACTATACATATGATTCTTAACCAAATTATTTCATTAGTTACATTTCCAACTAGAGAAAGGTCATTTCTCTCTCATGGATCTTCGGGTTTTCATCCCAAATCGTGAGTAACTTTCTCTAGTTGTATTATATAGCTTATTAAGTGCTTAATAACATAGAAATCATCACAAAACCACAAGATTTTAGAGTTTACTGCCCAAGAACACCTTGGGAAGTAAACTCTTTTATAAGGGTTAGATGATGCCTAGCCCTTTCCCCGTGATATGTAACCACCTTAGGCTTGTATGCTAGTGTTTTTAAGACTAGAAATCATCCAAGAACACCAAGATTTAGGTGTTCACGACCCAAGAAGTTCTTGGACCATGAACTCCAAACTCAAAGGCGAAAGAGTGCCTTAATCACTCCTAAACCCTTGGACAATAGCCTTGATTTACTTCTAGTGAATTTAGGGACTTTAAATCATCAAATGCCCATCCCCATGAGAGATTATGGCCGTAATCTCTAAGGGAAATGGTCTTTGGGCCGTGAACATCAAGGAAGGGTACCAAAGTGTGCCTATGGCCTTCATTAGCCTTTGATAAATATCTAGAACCTATCCTACATGAGCATGGGACTTGAAAGAATTAAAACACCCCTCTTCATATGAGTCTACGGCAGTAAACTCAAAAGAAATTGGACTTGGGGCCGTAAACTCCTCAAAGGATTGTATAAGTGCCCTAAACCCTTCCAATAATTAATCCACCAAGAGGGAATGCTTCTAGGGATCATTTAGAACTTCAAAACACCAAATGAAATTTAACCTAGGATTTCACGGCCGTAAACTCAAGGGTTTACGATCGTAAACTCCTTGTGTGGGGTTTATTGGAGAGTAAACTCATGTATGTGGTCCCTTGGAACCCTAAACTCACTAGCCTTATCCCACAACAACTTAGATGCAATCCTTAGGGCTTATAACACTTATATAAAGTGTTTATTATGTTCTAGGATGTCTTAACATTATCAATTAGTATTTTAAGACTAATTGGATACATATATGTGGTATTATATGTTAACTAGGATTATAATTTGTGTTTAGGACTTCACTTGTCACCTAGTGATCCTACATCTTTAGTTCATCCGTACCACTCACTATAGGTGAGTTCATACCCCTTAACCAATGATTTAAATGTTTTTAAATTCTTTATGGGGGGAATACAAGTTAAATACTTATAGTTATTACATTAATCACATGTGATTAATAACCACAAAACCAGTGATTTCTTACTGTTCAAACTCTTTATCAAACTGTATTGTTTCAAACTGTTTTACAAACTCTTTTACTTATCAAATACTTGTACTTAAACTCTTTTATACTTATTATTAATTTCATGTCTATGTATGTATAGTTATATAAGCAATGTTTAAAAGGCTTAGGAAGGTCTGCCAGCCCTATTTCCTTTTCGCGCTTGAGATGTGGTCTGGTGGGATATCGGGTATCCATCCGAAGGTCATTCAAATATTAGTTATATATCATGTGTACATATATAATCATAAAGGTCCTTCCAGTTCATTCGGTACGCTTGAGTAGCAAGGGTATACTTCCATGTTCATACGTACCAGTTACATCACTAGTAAGTTACCATAGGGGTAGCACAGGAGGACACTAATACTATTGCTAGAACAATGAAACATACAAGGATTCAGTTCATTCATGAGTCGTTTCGAGTAGTACTCACTGTACATTACTATACATGCTAGATAAAAACATAACATACATTCCAACTAGTACACACAGTACATTACTATACATGCTAGATAGAGAGAACATACATTACAGTTAGCACACGCAGAGCATTTCAGTATGTACAGGCTAGACAGAGAAAGATTACACTTTCAATTAGCACATTCATTACATATACATTCATGCAGTTATGTGAACCATTGAGCGGGTCATGGCACTTCCCGCCACGACCGCTCTTGTATCCTGAATCTCCTTAATTGGAGAGCGTATGAGTTTGCGTATAGATCTATATTGGATTGACTATCATACACCTTGCTGCTCGCTACACTGGGACTTGCAAGTCTACAGGTGCCAAATGTCATTTCTTTCGGCGTCTTACATCGTCGTTTTACTAGAGTCGGTAGCAGGATACAGGTCGATCACATGTTACTTTGAACACCTTTTGTGTTAAGGTAGTTAGTACCACAGTAGTCATTCATTACAAATACTACGGTACGATAATATTTTCCCATTACTTTCACTTCGTGAATATTCACACAATGCACAGTAATGTAGTAACTCTATTTTTGGTTGATGATAGTCAGAATTGGGAAACACACACTCTAACAAGAGACATACACACAGACACGAGATGCCTTGGTAGAAGGCTACAGTTAGTAGGAAACATAGGGTTTTCTAGGAGAGTTCAAACATTATACAAAACATTGTACAAAATATCTTACAAAAACATCCTTCAAACGTTTTCATACAAACTCAAACATTAATATACTTATGATCTCACCAGCATTAAGCTAATACTCGCTTTCAAAATAACTTGTATTCTCATGTCACCACTAGACAGGTACAGGTCCTAGGCTTTTGAGAAGATGGAGTTCGTCCAAGACTCATCTTTTATTTTGATATGTATATTTTTGGTGTTTATAACTTTGATAGAACACACATGTATGAAATTATATTATTAATGCAATGGATGATGTTGTTGCTTGTTTACTACTATTCATTGTTGTGATACTATACATGACGTCCTCCGCCCCAGAATGTTTCCGCCATTCATGGTTTTGGGGTGTGACATATATATATATATATATATATATATATATATATATATATATATATATATATATATATATATATATATATATATATATATACATACATATTATATCCGATATCCATGTGATAAGCATCAGTTCTTATTATAAATAAGATACAATCCCTTCAATCATGTGATATACTTGTATAGATTAGTAAATAATCAACAACTGGGTAAACCCTAATGTTGAGTTTGTCTTGGTGACCGTCTATGTGACAAACCGTCTTCTTGCTAAAGACAAACCCTTTATTTATTTTCTATTTTTTGTTTTCTTAGATTAGTTTACTTTTGTTATTTATACTTGAAGTGTATCTGATCGATACGAACCTTCACAAATAATAACCTTGGATGATTCAAAAAAGCAAGAGGTAAATCAAAAACACAAGAGGACTAGGGATTCTCGAAAATCAGGTATAACATGGTTTCTTTAGTTTTTCACAAATATGCATATTGTAGAGAAAACCCTAGGATTTAATATCACTGATAGGTTTTCTAGGTTAAAAAATTATAATCATCGTGATTTTCACTACGGAATTTACATACGACTGTTTATGTACTCATGCAACCTAGAGATCTATGGCTTTTGTCATAACAACAACATACTTTGAAAAACCTAAACTAACCTATGTAAAATCGAAAATCATAAGATTACAAAAATACATTTTCTATTTTCTAAAGTAACAATATAATTTTCTTCAAGGTCTTCTTTGGAAAGCATGCACCAAACTATGATCCCTCCAGTAGCTCACACCAAAAAACATAGAAATCTAAGGAACGATTTGGAGAGAGAAGGGATGAAATTTTATGGCTATGACTTTTCTATGGAGTAGTGGCTGAAAATCCTGGCCCTAAGGGTCTTATTTATAGGTGCTAAGATACTAGGATAAACCCTAATTTGAATAGTAAAATATTCAATTTTAGTCCTTATTCAAATTAGTTTTCTTTTATGCATTCGGATGCTTCTGGAACTCCTTGGAGGAGCTTCCAAAATCGTTCTATGCATGGATGTTCTAGAATCTCTCATTTGCTCAACTTTTAAACAACTGCATCTTAAACATTGTACATCTAATTAATTTCAATTAATTCAAAATTAATTTTCAATTAATTCGCAGTAATTCTAATCAATTTCTAATTAATTTATAATTCATATAATAAACTAATAAATTATTTCATCTATCTCCCAATATCATTCTCAGTTATTTTTGTTCATGAGAGCAACCGAAAAAACATTTTACTTTCATTCTCAATATTACATTAATTTAGTTAAGACATTAGACACCTTAATCCTACTAAAAGATCGATCGTAAAAAAGATCGGACTGAAAAAATACTCGAGACAAGTCGGAGAAAATGGACAATTCCAAGATTGGTCTTAAAAGACTCGTACCATTACCAAACAAACATGAAAATGATCTTAAGGCTGACCTGGACAAGTTTAAAAAAAAAAAAAAAAAAAAAAAGAGATAGAAGTCAATATTTTTAAACGTATGAATTTTGTGTTTACACATTTTTAATCAAATACTAACTTTTTATTTTCTTTTATTAATTATTAGCGTTTAATATATAGGAAATCTTAATATAGTTTAGTTTTAATCACACATTTATTCACGAAAAAACTCGAAATTGAAAAAAAACATGAACAAAAAAAATGTAATCGAAACGAAACGCCGGATCGGATCGAACAAGTCCGTTCCAAAAAAACAACCGTTGGTGAAATACCAAATTTGGGACCACAAAAATATATTTACACAAAAATAAATACATAGATACAAAGGTGTTGGGCCCAAAGTTAGGCTATACACATATGGGCTAATAAATAACTCGTTAGTTAATTAAAATGGAGCCTTTACACATCAATTTTTTTTTCTTTTTTGCTTGTAATATTAGGCCATCAATTATAATGGAGCCTTTGCACATCAAATTTTTTCTTTTTGCTTGTAATATTAGGTCATCCATAATATGGTGTGTATGATTATTTAATAGAATAAATATGAATATAATATAAAGAAAAGAGAGTATGGAGTTCAATGGCCATGCAAGTACAATAAAAATGTAATGAAATTTTCTGATTTTTTTAAGAGTTGAAATGAATGTACACATTTTTTTCCTACATGGCATTTGATATAACTCTTAATGGGTTTAATACATTTGAGATGCTCTTGGTGTTTCATTTCATGCAATCCAGACAATTCTTAAAAAGGAATTATCCAACACAATGTTTCGACCCCTTACCTAATGAGGCAAACTCGTCCAAAAACAAAGAATCAACTCCTAAGTGGTTTAGTAATATTAAATTGTCTACCAAATCATCTTGCTGTCCAAATAATAAATAGATACATATACATCTGCATGTGTATGTATGTATATCATGCATTCAATCTATAAAACCCACGGAAATTTTTTAAATGACAAGAAATAAGATCATTTACGTGATCTTCCACTCAATTGAATATAAGGATAATACATTGGTAAGTTAAAATCAGGCCTCTCACTAAAAGCCGAAGTCTGTTTATTTTAATACGACGAGTTATTCTTGATTTACCTAGTCGATCACACTTCCAACACATCAATGGTGATGAAACCATAAGAAACCCAAGAAGTATTATTAAACCATTTTTTAAATTTTCATGCTGTTTCTTCTCCAAACCAAACTTTCTCCAAGAACTGGCTAATTCGTTCCTTATATATACATCCAACTCCATGAAACTCTCTCCACCAAACTTTCAACTCCTTAAAGTGAAGTACGTACTTGAAACTAACAATGTCAAAGATCAATGGCAATGGTGCATCAGGACATCGCTACTCATCAGCAACTAGGCGTCTCCCTACTCCTGGAAAAGCCACTGTGCTCGCAATTGGCAAGGCCTTCCCAAGCCAACTTATACCACAGGATTGCTTAGTTGAAGGCTACTTTCGAGACACAAACTGCATTGATCACGCCATGAAAGAGAAGTTGGAACGCTTGTGTAAGCACTCTATTAATTACATTCATTTACATATGATGCTAACACTTCGTTTCTTTTAAAACAAATATGCTTAAGTTATAGTTTTGTAGAATACGCAATGTAAAGATTTATACGTTAGCCAACTTTATTGTTATTCTTTTACTGTTATGTTTTATTTTTGGTTTAAACGAGGACTAAAAATTAGTATAGAGTACGTTAATTGAAATCTTTAATGCATGCATGCGTCATTTGATTTTGTTTAATTTTTGCAATTTATATATTCGTTATCGGTTTTCATATTGATGGATCTTGAAACTAAATCAGCAAAATAACGTTGTCTATATAAGATTTTGATAATATTACGTTTATATTTATCCAATCACTTTAAAATGATTCTTTGTATATGCTTATAGTTTTTCCTTCCATAATTTACTTTAAAAAAGATAGATGTAAGTTAGAAAATTTTGAACGAGATGACTTTTTGACGAGTGATCTCTCAATTGAATTCGGCTTGGATTGTAAAATGAAAAAAATAATAATAATGACATGATGTTGTCAACTATCGTTTGTGTCAAATGCAGAATCATTGATAAACACTTTATTTAGACAATTATTTTTTATCATATACATCTTTCGTAGAAATAAACGTTTTGTATGTTGTTACAATTAGAAATAATACGTGAATCCGGATTTTTGTTGCATTCATAACATAAATATCTCTTTTTTTCTTTCTTTTGCTTTTGGAATGTTAGGTAAAACAACCACAGTCAGAACCAGATACACCGTAATGTCGAAGGAAATCCTCGACGAATACCCCGAACTAGCGACCGAAGGGACAGCAACTATCTCCCAAAGGCTAAGCATCGCGAACAAAGCAGTAACCGAAATGGCAAAAGACGCTAGTTTAGCATGCATCAAACAATGGGGAAGGCCCGCAGAAGACATCACTCACGTAGTCTACGTTTCCTCAAGCGAAATTCGTCTTCCAGGAGGTGATCTTTATCTTGCTAATGAACTTGGACTAAGAAACGACGTGAATCGCGTAATGCTATACTTCTTGGGATGCTATGGTGGAGTTACTGGCCTTCGCGTCGCTAAAGATATCGCAGAAAACAACCCTGGAAGCCGAGTACTGTTGACCACTTCGGAAACAACCATCTTAGGGTTCAGGCCACCAAGCAAGTCTCGCCCATATGATTTAGTTGGAGCCGCTCTCTTCGGAGATGGTGCTGCGGCAGCCATTATTGGTGCCGACCCAATAGCAAAAACCGAGTCGCCATTTTTGGAACTGAGTTACGCTGTCCAGCAGTTCCTCCCAGGGACTCATAGTGTGATTGATGGGCGACTTTCGGAAGAGGGGATAAATTTCAAGCTTGGACGTGACTTGCCTCAAAAGATCGATGATAACATTGAAGGGTTTTGCAATAAGTTGATGGAGAAAGCTAGCAGTGTGAAGAATTTCAATGATATGTTTTGGGCTGTACATCCTGGTGGTCCGGCGATATTGAACAGGTTGGAGACTACACTGAAGTTGAGAGGGGAGAAGTTGGATTGTAGTCGGAGGGCTTTGATGGATTTTGGGAATGTGAGTAGTAATACTATCATTTATGTGTTGGAGTATATGAGAGAGGAGCTGATGAACAAAGAGATTGGAGAAGAATGGGGTCTTGCATTGGCTTTTGGGCCTGGCATTACTTTCGAAGGAATTCTTCTTCGTAGCCTCAATTAAGTTGAAATGAAAAGAAAAGGATTCTCTTTTAGGATTTACGTATTAATAGTTTTTTAAATGGAGTAACGAAAGAAGAAACGAATATTTTCGTTTTTAAGCATTTTAAGGAAATGTTATTAATATTGGAATGTTTGATCGTTTGAATTATTCGAATGTTTCATGATAAAGAGTATAGTAGCCAACGTAGGATCAAAGATACTTCCTGTCACGACTTCATAGTTCATACTAAATATTGTCAATTTTATAATCCGTAGAAACGGTTGGTATATTTAAAATTTTTATATAAATAAAAACATAATAAATATAAAAAAACCAATATATTATCGATTGCAACTAATTAGAAATTAATTGCATAATCAACATAAACATAATAATATTATTAGGATAAGATTTTGTATTTTTAAAAGTTGAATTGAATTTGATTGCTTACAAAATAATAATAATAAAAATAATAGAAAAATATCACGTTTTAAAAACACATTCTAAAAAACTGATAAATATTATTTTTATGTTTCATTTATTAGAAAATGTGTGTGTTTATATATATATATATATATATATATATATATATATATATATATATATATATATATATATATATATATATATATATATATATATATATATATCAAGGCCTGCGCTACTCTTTGCAAAATTAAACAAGGGTTTAGGTACCCTAATTCTGAAGCCCCCTAATTTTAAAGTTTAATGTTTTATATATATATATATTCATATTTCTTGGAATACAAAGACAAGTTGAAGCTTGACTTGTTGATAAAAAAACTGGTTTATAAAACTTAAAGTTTTAAAGTTCGAAACTATTTACTTACTTCAAAGTCCCCAATCTCAGTTAATGTTTAATTTTTATGTTATTTAATATATTAATATAAATATCTAAAAATTTACATCATATATCAAATTTTCAGATTTTTTTAAAAATAGTATTTTATGTTTTTTTTTTAAATGCAGATTTTTTTAATTTTTTTTTATAGAAAACATATGCTTTTGAAAAAAAAATTGAAAAAATATTTTTAAAAAAAACGCAATTTTTTAAAAAATAAAACTGCATTTTTTTTTTCAGAAATACTGCAATATTTTTAAAGAAAACTTCATTTTTTTTCCAAAAAAAACTGCAAATTTAAAAATAAAAATAAAAAAATAAAAAATAAAAAAACTGCAAGTTTTTTTAAGAAAATTACATTTTTTCAAAAAAAAAACTATATTTTAAAAAAAACTGCATTAAAAAAAATTGCATTTAAAAAAAATAGGTGCATATATGCATATTTTTTCAAATGCATATATTCAAATTTTTTTATACTATAATTTTCGTAAGTAGATCATAAAAAACTCATTTTATTTACTAATTTATAAACAAAATAGAATAAATTATTAAAAATTATTAAAAACTCATAATATTCGTAAGTAGATCATAAAAGTTGCATTGCAAGCAAATAATGAAATACAGTATATAATAAAGAATGCAACTTTTCTTACCATAAACACCAACAAAAGTTAAAGACAGTTTGGTGCGTGAATCAAATTATACCTCGATTGAATCAAATTCAACTTTCCAAACCGATTACGTCCCTTAAGAACTGAGATAGTTGATATTAACCAAATTTTTGTATCCTAGATTAATCGAATGATTATCTCGAAATTAAATTTTAAGCAGCAAAGCTCGGGCTCTATCCAACTTCATTATATGTGATTACGATTACAGTTATTCAATATCATAGAATTACTCTCATTTCTATTAATTTGTGCATAGATAGCATCATCTAAGGCAATTAAATTTCTCGATGATTTTGGCTGGAAAAGAAGCAATTTGGAAAAAACATGTAACCCAGATTCATGGCATTGAGAGCTTTTGGACGGTCGAGGGTGATAACAGTAACACCGTTTAGTAAGACGTTCCCTTTGACAAAGTCGACGACGGTGGCCATGATCGCATAACCTGCTACAGAGAGAGACTGGTTTGAGACGTAAAGAGAGAAAGTGTGAGTGAACAAATCAATCGTCAACATGATCGATTGTGTGAGCGATGGATTAGGAAAAATTATGGCACTGAGACCGAGAGATAGAGTGACTAAGATCGAGAGATCCATATGTCAATCTCGATGTGAATCGATAGTACGAAATACGGTAGAGATGTGAATTGGGACTGTTTGTTTAAATTGGAGTACCTGATTCTTCACATCAATGACTGCACCATGGTATCTCCAATCAAAATCATCCACGGCAATGTTCGTTGGAAGGATCAGAACTTAGATGAGATCGAGATCTTCGGAGGCGATGCGTCATTCGCGAGTGGGATGAAGGGGGGGGGGGGGGGGGGGGGAGATGCAGACATAAAGGGGTTGGGGCTAACGTGATTTACTTGATGATTAGATGAGTGGATTATGTTATTACTAAAATGCCCCTGATTCATTTAATTAGGATGCCCTTGTCTTTTTTCCCTAAGTATTTACAAAAGTGTCACAAAACATCCTAACCTTTTATTATTTTGATCTAACGGCCCTGGTTTGGTTCTCGGGTTCTCGAAAAACGTTGAGTTCTCAAATAATCATTCTTCTCTCTCTCTCTCTCTCTCTATATATATATATATATATATATATATATATATATATATATATATATCTATATATATATATATATATATATATATATATATATATATATATATATATAGAGAGAGAGAGAGAGAGAGAGAGAGAGATTCAAATGAGAACAATAAAAGATTAAGAACCCTAAGAACCCCAATTAATTAGTAAATATTTATAGAACACTCTTATTAAGCATGTTAAAATCCTAATTTAATCCTAATTTTTTATGTTTTTGCCACGAGAAAAGCAACCTTATAATTTTTATAGTCCAATATTTTCATTCGTAGCCTCAATTAAAGTTGAAATGAAAAGAAAAGGATTTTAAGGAAAAGGATTCTCTTTTAGGATTTAAGTATTAACAGTTTTTTAAATGCAGTAACCAAAGACGAAACGAATATTTTCGTTTTTAAGCATTTTAAGGAAATGTTATTAATATTGGAATGTTTGATCGTTTGAATTATTCGAATGTTTCATGATAAAGAGTATAGTAGCCACCGTAGGATCAAAGATACTTCATGTCAGGACTTCATACTAAATATTCCAATTTTATTCTGAAACTTTTATATATATATATATATATATATATATATATATATATATATATATATATATATATATATATATATATATATATGAGAAAAGTGAATATATCCTTAAGGGTATATAAGCTTAGGTACCCAAACTCACCATACTACGTCGTTTTGTATCATATAATACATTCGAATTGTTCAATGTTCTTGTAATTTAACTTCTAACTTGATTTACTTCCAATACTTTTATAATTTACACATTTATCTTCCTCTTATATAATTTTCATTTTCAACTATAATATATATAGCCTAGTAGGTGTTCGGAAAAAATATGTGATGTAAGAGAATGATAATAGTGAAATTTCGAATATCTTGAAAGCAAATCAAGTTAGGGTTGAAGTTTAATAATATTATGATGAGTATATCAAACAAAACGGCGTATTATAGTGTGTTTGGGTACGTAAGCTTATATACCCTTAAGGGTATATTCACTTTTCTATATATATATATATATATATATATATATATATATATATATATATATATATATATATATATATATATATATATATATATATATATATATATATATAACCCGTAGAAATTACGGTTGATATATATTTAAAATTTCTATATAAATAAAAAAAATAATGAATATAAAAGAAAAACAAAAATATTGTAGATTTCAAATAATGACGAATTAATTTATTACGAAACATAAACATAATAATATTATTACGATAAGATTTTGTAATTTCAAAAGTTGAATGATTTTGATTTCTTACAAAAAAAAAATAATAATAAAAATCATAGAAAAATGTCATGTTTCAAACAAACATTCTAAAAAACTGACACGTGAGTAGTAACAGTATAATTTGATTTCGTCATAAATTTTGTTGTAGTTAATACTTAGCAAAATCCATGGTGATGATGTTGGGTTTTAGCCATAAGAACTTTCCTATGTGCGCATGCAAAACCCTATTGCTTGGATCTATGCTTTCTAATAAACATGCTTTGAATCCAAGACTTCTAATAGCTAATTATGTTAAATAACAATGATGAAACAGATCTAGAATCATACCTTTGAGTTCCTTGTTGATCTTGTTGTCTTGGAGCTTCTAGAGTCACAATTGTCACTCCTCTAATGGCTTACAAACACCAATAGCAAGCAAGATGATTTAGGAGAGTGGAGAGGGGATGGAATTCGACCAGAGGTTCCTTTCTTCAGGTTCTACAAGGTTGTACACGAATTCCCCATCCCAAGGGCCTATTTATACCTTTAGACTCCTTAAGGGTTTCACCCTAAACCCTAATTGGATAATCTTCTCTTAAGGCTATCCAAATCCATTCCATAGATATCCCTATGGACGATTTTGAGCTATCCTAAAGCTCTTAGAATCCGTCCAAGGTGTATCCTAATGGATTTATAGTCTAAAGTCTAACTATCAAACAATTGACAGTTTATACCCTCTTATTTAATTAATCTCTTTAAGTCACCAAATTAATACCAATTAATTTATGACTTATATTAATCAAATAGCTAAATATTATTCCTTATAATATTCACTCTCTCTTAACAAATCATCCTTCAAGTTGCTATGGTGAAGGCAACCCAAAAGGACCATGCACCACCGAATATAGTTATAGCCTTAGACACTATTCCAACAGTCTCCCACTTGGATAAGTCTAGTAACTATACAAGTACAATACGGTTTGCAATCGTAGCTCTCAAAGACGCTGTCAACTCTGATCTAATCAATCTTGTCCTTTAGATAAGGGATCATACAATCCTCTGTTAGATATCATGCTGACAATCCTATGGAATGGTTAGTCTAGCATTTAGATTTCTCGATCTTCGATTTATTTGACATAGAACTTAATCGAACACATCAATTCAGTTCTGACCGGGCCCGGCACATAAGTCAAATCAAATCATCGAGTGGCCAAGATATCTCTTCTATCCTCTTAGGATAAAATTTACAGATAAACTTCGACTTATATGCATTTACTTATTCATTAACCAACTATATACAACAATGCGTTTTATAACATCAAGTTACTGATGCGTTTTCGCATTATCAATGCACAATCAATTAACAAATAATAAACCATATATCTAGGTTTTAAGACCATATGATATTATCGTCTTGCGATCACCTTTTATATCGTATTCCATAAAGTGATTCCAGCAAGCGCGGGTTTATTCCAATGCTCAAAACCAGTTCATAAGCACTCATGAACGTTGCAGCAACCCTTGCTATGTCTAACACCGTTTAGACACTCTACACACCAATTCATGACAATCTTCATTCATATCTACTCCCAACATATGAACGATTGTGGACCATTTGAATAATTCGATTATTCCTAATAAACTCAATTATTCTGGAAGTCAAAACATGCAAAGTGAAACAATAGTTAAACAACTAACATGTGACAGTAACTTTACTCATAAATAAAACTCCTTTATTTAATCATCAAATGTTAATTACATTTATCTATTATACGTTTCTAATACTATCTAATCTATACTAATATCATCCTTCAGCCCAATACTCCTAGCATGCTGCAAGTGCTTAACCCTACTCAATCCCTTCGTAAGCGGATCTGCTGGGTTATCTTCTGATGATATCCTCTTCACTACGAGTTGTCCTTCTTCTACGCGATGTCTAATGAAGTGATATTTTCTGTCGATATGTCGAGATCTACCATGATCCCTCGGTTCCTTGGTCAAGGCAACCGCACCTTCGTTATCACAGAAAATCTCCATTGGCTCCTTTATGGCTGGCACAACTCCAAGATCACCGATGAAGTTCTTCAGCCATATTGCCTCCTTCGACGCTTCGCTCGCTGTGATGTACTCTGATTCGCACGTTGAATCAGCTACGGTTTCCTGCTTGGAACTTTTCCATGTCACTGCTCCTCCATTTAGGGTAAAGACCCAGCCCGACTGCGAACGGTAGTTGTCCCTGTCGGTCTGAAAGCTGGCGTCACTATACCCTCGCACCTTCAAGTCATCACTCCCTCCAAGGACTAAGAACCATTCTTTCGTCCTCCGAAGGTACTTAAGGATGTTCTTCACCGCAATCCAATGTGCTCTGCCAGGGTTCCCTTGATATCTGCTAACCATGCTCAAAGCGAAGGCTACATCAGGGCGAGTACAAGTCATAGCGTACATGATTGAGCCAACTGCGGAAGCGTATGGTACTCGGCTCATTTATGCTATCTCAGCTTCGGTACTCGGACTTTGAGTCTTACTCAACTTGACATTTCCTTGTATCGGTAGTTCTCCCTTCTTTGAGTTTTCCATACTAAAACGTTTTAGTACCTTTTCCAAGTAAGTATTCTGACTAAGTCCAATTAGTCTCTTACTTCTTTCTCTTACTATCCTTATTCCCAAAATGTAAGAAGCCTCTCCGAGGTCCTTCATAGCGAAGCACTTCCCGAGCTAGGACTTAACCTCCTGCAGAGTCGGGATGTCGTTTCCTATGAGTAATATGTCATCGACATATAGAACGAGGAAGCTTACTATACTCCCACTGGCTTTGACATATACACAAGATTCGTCTTCGCTTCGTACAAATCCAAACTCTTTGACTTTCTCATCGAAGCAAAGATTCCATTTGCGAGACGCTTTCTTAAGTCCATAAATGGACTTCTCAAGCTTACACACTCTATTCGGATGCTTCGGATCCACAAATCCCTCTGGCTGAGCCATGTAGACATCCATTTGCCAAATCTCATAATCATGAAATGCGGCAATTGCTAGCATCACGCTAATAGATTTAATCTTCGCAACCGGTGAGAAGGTCTCATCATAGTCAACTCCGGGAGTTTGAGTAAAGCCCTTCGCAACCAATCGCGCCTTATATGTGTGTACGTTCCCATCCACGTCGGTCTTCTTCTTGAAGATCCACTTGCACCCTACGGTCTTACGTTCGGGCACGTAATCAACCAAATTCCAAACTTGGTTATCGTACATGGATTGGATCTCGCTATCCATCGCCTCTTTCCATTTCGCAGACTCCGGGCCTGCCATGGCTTCCTTATAGCTATTCGGTTCATCAAGATTTACTAGTGTACCATCACTAATATACGTGTCCCCTTCGGTAGTAATATGAAAACCATAAAACTGGGGATGAACTCTAACTCTATCGGAACGTCTTAGAGGTAAGGATTCGTCAATCGGTTCAACCAGAGTTTCCTCCTCGGGTTGAATGCCAGCGTGAGAGGTTCCTTCATCTATCGATTCTTGAATCTCTTCAAGTTCGATTTGCCTCCCACTGTCTCCTTGGCTTATGAGTTCTCGCTCTCGGAAAACTCCTCTCCTCGCAACAAAGATAACATTATCTTTCGGTCTATAGAAGAGATATCCAAAGGAAGTTTGCGGGTAGCCGATGAAAATACATCGCTCACTTCGAGGTTCAAGCTTGTCGTGAGTATCTCGTCTTACGAAAGCCTCGCAACCCCAAACCTTGATATGTGCCAACGAGGGAGCTTTCCCCATCCACATCTCGTGAGGTGTTTCGGCAACCTTCTTAGTAGGGACTCGGTTAAGGATATGGGCGGCAGTCTTTAAGGCATACCCCCAAAAGAAGATAGGTAGTGAAGCACGACTCATCATAGAGCGAACCATATCCAATAAGGTTCGATTACGCCTTTCTGCCACACCATTCAACTGCGGTGTCCTAGGAGGCGTCAATTGCGAAACTATTCCACACTCCTTGAGATAATCGTGGAATTCAAGACTTAGGTACTCTCCTCCTCGATCGGATCAAAGCATCTTGATTTTCCTGCCCAATTGATTCTCCACTTCATTCTTGAACTCTTTGAACTTTTCAAACGTTTCTGACTTTTGCTTGATTAAGTAGATATACCCATATCTACTATAGTCATCGGTAAAAGTCACATAGAAGCGGTTCCCATCCTTCGTGGTTGATCTAAAAGGTCCACATACATCGGTATGTATTAGGTCCAATAGTCCCTCACCCCTTTCACAAGTACTCGTGAAGGGTGACTTAGTCATCTTTCCAAGTAAACAAGACTCGCATGTGTCATCTTCCCTAAGGTCGAATGACTCCAACACTCCATCCTTTTGGAGTTGGGCTATGCGTTTCTTGTTGACATGTCCAAGACGACAATGCCACAAGGATGCTTTATCCACACTAGTGGAAGAATCAATATTCAAAACATCATTTCCTAAGTTATCAACAATCATAACAGTTTCATATATTCCATTACATGGTATAGCTTCAAAGTAAAAGACACCATTTAGATAAGCCAAAATAGAACCATTCTCATTATTAAAAGAAAATCTAAATCCTTGTCTATATAAACCATGAAATGAAATGATGTTTCTAGCCATTTCTGGCGAATAGCAAAATTTGTTCCAATCTAAAACTAAACTATTCTTAAGCACTAAAGAATACACTCCAATCTTGGTCACAGGCGACGATCTTCTGTTCCCCATGATTAGATTGATCCTTCCTTGCTCCACATCCCTACTTCTTCTTAGTCCCTGCACATTAGAACAAATGTGATAACCACAACCGGTGTCAAGAACCCAAGAAATAGCATGATTAGAATCGTTAGATTTGATTGCATATATACCTGCGAAAGATGGCTTGATCTTTCCTTCCTTGATGGCTTGCAGGTAATCCGGGCAGCTTCTCTTCCAATGTCCTATCTTGTGGCAGTGGTGGCACTCTGCCTCCTTCGGGTTAGAGCAGGGCTTAGAGGGATCAACTTTGGTCCCACTAGAAGAGGAACCATCTCGGGCTTTCACCTTTCGATAGTTATTTGAAGAAGCTTTCCTCTTCTTTCCCTTCCCTTGACCAATAGCCAAGACAGGAGCAGCGGATGGATTGGGAGTTGGTGCAACAGACTTGTCCTTGAAATTGCTCTCAGCAACCCTCAAGAGACCTTGGAGTTTACTTAGAGTGACCTCCTCTTTGTTTATGTGGTAGGTCATCCTAAATTGATTGTACATCGGAGGCAAAGAGTGAAACACCATGTCGATCGCCAAGTCTTCGCCAAAGTCAACATTTAACTTGCGAAGGCGGTCGACATACCTTTGCATCTTTTGCAAGTGCACGGTAAGAGATTCTCCATAACCCATCTTAGCGGAAATCATGTTAGTGAAAATCTCGTAACACTCTTGTCTCGCGTTTTGGTGGTATCTCTCCAACAAGTCTTGATGCATCTCGTATGGATACATGTCCTCGTAGGACTTTTGGAATTCGGAGTTCATGGTGGCGATCATGATGCAATGTACCTTCGTTGCATCTCGCTCATGAGTTTCAAAGGCGGTGATTTCAGCGGGAGTAGCAACTTCGGGGTTGATTTTCTCGAGCTTCTCGTCGAGGACATACTCTTTATCCTCATAGCGAGCAATGGTGAGAATGTATCTTATCCATTCGCCAAAGTTCGTTCCATCGAAGGTGACCTTTTGGCAAAGGCTCATCAATGTGAAAGAACTAGCAGCAGCGTTGTTTGCGTTTGACATCTATAGAAAGGACAAAGATAGATTAGAATAAGAATCCCTAATTATCACCCAATAACAAAAATTAGGGCTAGGATCCAACAACAACATTTACATACTAGAAAAGGGATGCCGTAATCCAATATGCAAATAAATTAAAGGTAAGTGAATGACGATTCACTAATTCTCCATCACCAAACTTAAACTTTTAGTCCTAAGTGTTTTTGAGAATTCCTAGGTTCGGATGAGATTCATTGAACTATTCAATGGCATGTTTAAATCTCGATATGCCCCTCTTGTTTGTGACTGGGATGCCGAGGATCACAAAGCGGGTGTGAATTACCATGCAAATTCACATGGTGCCTTCATTGTAACGATCACCTATTCGATGTGCCGGTAAACCACACACGCTCCATCGAACTATGATGAACAATGAATCACCCTTTGCCACCTTCGCTTAGAACCAATTAGTGTGCCGGTAAACCACACACGCTCCACTAACATCTTAGCAAGGTGCAAAGTGTAATTTCATGGGATTGCATCAATTCACTTTTCCTAAAGTAACTAAGATTGGGAAATTTTTTAAAAAAATTTAGTTACTTCGTATTTCTTATTATACTTTTAATGAGAGGATGAGGTTGCCCTATCCTACCCGTTCGGCTAACGACCCTCCACCAATCAAGCAAGCGGTGGGTGTGAGTGTACACCCATTAAGCGCCATTTTATAGGCCGCAACCTTATACCCACCTTATAGATCGGCTTCGTGAATGAGGCCTACTAGCGGTAAGACTAGCATTTAGTTATACATATATATATATATATATATATATATATATATATATATATATATATATATATATATATATATATATATTATTCTAGTAATATCATATAAGTATAGGGTTGCATTTTAAACTTTTCAAAATCTAGGGATTGAAATTTAAGTTGTCTAAATTAAAACTTTTAATCACAAATATAAATTTCAAAACCTTAGGGTAGGTTTTAAACATTTAAAACATGGAGGATCAAATAACAAATAATTTCAATTAACAATTAATATCTTAATTATCTTTATTTGATTTATCTTTGATTTCTTTGAAGATAATTACCAAAATAATCAAAATAATTAATTAATTATCATATAAGGAAATTAAATATTTAATTAGTTGATAATTACCTTTAACTAGATCAAGATAACACTTATATTTATCAAAAAAATGGATTTATATTGATCTAATTAGTTTATGGAAAGTTTGGATAAGATAAACACAAAGAAATCCCGAATCTGGCCATTCCTGACGCCTGGACTCGCCGAGTGCACAAGGGGACTCGCCGAGTCAGGCCTACTCGACGAGTCCACCTTGGAACTCGACGAGTCAGTGACTCAAAAACCCAAAAATCGAATTTTGCAGGTTTGTTTCAGTTAATCAAGCAACAATTTAAAGAAAACCAATCTAACCTCTGATACCACTGTTGGGTTTTAGCCATAAGAACTTTCCTATGTGCGCATGCAAAACCCTATTGCTTGGATCTAGGCTTTCTAATAAACATGCTTTGAATCCAAGACTTCTAATAGCTAATTATGTTAAATAACAATGATGAAACAGATATAGAATCATACCTTTGAGTTCCTTGTTGATCTTGTTGTCTTGGAGCTTCTAGAGTCACAATTGTCACTCCTCTAATGGCTTACAAACACCAATAGCAAGCAAGATGATTTAGGAGAGTGGAGAGGGGATGGAATTCGACCAGAGGTTCCTTTCTTCAGGTTCTACAAGGTTGTACACGAATTCCCCATCCCAAGGGCCTATTTATACCTTTAGACTCCTTAAGGGTTTCACCCTAAACCCTAATTGGATAATCTTCTCTTAAGGCTATCCAAATCCATTCCATAGATATCCCTATGGACGATTTTGAGCTATCCTAAAGCTCTTAGAATCCGTCCAAGGTGTATCCTAATGGATTTATAGTCTAAAGTCTAACTATCAAACAATTGACAGTTTATACCCTCTTATTTAATTAATCTCTTTAAGTTACCAAATTAATACCAATTAATTTATGACTTATATTAATCAAATAGCTAAATATTATTCCTTATAATATTCACTCTCTCTTAACAAATCATCCTTCAAGTTGCTATGGTGAAGGCAACCCAAAAGGACCATGCACCACCGAATATAGTTATAGCCTTAGGCACTATTCCAACAGATGATTCCCTAGCAAATTTTGTGGTGTTGATTCCGTAGCAAATTTTGTGGTCATGATTCCCTAACAAATTCCATGGTGGTGAATCCGTAGCAAATTCCATGGTGATGAATCCCCAGCAAATTCAATGGCTATGGATCCCTAGCAAATTTGGTGGTAATGAATCCCTAGCAACTTTTGTTTGATGACTTCTTAGAAAATTTCGTGGTGGTGAATCGTTATCAATTTTCATGGTGTATATTTTATAACAGATTCGATATCCAAGATTCCATATCGACGGATGGATAATCGATTTATAAATTAAATCCAAATTATTTTGTAGTAATATATGAAAAAAAATAAAAAAAAAATCAAATAACATTATATCATAAAATAATACAATAATTATCAGTGACATGGAAAATGTAAAGTGACTAATCTAAAATAAATATTTTTGCAATAAACATATTAACACTTTATGACCTACTAGTGTTGCTGTTTTGTAATGATATTACTAAGATCCGTTACTGTTTTAAGTTGTTTTTTAAGTTTCCCGACTCTTGCGTTGTTTTGTTCTTCTTCGGCCTTCATTATTTGTTTAAGCTCTTCATTTTGCTCTTTTTGTTTAGCAACAAGCGCCCACATTTCTTCCATTTCATCATTTTTATTTTTCGGAATGCAAGATACATATGTTTTACTATTAATATTGGGAACCGCCTTTGCAAAAGAGCCTAATCCATAAAGTCTTTTTTTTTTCATGACCACCACCAACATCATAAAATAATTTTTGCTCCTCAAATTCAATACTGTCAGCTTCCAACTCTTCCCGTTTTTCTATATAGGCTGCCTACAAAATAAAAACAATAGAAGTTAAAAGATATCAAAGTTATGAATGACATTATGGACTACCTACAATATAAAAGTTTAATTGCACTGAATGAATATTAGGGGTGAGCATTTGGACCGAACTGGACTGGACCGGCGTTTGGACCAGACCGGTTATGGAGAATATTGTGGACCATGGACCGGACCGGATGAGTTGTGTCCGTGTCTGTGTCCGGGTCCAGGCTTTCCAGTTCTTGAACCCGTTTGGACCAGTACAACTTTAATTGCATAGAGTACAAGTCATTAAAATAACTTTTTTGGTTTGATACGATACAACTTATAAAAATGATTATGTTTCCATTTCATGCATAACTAATCTACATTGATGTTATAATATTATAAGTTGCAAAATTAATTTTTCCAAATAAAATCAACTAACATATAAATCAAGTTCACCAAGATCCCTTTCATATGATTTATCTATCAAAGATACATGAAATTCATAACTATAGTCTAAAATGATAGTTAAAAAGTTGAAATATTTCAGCTTTGATAGCTCAACTTTAAAGGATTGTAACTCACTAAATATAATACCAAAATCAACAAAATTATAGTCTAAATTTATCTACAAACGGTAAACTAAATATTGTAAAAAACCTCAGGTCAATCCGACTTAAAACGTATGAGTTATAGTTGTTTATAATTTTTGACAGATTACAAAATTTTAAAAAACATGCTGAAAAGCTGAAATTTTTCAGCTTTGATAGCTCAACTTTGAAAGACTGTAACTCATTGAATATAATACCAAAATCAACAAAACTATAGTCTATATTTATCTACAAACTGTAAATTAAGCATTGGAAAAAACCGCGTGTCAATCCGAATTAAAATGAATGAGTTATGGTTGTTTAAAAATTTTCATAGATTATAAAATTTTAAAAATGTTGCTGAAAAGCTGAAAATTTTCATCTTTGATAGCTCAACTTTGAAAGTCTGTAACTCATTTAATACTATACCAAAATCAACAAAACTATAGTCTAAATTTATCTACAAACTGTAAGTTAAACGTTGGAAAAAACCGCGTGTCAATCCGATTTAAAACGAATGAGTTATGGTTGTTTAAAAATTTTCATAGATTACAAAAAATAAAAAAATTAAATCGGGTCCAACCGATTCTAAACCCAGTAAAAACCGGACCGAACCGGGATGGATTTTAATAATCGAGAACCGGCACGGGGGTCCAAAAAAACGGACCGGTCCGATGCGGTTCACCAGTCCGGTGCGGTTCACCGGTCCAAATGCTCACCCCTAATGAATATTCCCTGAATTTGTCTATCTTTTTCATTTGTGAAAATGACTCCATCAGGATTCTACGTATATGTATACATGAACAATTCACTATGGGGTGGATCACATACTAATTTCCTCTTCTGCATAAATACAATAAAATGTTAAATATATAGTTAAACATAAACATTGATGTACCATTAAAAAAATTACCAAATTAGAAGCTATTTTTAAATTATTTGTGGATCCAAAGTTATGGGTAGGTTGTGATACTCCATCAGCCACAACATTACACCTATTTTTCTTGTTCTTCTTGGATTTTAGATTGTATTCATCTGTATTCCATTTTACTTTTCAGGAGTTCTAGACTTCATGTGTAATATGAACTGGTTTAAAGGCATGTGGGTTTCTTTGTGGGCTTCGCAAGTTGTAGAGATATTGTCCAAAACTTTGTGGCGCTTTACTTGCCCAAGCTTGCCTCACCATTGAGTCTATTGTTTCTTCCCAACAACATTTTTTCTACACATTAACAATATAAACATAAGTTTAAATGTAAATGTTTATCAAACAACAATTTATCATATATAGTTCACTACATGGAACTCCTCCCAATATAATTCATGCATTTCTTTGCCTACTTTTCCCCAAGTGTACCCTTGTGGATCTACTCTTTGTAGAAAGGACCGACTAAACGATGGAATGATACTCTTTTTTATACATTCTAATAATTACACATGCAATTTGTTTTCTATACTTCTATTAGTTTATATTAAAATTGTATGATTACTTAATGTATTTCAGGCAAAGTATTTTTTGTTAGGAGAAGATGAAGTAGGGTGACAGTTGCATCAAGATGTAGCCAACAAGGTACAGTTGGACACGATATTCATTATGGGAGAGATGTTGATGGATGAAGGCAGTGAAAGGAAGCAAGAAGCACTAATCATGTTGAATAATGTGTGCATTAATACAAGAAGAAATGGAATATGAGACAAACTTGTTACAAGGTTCAAAGCCACTTGGTTAGAAGAAGGAGATCAAAGCAGATACAATTCAATGGCTTGGATAAAAGTTGTGCAAAGCATCCTTCTCTGAGTAGATATGGAAAAGCTTTAACACACGAATATAGTTGGTTGTTTAATTTAGATACTTCATTGTGGCATGCTTGTTTGGTTGATTTTGCTAAGATGTTTGACATTAGTTTATAGTAGTTATATGATAGTTGTTTGATTCATACAATTAGTGATTCATAATATATATATATATATATATATATATATATATATATATACATATATATATATATACATATATATATATATATATATATATATATATATATATATATATATAGGGTTAAGTTCAAATGAGAACACTATTTAATGTGAGAACGTGAGAACACTAGTTTATGTTACTATTCTACTATGAATTTAATATGTATAGTATTGTTGTAATTATAATATGAATATATTAAATTTTATATTGCTATTCTACTATAAAAATTATATATATATGTGTAGTAATTTAGTAAATTCTAATGTGAATGTTAAATATGTGATTGTTCATATATTCGGTGATGAATAATGTCATAAAGTTTTACATACAAAATTTTAATGTGAATATTAATGTGTGATTGTTCGTATATTTGTTGATGAATAATGTCATATCTTTGTATATACAAAATTCATAGTAGAATAGTTACATAAAATAGTGTTTTCACATTAAATAGTGTTTTCATTTGAACTTAACCCTACATATATATATATATATATATATATATATATATATATATATAATTATAATTTTTTGAAATGTTAATATATATTTGTAGTTTGGTTTAATATCAATACATAAATGTATTCTATTTTGGATTTGGTAATTAGAGTGTGCACTGTGTATGGTATATAGTAAAGTAGTAACTTGATTATGTTAATTTGTTTAAGTTTGATCATTTATTACATCATGATAAGTTTCAAAACATTTTTTGCTTACCTTTTGAATTTCTATCATTATTATTATTTGGAAACATCAAACATTGTTTTTCTTTTTGTAGTTACTTTGGGGTTACAATTTAGGCTTTGCATTTAACACTACAATGTATATATTTCAATTCTTTGTAAAATAATAGTTGGATTTAATTTAAAGTTTAATTGAAACTTTGATTTAAGTGAACCCTCTAATGTTTTATTTAAACTAATAATTTAAGTATTTCATACTATTCAAAGTTGTGACTTTATTATGCATGTCATTTAAATTTATTACCCATGTAATACATGAGTTTTAACCTAGTATTGAATAATATCGACCAAATACTTTAACCTAGTATTGAATAATGTCGACCAAATACTTTGACCTAGTATCCATCCACCACATCAAAATCAATCACTGTTGAAGGTTCCCTTATTAATATTCTAAGCCATTATCAAATCATGAAAGTGATTCATCCATTCAAATGAGAAACGCTTGAAGATTGGTTCATCATTCGGTCATTAATTTTGTTAAACGATTTGTTGTTAAGGTACATTTGCAATATTTATATTGTACATATATATTTACTTCAGATATCATATATTAATTCAAAGAAACATTAATAAACATAATATTGTGTTATTTAAATGAGTATTTTACAAAATTAACACCATCAACAATACAAATAGAATGTCGATTTATGAAAGAAAAGACAATCGTGGTTGTGTGTCGCCTATATTCATATAACAAGTGAAAAAAATTCATAGACTTTGCTACAAGTCAACAAAGAGTCATGGACAAAGATAGAATCAAATGCACATGCATCAAATGTCGTAACATACCATATAGAGACTCTGATACTATTAAGCATTAGTTGTACAAGTCAGGTTTTGTTAAGAAATATTGGTTATAGGATAAACATGGCGAAACATCCATTGATGATGACAATAAATCTGTAGAGGTGGATGATTCAAATACAAATTCGAATGAAGGTGAATGTAGGTATAGAGAAATGGTCATAGATTCAATAGCTCTTGATTTTAATACTAGTAATCCTGACCAGGAGCTAAATGCACTAGATAAAAAATTCTTTGATATGCTAGAGGCAGCCGATAAAGATTTGTGCTCTGGATGTAAAAAAGTTATGATTCTATCATCCAATTGATAAATGACGTGTTACCGGACGAGAATAATATGGTAGGTAGTTTATATGAGAGCAAAAAGTTAATACAAGCACTAGGTTTCCCTATGGAGATGATTGATTGTTACAGGTTTAGATGTATGACATATTAGAGGGGAGACAAAGATCTTTATCGGTGAAAATTCTGCAATGTAGCTAGGTACAAATGGTAAAAAAAAATTCCCGATGTTCTCGCATATCCATTAATAGAAATCATTACTTTCCTTTAACTCCAAGGTTGAAGAGACTGTATGCTTCACAAGTGACAACCGTATCCAGTAGATGGAACTCCGCGGATCATGGACATGATGCTGGAGTAATGTGTTATCCATCCGATTCAGAAGCATGGAAGCACTTTGACAAAATTCATCTTTCATTTGCAGCAGAATTACATAATGTTAGATTAGGCCTAAGTATAGTTTTGTTTGCACCACATGGAGCATTTGGAAAATAATATTCATTTTGGCCTATTATTATAACACATTATAATTTTCTTCTTCTATATGCATGAAAAAGCCTTACATTTTTTTACTGCACTTGTTCCTGGATCTTCAAACCCTAAGCATAAAATAGATGTATCTTTGCAACCAATTGTTGCATAATTGGACCAGTTATGGGAAGAAGGCGTAGTAACATATGATATATCTTTAAAATAAACTTTCCATTTATGAGCATCTTTGATGTGGAAAATAAGTGATTTTCCAGCATGTGTAATGTTGTCAAGATGGTCTATAGCAAATAAGCTAACATGTCCACATTGTGGGAAATATACACAAGCATTAAGACTAAAGAATGGGAATAAGATGTCATGGGTTGACTACCATAGAAGATTTCCATAGGTATATCACCCATATAGAAAGGATAAAAATAAGTTCAAGAGGAATTGTGAAGACAGAAGGTTCTCCTCCAAGTAATAATGGTGAAAAAACTTGAAGGGAAATTGAACAATTAGGTTTAGTAAAAGTGACTGAACAAAATGATGATGATGCAAACAAAGTATGTGGCAATCATGTTTGGAAAAAGTAAAACATATTTTTGGATTTACCATATTGGAAAATAAACCTTATTAGACATAATTTTGATGTTATGCATATTGTGAAAAATGTATTTGAAAACTTTTTTTACATTGTAAAGGATGTCTAAGCGAAGACGAAGGACAATGTAGCAGCGAGAAGAGATCTAAAACTCTATTGTAAGAAGAAAAGAGGACTTGAAGATGATCAAAGAGTGTACTATGCTCTAGTCAAGGATCAAAAGAAATCCATATGTGAATGGGTGGAGAAATTATGTTTCCTTGATGGTTATGTTTCTAATTTGGGGAGGCATGTTGATTTAACCTGGTGTAGACTGTTCGGAATGAAAAACCACGATTTTCATGTTTTTACGCAAAGATTGATGCCAATTTAATTTCATGAGATGTTGCCAAAACATGTGTAGGAAACATTAACATAGTTGAGTCTTTTCTTCAAAACATTAACAACAACATCAATCACAACAAAACACATGAAAAGAACTGAAGCGGAGATCCCAATAATTCTATGTAAATTACAGACCATCTTTGTCCGTGATATTTTTAACTCCATCGAACATTCAACAGTACATTTTCCATATGAAATAAAGATAGTCGGTCCTGTATAATATTGATGGATGTATGCATTTGAAAGGTTTGTATGTTATATCAAAATGTATGTTGCTATTTTTGTAAGCTAATTTAAATATTCTTTACTATAGATATCTAAATCAGTTGAAAAAGGATGTGAAATATAAAGCTCAAGCGGAAGGGTCCTGTCACACCCCAAAACCAAGAACGGCGGAAACGTTCTAGGGGGCGGAGGACGTCATGTAAAGTATCACAACATAGTAAATGTAAATAAGCAAACAACATCATCTATTGCATTAAATATATAATTTTAATACAAGCGTGTTCCGTACAGTATAGACACCAAAAATAATGTATATCAAAATAATAAGATGAGTCTTGGATGCGCTCCATCTTCTCAAAAGCTAGCCTCGGTACCTGTCTATTGATGACCTGAGAATACAAGTTATCTTGAAAGAGTTTATCAGCATTAAGCTGGTGAGTTCATAAGTATCTTAGTGTCGGTATTTGTCATCCAAAAACGTTTGAACATGTATCAAGTGTAAGTTTGTAAAATGTATGTAAATGTTTGTAAAAGTTTGAATTTCTCAGAAAAACCTATATTTTCTATTAAAGTAGCCTTCTACCAAGGCTTAACTGCTTTGTATGTTCATTTACTATAAAAGTGTGTAATTTACTCAAGTGTAACTATCATTTTCAAAATATAGTTTGTACATAATTGTTTAAGTGAAAAGATCACTAATTGTGTAAAGAGTAAATTAATGTACTACTACCTTAAACCGGATTTGTATTAAGGTATCATGTGATAAATTGCACCATACTATCGACTGGTAACAACGACATACGAATGGTCGTAATAACAGAATGACGTTTGGCACCTGCAGACCTGCAGGTCCGGCTGTAGCTAGCAACAAGGTGTAGGATAGTCAATCTAGTATAGATTTATATGCAAACTCACGCTCTCCCTCCAAGAGAATTCTGGCTACAACTCGGGCCATGACATGTAAGGCATGCTCCGATACAGTGGATCACAATTGTGAACGTATTCTTGTATACTTAATGTAATGAACTTTCTTAGTATAGTTATATATGTTCTCTTTCTAGTATAGTTGTATATGTTCTCTTTCTAGTATAGTTGTATATGTTCTCTTTCTAGTATAGTTGTATATGTTCTCATAGTAATAAGTATTAACTCATGAATGAACTAACTCATCTATCTAGAAATTGTAGTAGTATGATCCTATGTTACCCCGATGGTAACTTACTGATAGTGTACTGATAAGTATGAATATGGAAGTACTTTTATGTCTATATATGTATATTTGATATATAACTAATATTGAAACGACCTTCGGATGACTACCCGAAATCCCACCAGACCACATCTCAATGCGCGAAAAGGAAATAGGGTGGATAGCCTTCCTAAGCCCTTTAAACATTTCTTATATATCTATACATATATGGGCATGAAATTTATAAGAAGTAAAACAAAGTTTAATAAAAGCATTTGATAAGTAAAAGAGTTTGTAAAACATTTTGAAGTGAAATAGTTTGATAAACAGTTTGAACAGTGATAAAATCATTGGTTTTCTAGTTATTAATCGCATGTGATTAATGTAATCACACGTGATTGATGTAATTACTATAAGTATTTAACTTGTATCCCCCCATAAAGTATTTAAAAAATTTAAAAGCATTTCAAAGGTTAATTAAAGGAGTATGAACTCACTTGTGGTGAGTGGATTGGGTTGAAGTATCGGGTACCGTGCTAGGTGGCAAACTGAGACTTGTTCACATGCACGAGCCTAGTTATCATATAATGAGCATATATATAACTAATTAGCCCAATAATAACTTAATAAAATAAGTTGGGACACTCAGGAACATGTAAACACTTTGTATAAGTGTTATAGGTCCTAAGGGTTGCTTCTAGGTTGTTATGGGACAAGGTTAAAGGGGTTTAATGTACCAAAAGACCTTGAATAAGAGTTTACTACTCAATAAACTCCACACAAGGAGTTTACGGTCGTAAAACCCTTGAGTTTACGTCCGTGAACTCTTGTCTTGGTGGTTTTGGGTGTTTTAAATTGCTAAATGATTTCTAGAATAAGCCTAGCTTGGGTGGTTTAATCCTTTAGGTAGTTTAGGGCCTTAGAATACTCCTTTGAGGAGTTTAAGGCCAAAAGACCAAATCCCCTAGAGTTTACGGCCGTAAACTCCTATGGGGTGGGTGTTTTAATTCATTCAAGCCTCTTGCACACAAAGGATAATTTCTAGACTTTTGTTTAAGGCTAAAGGGGACCTTAGGCACAATTTGGTGCCTTTACTTGGAGTTTACGGCCCAAGAGTTATTCCTTGGCCGTAAACTCCCTTTAAGGGGTGTTTTTGATGTGTTTAAGTCTCCAAAATAGCTAGAAGTAATAGAGGGTTAATGTCTTAAAGCCTTAGGAGTGATTAGGGCACATTTTGTCCCTTGAATTTGGAGTTTACGGCCTAAGACTTTTTCGGCCGTAAACTCCTACAACTATGTGTTCTTGATTGTGTTCTAGCCTCAAATGATCATACATAATGTCCTTAACTAGTTACCTAACAAGGAAATGGGACTAGATAGCTCTTAGGCTTCGTTTTGGAGTTTACTCCCCAAGAACGTTCTTGGGCGGTAAACTCCCAGATCTTACATATTTGACATGTAAACGATGTTATTAAGCATATAACAAGCATTAAAACACATCTAGGAAAGTAGACTCACGATTTGGGATGAAAACCCGAAGATCTATGAGAGAGAAAATGAGTTTTCTCTAGTTGGAAATGTGAATAATGAATGAATTTAGTTCAGAAATCTATTTATAGTCCTGAAATATTTTGGCAGAAAATATTTTTATTCCGAAATTGATTTCTAATATATCCGAGTGTTGGAATAACAGTGTTGCACAAAACCATAGTGCATCCACTCTCCTGATGTTTACTGAAGTGTAAACCCTAAATTACTCCAACTTATACGAAAAGTCTGAAAATCGACTATGACTGTTATAACTTCTATTAAAGTGATACTATTTGTATAGAATGGAAATTTCGGGTTGTCACATCATCCCCCCGTTAGAAGGAATTTCGTCCCGAAATTAGAATTTAAGCAAATAAGAAGTTACAAATAACTAAGCGAAAAGATGAGGGTATTTCAGTTTCATCTGATCCTCGCGTTCCCAAGTGAATTCCGGTCCTCGCTTGGCATTCCAGCGAACCTTCATAATCGGGATACGACTTTGTTTCGTCAGCTTGACCTCACGGTCCATGATCTCTACAGGTTCTTCCACGAAGTTGAGGCTCTCATTGATCTCGATCTCGTCGAGTGGGATTACGAGAGTCTCATCGGACAGGCACTTTTTCATGTTAGATATGTGGAATGTAGAATGTACGTTACGAAGTGTGTCAGGTAGGTCGAGTTTGTAAGCTACGGGGCCGACTCTTTCGAAAATCTCGAAAGGCCCTATGTACCTCGGATTAAGCTTCCCACGCTTACCGAAGTGTATCAAGCCCTTCCAGGGTGAGACTTTGAGAAGGACTCGGTCTCCCACCTGAAATTCCAAAGGTTTTCTTCGTTTATCACTGTACCTCTTCTGTCGGTCTCTAGAGGCTTTCAATCGTTCACGAATCTGAACGATTTTCTCTGTCGTTTCCCGAATGATCTCCGGACCGGTGAGAGTACTGTCGGAAGCTTGCCCCCTAGCTAATTGGGTATCAGCCACCTCAGCCCAGCACATAGGGGATCTGGACTTTCAGCCGTAGAGGGCTTCAAGTGGTGCTGCCTTTATGCTCGTGTGATAACTGTTGTTGTAGGAAAATTCGACGAGGGGTAAATGGGTATCCCACGCTTTTCCAAAGTCAATTACACAAGCACGCAACATATCTTCTAAAGTCTGGATTGTCCTCTCACTCTGTCCGTCGGTCTGTGGATGGTAGGCTATGCTCATGTCTAGCCTTGTTCCCAGGGAATGTTGTAGTGATTGCTAGAATCTTGAGGTGAACCTACTATCTCTATCGGAGATAATGGATATAGGCACACCATGTAGTCGTACGATTTCCCTAATGTATGTTCTCGTAAGTTTCTCCATTTTGTCGGTTTCTTTGATAGGCAGGAAGTGTGCAGACTTGGTCAATCTATCGACGATGACCCATATGGTATCAAGTCCACCTGTTGTCTTGGGAAACATGGTTATGAAATCCATAGTGATTCGCTCCCACTTCCATTCTGGAATCTCTGGTTGTTGCAGTAAAACAGAGGGCTTCTGTTAATCGACCTTAACCTTTGCGCAAGTAAGGCATTTACTTACGAAGGTAGCGATCTTTGCTTTCATATTAGGCCACCAGTATAGCTTTTTAAGATCCAGATACATCTTATCTGAACCTGGGTGGATGGAATACCGAGTGTTGTGTGCCTCGGGAATGACCAAGTCTCGGAAACCACCGTGTTTCGGTGTCCAGATCCGGTCCATGAAATATAAGGCTTCGTCACCCTTGGCTTCTAAATTCTTGTCCATTCCTCTGAGGGATTCACTCGACACATTTTCAGGTTTCATGGCTTCAAGTTGGGCCGCCTGAATTTGTTTAGACAAGGGTGAATGGATGGTTATTGATAATGACTTGACTCTGCGACCAGAGTATTCCTTCCGACTTAGGGCGTCTGCTACTACGTTGGCTTTACCCGGATGATAACGAATATCGCATTCGTAATCACTGAGTAGCTCGACCCACCGTCGTTGTCTCATGTTGAGCTCCTTCTTATCGAATATGTGTTGTAAACTCCTGTGGTCGGTAAATATAGTGCTCTTCGTTCCATACAAGTAATGTCTCCAGATCTTCTGAGCAAACACCACTGCTCCCAGTTCAAGATCGTGGGACGTGTAGTTAACTTCGTGTGTCTTCAACTGCCTGGAGGCGTAGGTGATGACCTTACTTCGCTGCATCAGAACACACCCGAGCCCTTGATTAGATGCATCGTAGTAGACTACGAAGTCCTCTATCCCTTCGGGGAGGGATAGTATTGGCGCGGTGCACAAGGCTTGCTTGAGCGTTTGGAACGCTCTTTCTTGTTTCTCTTCCCAGTCAAAGTCCACGCCTTTCTGGGTCAGGGTTGTAAGAGGTTTCGCTATTCGGGAGAAGTTCTGAATGAATCTGCGGTAGTAGCCAACGAGGCCTAGAAATTGACGAATTTCAGTAGGCGTCTTCGGTGCTGACCAGTTCTCAATGGCTTTAATTTTGGATGGGTCAATGTGGATTCCCTCTTCGCTCACCACGTGTCCTAAGAATTCGACTCTTCGGATCCAAAATTCACATTTCGAGAACTTCGCATAGAGTTTCTCCGTTCGTAAAGTTCCTAAAACTTGTCGCAGGTGATCGCCATGCTCTTCCTTACTTCCGGAGTAGATCAGGATGTCGTCAATGAAAACGATGACGAGCTGATCCAAGTAAGGTCAACATACTCTGTTCATCAGGTCCATGAAAACTGCGGGCGCATTGGTCAATCCAAATGGCGTCACCACGAATTCGTAGTGTCCGTAACGAGTTTGGAAGGCTGTCTTCGGCACATCCTCCTCTAGTACTCGTAACTGGTGATATCCGGATCTCAGATCAATTTTGGAAAAATAGTTCGCCCCTTGCAGTTGGTCAAATAGATTATCTATGCGAGGCAGAGGGTAACGATTTTTGACCGCCAGTTTGTTGAGTTCTCTGTAGTCGATACACATACGAAATGATCCGTCTTTCTTCTTAACGAACAAGACTGGTGCTCCCCAAGGTGAGAAGATTGGTCTTATGAAGTCCTTGTTGAGCAGTTCGTTAAGTTGACCAGATAACTCCTGCATCTCTGCTGGTGCTAAGCGGTAGGGCGACTTGGCTACTGGGGTAGCTCCTGGGACTAAGTCGATTCTGAACTCGACCTGTCGTTGCGGAGGTAATCCAGGTAGCTCTTCTGGGAAAATGTCGGGGAAGTCGCTCACTACTGGAATGTTCTTTAGTTCTTTCGTTTCGAGGCTCGTGTCGACAACGTGAGCAAGGAATGCGTGGTATTCTTTGTGCATATATTTCTGTGCTTGAATACTTGATATAATGTGAAGAGTCGCACCAGGTTTGTCGCCATAGACTATAAGAGTTTCGTTAGACGGGAGGTTTAGACGGACTGCTTTCTCGTAGCACATGATGTCGGTGCGATGAAGACTTAACCAATCCATGCCGATAATAACGTCGAAGCTTTTTAATGAGACCGGCATGAGGTCGATTGGGAATGAATGGTTATCCAGAGTTAGGATACAACCTAAGTATATGCTATTCGTACTTTCAGTTTTTCCATTAGCCATTTCTACTGTGAATTGTTCTTTAAGTGCGTGTGGTTGTTGCTTAAGCATGTGAGCAAATTTATGGTTCACGAAGCTTCGCTCCGCTCCACTATCGAACAGAATGCATGCATAGGAGTTATCGAGGAGGAACATACCAGTCACCACTGTCGGGTCAGAAATTGCTTCCCCGTGGCCTATAGCTAGTACCCTTCCTGCTCCTCCAGCATTCTTCATCTTGGGGCAGTCCCTCTTAAAGTGGCCTGCTTCGCCACATCCATAGCAGGTCGGGCTCGTGCCAGAGCTGGGGACTTGGGTGATCGGTTGTGCTGGGAACTTACAGAAACGGACGGTGTGTCCTTTCCTATTGCAGTTAGAGCACTGCATTTCACGGCAGGGGCCATTGTGGTAGAAGTTGCATTTGTTGCACTTAGGAAAACTTCCAACATACTACTTCATCGGAGCAGTAGTAGTAGCAGGGGTTACCGCGGCATGCACTGCCACAATTTGCTGCTTTTTGGCAGGTCGCTGCTTCTTCTTGTCATCCCAGAACTTCCGCTTGGTGTCAACGGGTTTGGAGGGTTCCGGGATGGCTAGGGTTGTTGTTGTTGCAGGGGTTTTGACTCCATGGTCAATGAGTCGCTGTGCCAGTCGCTTGGCACTGTCGAAGGTAGCGGGGTATGATGATAGGACATTCCCCTGATACGGAGGCACTAGCCCCCATATGTACCTTTCGATCTTTTTCCCTTCAGTGGGAACCATATTAGGGTAGAGGGCCACGAGTTCGCTGAATCTGGCGGTATAAGCGACAATGTTGGTGCCCTTCATGGTCAGGCTCCAAAGCTCCTGCTCTAATTTTTGGATTTCGCCCCTCGGGCAGTATTCCTCAATCATGAGGTCTTTCATCATTTCCCAGCCTATGTCGTTGGCTCCGGCGAGAGTTAGAGCTTTAACGTGGCCGTTCCACCACGTCAGGGCCTTTCCTTCAATGGTGCATGTGGCATATTTGAATTTGTTCGCAGTAGGGCATGAACAAATTTCGAAGACTGATTCAGTCTTTTCGAACCATTGCGAGAGGGCAATGACTCCGCCGGTCCCATGAAAGGACTTCGGCTTGCAGTTGGTGAAATCCTTCTAAGAGCACTCTCTCGAGCGCACAAGAGTTTCAACCAGAATAGAGTTTACAGGGGTTCCACCTCTACTGGCATCAGTAGAGTGATAATGTGCCATGGCAGTTGCCACTGCTGCAGCTACGGCAACATTTAGGGCTACTGTATCGATGACCGGAGGTGGAGGAGGCGGTGTAGGTGTAGGGTTATTCTGGGGAGATTTGCGAGGAGGCATCTTTCAGCTATAAGTTTATAAAGATGATCAAAGTGGTAAGAATCAATTTGTAAGTAAGGTGAGAGTGACACATGGACTAACTAACCATAGCCCAACAGTTGAATGAGTGTTTGAGATCATAAGAAGGAAGATTTGTAGGAAAATAAGAGTGTAAATTTTTTTCCCACAGATTAGATAGATGTCAATAGTACTGGTATTACCGATGTAATAAGTTCAGGGAAAATCGACCTAACAATAGGTCTTGCATCATACCAGACGGAAAAGTTTGACAGATCTTAGATTCCTAATTAGAGTACTGAAAGTTAGGAATATTTTACAGAGAAGTGCTACTTAGAGCACAGATGTTAAAGGCTAATCCTTAACCCAAAAGGTAATGATGTACTACACATCATCTAACGGAGATGAGTATTCCTCGGGAGAACCCTGAGGTCTCTCATTTGACGGATCACCTCTTGAAGGTGTCGTTCATGAGCCCTTTGACGAGCTCGAAGTTCCATGACTTCTGCTTGAGAGGCAACCAGATGTTGTTGTAGGGTTTCATTGGTTCTCCGGGTCCGTTCCATGTCTTCTTCGAGGTGGCGGATGTGGACTGTGTTGACACCAGAGTTGGCATCAATCTCCACGACCCGATCGCTGGCTACTCGACCTTGCTCAACGTTACGAGCTATTATGTGGATAATGACGGGCAGAGCTCGATCCGCAGAGCCACCATCGCTAACGTGGTAAAAGTTTCGGTCCCCAATGTATGGAAAGGGTTGACCCTGTTCGTCACTCCAACGATTCAAGTTATCTACCCACAAGGGAGTGGGACCTGGAAAAGTTGGTCGAGGGTTGTTCTTTGGGGCTTGACGTACTGGAGGTAGGTTGTTGACTTCGGGCTCAGAGTCTGATCCATCCGGGAACCCTTCAACTTGATGATCATCCAACGGAATTTGGTGCTCATCATCGGACTCTGCTTCGAGCCATCCTACGTTTCCTTCATTTGGAAAGTATGGGTCGCCGTGATGGAATCCAGCTATTTAAATCTACGCGAGAAGAGAGGTATAAAGATATAGTATATATGTATCTAGAAGTACAAAATACACCTATAGTATTTTATGTTTAGGTTCTATTGATCTTCTTGTGGTATTGTTGGTATGTTTTTAGACTTGTTAACACATCACAACCATTCTAGGGCATATGTTAATCACTCCTCGGACCAGCATAGTTGATCAGGCTATGCCATTCCCTGGACTGACCATACATCCCCGCGCTTACCTGTGATATTTAACAATCGTAATACTTTCGTTCTTGTCATTGTGACACTGATTTTAGTAAGAATGCAGACTAGTATACTTAATTAAATATCTTGGTATTTAAAGTATAGACTCTTGGTCAGAGTGTTTTAATCCCAAATGGGTTTATAGTTTAGTATATCTTTTATGGGTTGATATACTTGATTCACTATAAACAATGCTCTGGTACCAATCTGTCACACCCCAAAACCAAGAACGGCAGAAACGTTCTGGGGCGGAGGACATCATGTAAAGTATCACAACACAGTAAATGTAAATAAGCAAACAACATCATCCATTGCATTAAATATATAATTTTAATACAAGCGTGTTCTGTACAGTATAGACACCAAAAATAATGTATATCAAAATAATAAGATGAGTCTTGGATGCGCTCCATCTTCTCAAAAGCTAGCCTCGGTACCTGTCTATTGATGACCTGAGAATACAAGTTATCTTGAAAGAGTTTATCAGCATTAAGCTGGTGAGTTCATAAGTATCTTAGTGTCGGTATTTGTCATCCAAATAGGTTTGAACATGTATCAAGTGTAAGTTTGTAAAATGTATGTAAATGTTTGTAAAAGTTTGAATTTCTCAGAAAAACCTATATTTTCTATTAAAGTAGCCTTCTACCAAGGCTTAACTGCTTTGTATGTTCATTTACTATAAAAGTGTGTAATTTACTCAAGTGTAACTATCATTTTCAAAATATAGTTTGTACATAATTGTTTAAGTGAAAAGATCACTAATTGTGTAAAGAGTAAATTAATGTACTACTACCTTAAACCAGATTTGTATTAAGGTATCATGTGATAAATTGCACCATACTATCGACTGGTAACAACGACATACGAATGGTCGTAATAACAGAATGACGTTTGGCACCTGCAGACCTGCAGGTCCGGCTGTAGCTAGCAACAAGGTGTAGGATAGTCAATCCAGTATAGATCTATATGCAAACTCACGCTCTCCCTCCAAGAGAATTCTGGCTACAACTCGGGCCATGACAATTAAGGCATGCTCCGATACAGTGGATCACAATTGTGAACGTATTCTTGTATATTTAATGTAATGAACTTTCTTAGTATAGTTATATATGTTCTCTGTCTAGTATAGTTGTATATGTTCTCTTTCTAGTATAGTTGTATATGTTCTCTTTCTAGTATAGTTGTATATGTTCTCATAGTAATAAGTATTAACTCATGAATGAACTAACTCATTTATCTAGAAGTTGTAGTGGTATGATCCTATGTTACCCCGATGGTAACTTACTGATGGTGTACTGATAAGTATGAATATGGAAGTACTTTTATGTCTATATATGAATATTTGATATATAACTAATATTGAAACGACCTTCAGACAACTACCCGAAATCCCACCAGACCACATCTCAATGCACGAAAAGGAAATAGGGTGGATAGCCTTCTTAAGCCCTTTAAACATTTCTTATATATATGTATATACATATATGGGCATGCAATTTATAAGAAGTAAAACAAAGTTTAATAAAAGCATTTGATAAGTAAAAGAGTTTGTAAAACATTTTGAAGTGAAACAGTTTGATAAACAGTTTGAACAGTGATAAAATCATTGGTTTTCTAGTTATTAATCACATGTGATTAATGTAATCACATGTGATTGATGTAATTTATGGGGTTTGAGCATTCTAACACTTCTAAGTGTACATGTAACCCTAATAACCTTGTATCTATGTTTGTCTAATTATCATGCAAAGTTGAATTCCAAGGTTATATTCCTATCTAGCATACATGGGGAACAATTTTAACTTAAAGTATAGATAGAATAACTTACCTTGTTGTTGTTTGTGTTCCTTGAAACCTTGTGAGCCTAGCACTCCAAGTGTGATGCCTCAAATTCTTCACACAACACCAAATGCTCTTGGAAGAACTTATGAGAGAACACACACTTCTTAAAAATCAGCCAAGCCCTCTTGTTTCTTAGTGTAGTCGATTTTAGGTAGAGAACATGTTTCTTATATAGTGTTGACACATCTAGGGTTACACCCTAATGTGTCATGACTCTTCATTTCCATGACCCATGGGTTTGTAACTCCCATGAAGCATACATGGAGCATCCTATGGGTGGAACCCAACTTGATAGTCCATGGAGCCTTTTAGCCCACTATACAAGATATGGATGATTTACATAATCCACCCATATATTTAATTAGTTATCTTTTGATCACATAATTAATTCTAAATTAATTCTTGATCAAACTAATCAAATAATATTATTAATATATTAGATCTTATAATATATTAATAATCTCCAAGTGTTATTTCTCTCATTTAGTCTATCCAATTGCATGATGCCATGCAACCCAAATGGACCATGCCGGGTCGGGTCAAGTACATACCAGAAATAGTTATGGACTTAGACACCTTATCCAACAGTCTCCCACTTGGATAAGTCTAATAACTATTACTGCAAATATGACTTTAGGAACCGATCGGCAATCGTAGCTCTTTACAAGGTTTCTCGAAACTGAGAAGATGATGGTACGCCATTTAAGATAAGTGATCATATAATCCTCTGTTCTAGATATCAGTCGGACAAATACACGGAACAATATCTTACTCATTGTCCAACAGTTTGTTTCCCGATTTCCGATTTGTTTGACAAAGAACTTCATTGAACACATCAATTTAGTTCTGACCGGGCCCGACACATAGGTCAAAACAAAATCATCGAGGGGCCCAGATATCAGCTTGTAATCCAAGAAGGAACAGATAAACTTCGACTCATATGTTTGTTCTACCACTCATTGAATTACACACAAGAGCGCGATTTATAACATCGAGTTACCAATGCGTTTTTCGTACAATCAATGCATAACCAACTTGTAAGTAACAAATCATATCTCTAGGTTTGAAGACTTATACGATATTACCGTCTCACGATCACTCGAGATAGAATTCCATGAAGTGATTCCAGTGAGCGTGGGTTGAGTCCAATGCTCAGAACTTTTGAGCACTCATGATTGCTGTAGCCTTGTCCAAGACCTCTACAGCCAAACATGACAGTCTTGATTCATATCTACTTCCGACATATGACCGACTGTGGAGGTTTGAATAATATGTTATACCAAACAAAAATTATTCTGGAAGTCAAAACATGCAAAAAGAAATATAGTAAATGATCGACAAGAGATAGCAACACTTTACTCATAAATAAAACACTTTTATTCATCATCAGATGTCAATTACACTTTACAAATTTCGAGGTTATCTAACTACTAAATCTAATATCATCCTTCAGCCCTATGCTCCAAGCATGCTGGAGATGCTTAACCCGAGTCAGTCCCTTCGTGAGGGGATCTGCCGGATTCTCATATGATGATACCCTCTTTGCCACGAGAAGTCCTTCTTCGATCCGATGTCTGATGAAATGGTATTTTCTGTCGATGTGTCTGGATCTCCCGTGATCCCTTGGTTCCTTGGCTAAGGCAACAACACTTTCACTATCACGGAAAATTTCCATTGGCGCTTTAATAGCTGATACAACTCCAAGGTATCCAATGAAGTTCCTCAGCCATAACGCCTCCTTTGCCGCCTCGCTAGCTACAATATACTCTGATTCAAAAGTAGAATCCGCCACTGTCTCTTGCTTGGAACTCTTCCAAGAAATTTCTCCTCCATTTAGGGTAAAGACCCAGCCCGACTGAGAGCGGAAGTTATCCCTATCAGTCTGGAAGCTAGCATCACTATACCCTACAACTCTCAAGTCATCACTCCCACCGAGGGTAAGGACCCAGTCCTTAGTCCTTCGTAGGTACTTGAGAATATTCTTTACCGCAGTCCAGTGTGCCTTGCCAGGGTTCCCCTGAAACCTGCTAACCATGCTCAGGGCAAAAGCTACATCAGGTCGAGTACACGTCATAGCATACATGATCGATCCTACAGCCGAAGCATAAGGTACTCGACTCATTTGTGCTATCTCAGCCTCAGTGCTAGGGCTTTGTGTCTTACTTAGTTTGGCGTTACTCTGGATGGGCAACTCTCCTTTCTTGGAGTCTTGCATTCTGAATCTCTTCAGCACCTTATCCAAGTAGGTACTTTGACTAAGTCCAATTAGTCTTTTACTCCGATCTCTCAAGATCCTTATCCCTAAAATATAGGCAGCTTCACCAAGGTCCTTCATAGCGAAACACTTTCCAAGCTAGGACTTTACTTCCTGCAAGGTTGGAATGTCGTTTCCTATGAGTAGTATGTCATCCACATACAATACCAAAAAGCTAACTATACTCCCACTAGCCTTGACATACACACAAGATTCGTCTTCACTCCTAGAAAAGCCAAATTCCTTGACCTTTTCATCAAAGCAAAGATTCCATCTGCGAGGTGCTTGCTTTAATCCATAAATGGACTTCTCAAGCTTACACACTCTATTAGGGTACTCGTTGCTGACAAAACCCTCTGGCTGACTCATGTAAACATCTTCAGCCAACTTTCCATTAAGGAAAGCGGTTTTGACATCCATTTGCCAAATTTCATAGTCATGAAATGCGGCTATGGCTAACAGAACCCGAATAGACTTAATCTTGGCTACCAGAGAAAAGGTCTCATCATAATCCACTCCAGGAATATGAGAGAAGCCCTTTGCAACCAATCTAGCCTTATAAGTATGTACTTTACCATCCATGTCGGTCTTCTTGAAGACCCATTTGCACCCTACAGTCTTTCGACCTGGTACATTCTCAACCAAGTTCCAAACTTGATTGTTATACATGGATTGTATCTCGCTATCCATAGCCTCTTTCCATTTAGCAGACTCGGGGCCTGCCATGGCTTCCTCGTAGCTGTTAGGGTCATCTTGACTTACTAGTGTTCCATCACTAATAAGTGTCTCACCTTCTGCAGTAATATGGAATCCATAGTAATGCTCAGGTGCACTCCTAACTCTCGTGGAACGCCTCAGAGGTACAGATTCGTCAATTGGCTCAACAGGAGTTTCCTCCTCTAGTTGAGGGCTAGAGTTTGAAGTTCCATCACCACTTGACTCTTGAATTTCTTCAAGATCAATTTGCCTCCCACTGTCTCCTTGGCTTATAAACTCTCTTTCTCGAAAGACTCCTCTTCTTGCTACAAAGACCACATTGTCACTAGGTCTGTAGAAGAGGTAACCAAAGGATTGTTGTGGGTAGCCAATGAAAATACACCTCTCGCTTCGAGGTTCGAGCTTATCATGAGTCCCGCGTCTCACGAAAGCCTCGCAACCCCAAATCTTGATGTGGTCTAGTTTAGGTACTTTACCAGTCCACATCTCGTGAGGAGTTTTGGCAACTTTCTTTGTAGGGACTAGATTAAGGATATGGGCAGCAGTCTCTAAGGCATACCCCCAGAATGAGATTGGTAGTGAAGCTCGACTCATCATGGAACGAACCATGTCCAACAAGGTTCGATTACGCCTCTCAGCCACACCATTCAACTGCGGTGTCCTGGGAGGTGTCAATTGTGAGACAATCCCACATTCCCTTAGATAGTCGAGGAACTCTGAACTAAGATACTCACCACCCCGATCGGATCGAAGCATCTTAATGTTCCTGCCCAATTGATTCTCGACTTCCTGTTTAAATTCCTTAAACTTCTCGAAAGTCTCTGACTTATGCTTGATTAAGTAGACATATCCATATCTACTGTAATCATCGGTAAAAGTCAAATAATAACGATTAGCATCCCTTGTGGCATGTTTGAATGGTCCACACACATCCGTGTGTATAAGGTCCAACAAACCTTCACCCCTTTCACACGAGCCTGTGAAGGGTGACTTTGTCATTTTTCCAAGTAAGCATGATTCGCAACTATCATTTGACTTTAGGTCAAACGACTCCAAGACTCCATCCTTTTGGAGTTGGCTTATGCGTTTCTTGCTTATATGTCCAAGACGACAATGCCATAATGATGCTTTATCCAAGTTATTATTATTAGTAGAATCAATACACAAAACATTATTTCCTACGTTATCTACAACAGATACAGCTTCATACACACCATCACAAGGTAATGCTTTAAAATAAAGTACATTATTAAAGAAAGCATTAATCGAACCAACTTCATTATCAAACGAAAAGGTGAAACCTTGTTTGTACAATGGATGAAAGGAAATAATATTTCTTGCCATTTCTGGCGAGTAACAACACTTATTCAAATCTAAACTAAACCCACTACTTAGCGATAAAGTATAAACTCCAATCTTGGTGACAGGTGAAGCTTTCCTATTCCCCATGATCAAGTTTATTCTTCCTTGCTCCACATCCTCACTTCTTCTTAGTCCCTTCAAGTCACAACAAATATGAATACCACAACCGGTATCAAGGACCCAAGATTTCGAATGGGGTGAGTTATTAGAAATGATAGTGTAAATACCTGCATGGTTGGGTTTGACTTTCCCATCCTTCACATCCTGCTGGTACTTTGGGCAGTTCCGCTTCCAATGAGCTTTTTCATGGCAATAGAAGCATTCAGCCTCTTTTGGGTCAGAAGAAGGAGTAATGAAACCTTTCTTGGTTCCACTTGAAGAAGAGCCATCAAGGGTCCAAGCCTTGGTACCCTTCGAAGATCTCTTTCTCTTCCTCCCTCGACTTTGCCCGATTGCCAAAACCGGAGTTGAGTTTGGAGTAGGAGTGATAGCAACCGACTTCCCCTTAAGACCTGTTTCTGCGGTCTTGAGAAGTCCCTGAAGTTTGCTGAGGGTGACCTCTTCCTTGTTCATGTGATATGTCATGTGGAATTGATCATACCACGATGGTAAGGAGTGCAAAATGATATCTATTGCAAGCTCCTCAGGGAAGTTCACATTAAGCTTCAGCAAACGATCCACATACCTTTGCATTTTCTGCATGCGGCTCGTGACCGAATCTCCGTCCTTCATCATGGTTGTTATCATGGAGCAGATGATTTCGTACCTCTCTTGTCGTGCACTTTGATGGTATCTTTCCATCAAATCTTGGTGCATTTCATAAGGGTAGAAATCCTCATAGGACTTTTGGAGTTCTGCTGTCATTGTGGCCAACATGATGCAAGCCACCTTGGTTGCATCTCTTTCATGAGTATGAAAGTCAGCGATCTCCTGGGGAGTTGCAGTGGACTCATCAATTTCCTTAAGCTCCTTGTCAAGGACATATTCTTTGTCCTTGTAGCGGGTAATCATCCTGATGTTTCTGATCCATTCATTGAAGTTGGATCCATCAAAGGTGACTTTCCCACACAAACTCATAAGAGTAAAGGAGCCATTAGGATTTGAGCCAGAAGCATTATTTGAAGACATCTGAAAAAGAAGAACAAGTTTAGTATAGATTTAAGAGAGTCCTTAATAAAACACCCAAATGTAATATTAAGGCTAGGATCCAATCACAATATAATATAACTTAGAAGAGGTATACCGTAATCTAAGCTATACTATATTTGAAAGGTAGGTGAATGACGATTCACCAATTTCCACCACGAAAACCGAAATATTAGATATTAGGTTTTATTGGATTTTTAGAAATTCCTAGATTCTTTGAGATTCAATGAACTTTTCAAAGGCATGTTTCAATCTCGAGAGTGCCCTCCAAGTTTTGTGACTGTGATACCGAGGATCACAAAACGAGGTGTGAAGTAACCATGCAAATCACTTGGTACCCTTAAAGTTTATCACTCAATCGATGTGCCGGTAAACCACACACGCTCCACCGATACTATAATAAACCTTAAGTCACCCTTTACCTACCTTGTTAAGTCCAAGTTAGTGTGCCGGTTAACCACACACGCTCCACCAACGACTTAGACAAAGTGTAAAGTGTAATTTCATGGATTAGCACCTTATTCACATTTTCCTAAAGTAACTAAGATTGGGAATTTAATAAAACATTTAGTTACTTTATAATATTCATCATACTTTGAATGAGAGTTTATAAGTCCTTGTCTTACCCGTTCGGCTAACGACCCTCCACCAGTCAAGCAAGCGGTGGGTGAGAGTAGACACCCATTAAGTCACCATTTTATAGGCAACAACCTTATACCCACCTTATAGACCGGCTTCGTGAATGAGGCGTACTAGCGGTAAGACGACTTTATTCTTATACATATATATATATATATATATATATATATATATATATATATATATATATATAATTATTAAATCATCATAATATAAGTATAAGGGTTGAATTTTAACTTTTAAAATTCTAGGGGTTGGAACTTAAAGTTTTAACTTAACTTTTCTTGTTCCAAAACTTGAGGGCAAGTTTTGTAACTTTCAAAACTTGAGGGCAAGTTTTGTAACTTTCAAAACTTTTCATTTCTTGTAACTTATGAGTTTAATAGAGTAATAAAATGAAGACTCTTCATTTTTCTAACTCTTGTGTTTGTTTTAATGGTTTTAATTCAAGTGTGACTCTTGGTTTTCCATAACTTGAGGACAAGTTATGGACTCCATTAAAACACATTATGATCAAGAATCAATCTACCACATAGGTTACAAATAATTCCTATGATCATCTAAAACATCATAAGAACAAGAACATGAATATGAACACAATCAAAAATTACATTTAAAACTTTGTAATTTTGATAACTAGTTGTTGTAAATGAATTAGCAAAGACATTACACCACCAAAAACAAGTTTTCAATTACCAAAACAGTTTAGGGTAATGTTTCTAATTCATTCCCAGCAACTAAATCGAAAATCTGCAATCAGTCGACCCTACTCGCCGAGTGCATGAACTCAGTCGCCGAGTTGGTTGAAGATACTCATGAACTCGACGAGTCCCCCCTATAGACTCGACGAGTCCATTCGCAGACAGCAAGATTTTCGATTCTTTTTCAACTTTTAAGCACAAATAAGAGCAAACAAGCCTAGGCTCTGATACCACTGATGGGTTTTGAGCATTCTAACACTTCCTAAGTGTTCATGCAACCCTAATAACCTTGGATCTATGTTTGTCTAATTATCATGCAAAGTTGAATTCCAAGGTTATATTCCTATCTAGCATACATGGGGAACAATTTTAACTTAAAGTATAGATAGAATAACTTACCTTGTTGTTGTTTATGTTCCTTGAAACCTTGTGAGCCTAGCACCCCAAGTGTGATGCCTCAAATGCTTCACACAACACCAAATGCTCTTGGAAGAACTTATGAGAGAACACACACTTCTCAAAAATCGGCCAAGCCCTCTTGTTTCTTAGTGTAGCCGATTTTAGGTAGAGAACATGTTTCTTATATAGTGTTGACACATCTAGGGTTACACCCTAATGTGTCATGACTCTTCATTTCCATGACCCATGGGTTTGTAACTCCCATGGAGCATCCATGGAGCATCCTATGGGTGGAACCCAACTTGATAGTCCATGGAGCCTTTTAGCCCACTATACAAGATATGGATGATTTACATAATCCAGCCATATATTTAATTAGTTATCTTTTGATCACATAATTAATTCTAAATTAATTCTTGATCAAACTAATCAAATAATATTATTAATATATTATATCTTATAATATATTAATAATCTCCAAGTGTTATTTCTCTCATTTAGTCTATCCAATTGCATGATGCCATGCAACCCAAATGGACCATGCCGGGTCGGGTCAAGTACATACCAGAAATAGTTATGGACTTAGACACCTTATCCAACAGTAATAACTATAATTATTTAACTTGTATCCCCCTATAAAGTATTTAAAATATTTAAAAGCATTTCAAAGGTTAATTAAAGGGGTATGAACTCACTTGTGGTGAGTGGATTGGATTGAAGTATCGGGTACCGTGCTAGGTGGCAAACGGATACTTGTTCACATGCACGAGCCTAGTTATCATATAATGAACATATATATAAATAATTAGCCCAATAATAACTTAATAAAATAAGTTGGGACACTCAGGAACATGTAAACACTTTGTATAAGTGTTATAGGTTCTAAGGGTTGCTTCTAGGTTGTTATGGGACAAGGTTAAAGGGGTTTAATGTACCAAAAGACCTTGAATAAGAGTTTACTACTCAATAAAATCCACACAAGGAGTTTACGGTCGTAAACCCTTGAGTTTACGGTCGTGAACTCTTGTCTTGGTGGTTTTGGGTGTTTTAAATTGCTAAATGCTTTCTAGAATAAGCCTAGCTTGGGTGGTTTAATCCTTTAGGTAGTTTAGGGCCTTAGAATGCTCCTTTGAGGAGTTTACGGCCAAAAGACCAAATCCCCTAGAGTTTACGGCCGTAAACTCCTATGGGGTGGGTGTTTTAATTCATTCAAGCCTCTTGCACACAAAGGATAATTTCTAGACTTTTGTTTAAGGCTAAAGGGGACCTTAGGCACACTTTGGTGCCTTTACTTGGCGTTTGCGGCCCAAGAGTTATTCCTTGGCTGTAAACTCCCTTTAAGGGGTGTTTTTTAGGTGTTTAAGTCTCCAAAATAGCTAGAAGTAATAGAGGGTCAATGTCTTAATGCCTTAGGAGTGATTAGGGCACATTTTGTCCCTTGAATTTGGAGTTTACGGCCTAAGACTTTCTTGGGCCGTGAACTCCTAAAACTATGTGTTCTTGATTTTGTTCTAGCCTCAAATGAGCATACATAATGTCATTAACTAGTTACCTAACTAGGAAATGGGACTAGATAGCTCTTAGGCTTCGTTTTGGAGTTTACTCCCCAAGAACGTTCTTGGGCGGTAAACTCACGGATCTTACATATTGGACATGTAAAAAATGTTATTAAGCATATAATAAACATTAAAACACATCTAGGAAAGTAGACTCACGATTTGGAATGAAAACCCGAAGATCCGTGAGAGAGAAAATGGCTTTTCTCTAGTTGGAAATGTGAATAATGAATGAATTTTGTTCAGAAATCCATTTATAGTCCTGAAATATTTTGGCAGAAAATATTTTTATTCCTGAATTGATTTCTAATATATCTGAGTGTTGGAATAACAGTGTTGCACAAAACTGTATTGTATCCACTCTCTTGATGTTTACTGATGTGTAAACCCTAAATTACTCCAACTTATACGAAAAGTCTGAAAATCGACTATGACTGTTATAACTTCTATTGAAGTGATACTGTTTATATAGAATGGAAATTTCGGGTTGTCACAGGTCCATTGGTAATACTTACTTGCTTCGTGAAGCATGAATATTTTGCTCTTATTATCTTGAGACTGATGTCCCCACACATAATAGAAAGTTACCTCAAAATGATGATGGAGGAGGAAATGAGCAACCAGATGATACCAAAGAAATTTTAGATATATTTTCATATCATGGTCATCATTATGGAAGATTTAGGAAATAAAATGTTATTTGATGAGGAATTGCATGTCGCCCAAACTTACATACTCCTTAACAAAGATAATATCAAACATTACATTAGGTAAGTAACAAATACTTTAGTTTTAATTATAATTAATAATCATTTGTAATTGATCTGAATAAAATTTACATGCATGATTTTGTTTATTAAATCGTAGCAACTTTAAAAAATTTATTTAAATGGTAATAAAAAATATTTGAAGAAGATTTGAATGAACGTATTAGGGGATATGGATGAACAGCAGCTTACAACTGAAGTTGAAAAGAACTTTGTAGTATGGTTTTAAAACCATGTTGGTGGTAATTTTGTATTTTTTAATTTTATAATTTTTGTTATGGTTATATTTAACTCTAATTAAGCGCTTTACCATTTTTCATATAGGCTCTTAGGATCCAGATAAACAAGTATATATCCGACCTTTCCAAAAAGAGTGAAATTATATAGTGTATACTTTGTTAATGGTTACAAGTTTCACATAGAACCTCATGGTCTGAAAAAATCAACAAACAATAGAGGATTGTGTGTTAGTAGCTAAGGAAGTTATTATTACGGTATGGTAGATGAATTTTTAGAAGTCGAGTACCCTGATCACCCAATTAAAACCACAATTTTGTTTAAATTTCATTGGTATGATCCAACACCTAACATAGGAGTTAAGGTTCACAAATAATAAAACTTGGTCGAGATAAACGTTAAAAAAAATACAACAAGTTCAACTCGTTTTTTTTAGCCATGCAAGCCACTCAGGTGTGTTGTATTCCTTACCCAAGTTTGAAAACAAACAACTCAGACTGGTGGGCTGTATTTAAAGTTAAACCTCCTGGATGGACTAATCTACAAGAAAATAATCCTCAGAAAGACGTTGCTTTCTAAGAAGATGAAGTTGAAACAAATGAAATCATTATACCAACTACATTCGATACAGACAATTATGATGATTACGACATGTCAAGCAATGGTTTAGATAAACAAAATAACATTGATGAAGAAGGTGAAATTGATAAGGATGACAATGATGGTATTCTTGACAACGAGGGTAGTTATGAGTATAGTACATCGAGCAATGAATAACAATAGGAGGAAGAAGAGGATATGTACTAGATGTTTTTGTTTCTTTATAGAAGGATGGTTACATTATCTAATTTTAGTTTTTGCATGCCCATTGGTAAATGTGATGTTATGTATTAGTGACCTTGATGAGTATTAAATAAAATGAAAATTTATCATTCTTTGGCACATTGAAAGAATTTACTAGAAGGGGAAATGTCTTTTTTAGATATTTGTATGTACAATATTTTCATTAAAAATCCAATTAAATAATCGTTTATCTTATAATGCAGTTTTTTTACATTGAAATGGTAAAAAATTATTCAATATAACATAAACAAAATTACTTTACAAAAAATTAATTCCTAGCAGAATTTATAACAAAAGTTGTAACATATAATTGCTCAATAAAAAAAATTCCACGAGTTTTATTGTCGTTGCAAATTTCCATATCTAAATATCTATGAATTTTAAATACTCCTTATCAACTTTTCTATGGAATGTAGTTTTGTAACAAAAGTCATCACAGATTAGCTAGGCTTTTTGTTCAATAGTAAAACTATTGGAATAGTGTCTAAGGCTGCAACTATATTAGGTAAGTATTTGACCCGATTGTGCATGGTCCTTTCGGGTTGCCTTCACCATAGCAACTTAACAGGATGATTTATAATGAGAGAAGAAATATTATAATAATAATAATAATAATAGTATTATTATTATTTGATTAATATAATTCATAAATTAATTAGGAATTAATTTGGTGACTTAAGGAGATTAATTAAATAGAAGGGCATAAACTGTCAATTGTATGATAGTTGTACATTGGGCTATAATCCCTTAAGGATAAAGGGGGACGATTTTGAGGGCTTTGGATTGACCATGAAATCGTCCAAGGCTTATCATTAGGGTATTGGATTGCTTAGGGCCTAAGTTATCCAATTAGGGTTTAAGGGTGAAACCCTGGGAGCCTTACAAGTATAAATAGATCCAAGGGGGTTGAGGAAATCGTGACTTTTTTCTTTGGAAGAATGTTGGCCGATTTCTAGCTCCATTTCCTCTCTCCAATCATCCTCTTGCTAGTTGGTGTTTGTAAGCCATTAGAGGAGTGACAATTATGACTCTAAGCTCCAAGGACAAGAAGATTCAAGCAAACAACTTAAGGTAATCTTCTAGATCTGTTTTCTTATGTTATTACCTAGATCTAGTGTTCAAAAGTATTGGATTCAATGCATGTTCAATTAGAGAAACCTAGATCCAAGCATTAGGGTTTGTATGTGCGCATAGGAATGTTCATATGGCTAAAACCCAACAGTGGTATCAGAGCTTAGATTGGTTTCTATTGAATTGATGCATTTGGTTGCTTGTTTGATGCTTGAAAAATTCGAATTTTGTCATCCAGCTTGATGAACTCGGCGAGTTCCGTAGTGGACTTGGCGAGTAGGCCTCAACTCGGCGAGTCCATTGTGGTACTCGGCGAGTTCGAGCGTCAGAAAGAGCTAATTTCAGGATTTCTTGCTGTTTATCCTTTGGAAACTTAACTTAATCATGTTAGGTCAATATAAATCCGATTTTAAGATATATTTGAGTATATTCTTGACCTAATTGAAGATATTGATCAATTAATTAAATATTAATTTCCTTATGTGATAATTGATTAATTATTTTAATTAATTTGGTAAATTGTTTTGTAAGAAATAATTAAATAAATGAAATATGGATAATTATGTAATTAAATGTTAATGTAGATTATTTGTTATTTGATCCCCTATGTTTTGAAAAGTTTAAGACTTGCTCTCAAGTTTTGAAATTTATGTTTTGTGATTAAAAGTTTAATTTAGACAATTTAAATTTCAAATCCTAGAATATTACAACTTTAAAATTCAACCCTATACTAATATAATATTACAAGATATATATATATATATATATATATATATATATATATATATATATATATATATATATATATATATATATATATAATTAAAATGTTAGTCTTACCGTTAGTAGGCCTCATTCACGAAGCCGGTCTGTAAGGTGGGTATAAGGTTGCTGCCTATAAAATGGCGCTTAATGGGTGTACACTCACACCCACCGCTTGCATGATCGGTGGACGGTCGTTAGCTGAACGGGTAGGATAGGGCAACCTCATCTCCTTATTAAAAGTATAATATGAAATATAAAGTAACTACATGTTTTTTTTTTCAAAAATTCGCAATCCTAGTTACTTTAGGAAAAGTGAATTGATGCAATCCCATGAAATTACACTTTGCACCCTTGCTAAGAAGTTAGTGGAGCGTGTGTGGTTTACCGGCACACTAATTGGTTCTAAGCAAAGGTGGCAAAGGGTGATTCATTGTTTATCATAGTTCGATGGAGCGTGTGTGGTTTACCAGCACATCGAATAGGTGATTGTTACAATGAAGGCACCATGTGAATTTGCATGGTAATTCACACCCACTTTGTGATCCTCGGTATCCCAGTCACAAACGAGAGGGGCATATCGAGATTTAGACATGCCATTGAAAAGTTTCAATGAATCTCATCCAAACTAGGAATTCTCAGTACATTTAGTACTTAAAGTTATGTTTTCATGGTGGAGAATTAGTGAATCGTCATTCACTTACCTTCAAATTGTTTGCATGTTAGATTACGACATCCCTTTTCTAATATGTAAATATTGTTGTTGGATCCTAGCCCTAATTTTCTTATTGGGTGATTATTAGGGATTAAAATTCTAATCTATCTTTGTCCTTTCTATTTGTAGATGTCGAACGCGAACAACGCTGCTGCTAGCTCGTTCACATTGATGAGCCTTTGCCAAAAGGTGACTTTCGATGGGACGAACTTTAGCGAATGGATAAGATACATTCGCACGATTACTCGCTACGAGGACAAGGAGTATGTCCTCGATGAGAAGCTCGAGAAAATCAATCCAAAAATCGCTACTCCGGCTGAAATCACCGCTTTTGAAACTCATGAGTGTGATGCAATGAAGGTTCATTGCATCATGATAGCCACTATGAACTCCGAATTCGACATGTATCCGTACGAAATGCACCAAGACTTGTTGGAGAGATACCACCAAAATGCGATGTAGGAACGTTATGTGATCTTCACTAACATGATCTCCGCTAAAATGGGTCATGGTGAATCTCTAATGGTGCACCTGCAAAAGATGCAAAGGTATGTTGATCGTCTTCGCAAGTTGAATGTTGACTTTGGGGAAGACTTGGCGATCGACATGGTGCTTCACTCCTTGCCTCTGTGTTACAACCAATTTAGGATGACCTACCACATGAACAAAGAAGAGGTCACCCTAAGTAAGCTCCAAGGTCTCCTTAGGGTTGCTGAGAGCAACCTCAAGGACAAGTCTGTTGCACCCACTCCCAATCCACCCGTTGCACCTGTTTTGGCCATTGGGCAAGGAAGAGGCAAGAAGAGGAAGGCTCCGTCTAAGAGCCACCGCAAGGGAAAGTCCCGAGATGGTTCCTCTTCTAGTGGGACCAAAGTTGATCCCGCTAAGCCCAATCCTAACCCAAAGGAGGTAGAGTGCCACCAATGTCACAAAAATAGGGCATTGGAAGAGAAGCTGCCCAGAGTACCTGCAAGCTATCAAGGAAGGAAAGATCAAGCCGTATTTCATAGGTATTTATACAATTAAATCTAATGATTCATCTCATGCTATTTCTTGGTTCCTTGATACTGGTTGTGGTTACCACATTTTTTCTGAATTGCAGGGACTAAGAAGAAATAGGGATGTGGAGCATGGAAGAATAAATCTAATCATGGGGACAGAAGATCGTCGCCTGTGACAAAGATTGGAGTGTATTCTCTAGTGCTTAGGAATGGGTTATGTTTAGATTTGAACAATTGTTTCTATTCGTCAGAAATGGCAAGAAACATCATTTCATTTCATGGTTTGTTTAGACAAGGATTTAGATTTTCTTTTAATAATGAGAATGGTTCTATTTGTGCTTATCTAAATGGTGTCTTATATTTTGAAGCAATACCATGTAATTGAATTTACGAAACTGTCAGGATTGTTGATAACCTAGGAAATGATGTTTTATGCATGGATTCTTCCAGTAGTATGGATAGAGCATCCTTGTGGCATTGTCATCTTGGACATGTGAACAAGAAGCGCATAGCCCAACTTCAAAAGGATGGAGTGTTGGAGTCATTCGACCTTAGGGAAGATGACACATGCGAGTATTGTTTACTTGGGAAGATGAGCAAGTCACCATTCACTAGTACACGTGAAAGGGGTGAGGGTTTATTGGACCTCATACATACCGATGTATGTGGACTGTTTAGATCAACCACAAAGGATGGGAACCGCTTCTATGTGACTTTTACCGATGACTATAGTAGATATGGGTATATATACTTAATCAAACAAAAGTCAGAAATGTTTGAAAAGTTCAAAAATGAAGTGGAGAATCAATTGGGCAGGAAAATCAAGATGCTTCGATCCGACCGAGGCGAGAGTACCTAAGTCTTGAATTCCACGACGACCTAAAAGAGTGTGGAATAGTTTCACAATTAACGCCACCTAGGACACCACAATTGAATGGTGTGGTAGAAAGGTGTAATCGAACCTTGTTAGACATGGTCCGCTCTATGATGAGTCGTGCGTCACCATCTATCTCATTATGGGGGTATGCCTTACAGACTTCCGCCCATATCCTTAACCGAGTCCCTACTAAGAAGGTTGCCAAAACACCTCACGAGATGTGGACAGGGCCTCGTTAGAAAATATCAAAGTTTGGGGTTGCGAGGATTTCGTAAGACGAGATACTCACGACAAGCTCGAACCTCGTAGTGAGAAATGTATTTTCATCGGCTCCCCACATAAATCCTTTGGATATCTCTTCTATAGACCGAAGGACAATGTTGTCTTTGTTGCGAGGAGATGAGTTTTCCGAGAGCGAGAACTCATAAGCCAAGGAGACAGTGGGAGGAAAATCGATCTTGAAGAGATTCAAGAGTCGATAGATGAAGGAACCTCTACCGTTGGCACTCAACCCGAGGAGGAAACTCCGGTTGAACCGATTGACGAGTCCTTACCTCTTAGACGTTCCGAAAGAGCTAGAGTTCAACCCCAGTTTTATGGCTTTCATATTACTACCGAAGGGGACACGTATATTAGTGATGGTACACTAATAAATCTAGATGAACCTAATATCTATAAAGAAGCCATGGCAGGCCCGGAGTCTGTGAAATGGAAAGAGGCAATGGACAACGAGATCCAATCCATGTATGACAACCAAGTTTGGAATTTGGTTGATAATGTGCCCGGACGTAAGACTATTGGGTGCAAGTGGATCTTCAAGAAGAAGACCGATGTGGATGGAAATGTACACACATATAAGGTGTGATTGGTTGTGAAGGGCTTTACTCAAACTCCCAGAGTTGACTATGATGAGACCTTCTCACCAGTTGCGAAGATAAAATCTATTAGAGTGATCCTAGTGATTGCCTCATTTCATGATTATGAGATTTGGCAAATAGATGTCAAAACTGCTTTCCTTAATGGGAAGTTGGCTGAGGATGTTTACATGGCTCAGCCAGAGGGTTTTGTTGATCCAAAGCATCCATATAGAGTGTGTAAGCTTGAGAAGTCCATTTATGGACTTAAACAAGCGTCTCGCAGATGGAATCTTTGCTTCGATGAGAGAGTCAAAGAGTTTGGATTTGTACGAAGTGAAGATGAATCATTTGTATATGTCAAAGCCAGTAGGAGTATAGTTAGCTTTCTCGTTTTGTATGTCAATGACATATTGCTCATAGGAAACGACATCCCGACACTATAGGAGGTTAAGTCCTGGCTCGGGAAGTGCTTCGCTATGAAGGACCTCAGAGAGGCTTCCTATATTCTGGGAATAAGGATAGTGAGAGAACGAAGTAAGAGACTAATAGGACTTAGTCAGAACACTTACTTAGATAAAGTACTAAAACGTTTTAGTATGGAAAACTCGAAGAAGGGAGAATTACCGATACAAAATAATGCCAAGTTGAGTAATACTCAAAGTCCGAGTACTGAAACTGAAATAGCAGAAATGAGCCGAGTACCATACGCTTCCGCAGTGGGCTCAATCATGTATGCTATAACTTGTACTCGCCCTGATGTAGCCTTTGCTTTGAGCATGGTTAGTAGATATCAAGGGAACCCTGGCAGAGCCCATTGGATTGCGGTCAAGAATATCCTTAAGTACCTTCGGAGGATGAAGGAATGGTTTTTAGTCCTCAGAGGGAGTGATGACTTGAAGGTGCAAGGGTATAGTGACGCCAGCTTTCAGACCGACAGGGACAACTATCGTTCACAGTCGGGCTGGGTCTTTACCCTGAATGGAGGAGCAGTAACATGGAAAAGTTCCAAGCAGGAAACCGTAGCTGATTCAACGTGCGAATCAGAGTACATTGCAGCAAGCGAAGCGTCGAAAGAGGCAATATGGTTAAAGAACTTCATTGGTGATCTTGGAGTTGTGCCTACCATCAAAGAGCCTTTGGAGATTTTCAGTGATAATGAAGGAGCGGTTGCCTTGACCAAGGAACCGAGGGATCATGGTAGATCTCAACATATCGACAGAAAATATCACTTTAGAAGACATCGTGTAGAAGAAGGGCATCTCGTGGTGAAGAGGATATCATCAGAAGATAAACCAGCAGATCCGCTTACGAAGGGACTGAGCAGGGTTAAACACTTGCAGCATGCTAGGAGTATTGTGCTGAAGGATGATATTAGTATAGATTAGATAGTATTAGAAACGTATAATAGATAAATGTAATTAACATTTTGATGATTAAATAAAAGAGTATTATTTATGAGTAATGTTACTGTCTTATGTTAATTGTTTAACTATTGTTTCACTTTGCATGTTTTGACTTCCAGAATAATTGAGTTTATTAAGAATAATCGAATTATTTAAATGGTCCACAATCGTTCATATGTTGGAAGTAGGTATGAATGAAGATTGTAACATATTGGTGTGTAGATTTTCTAAATGGTATTAGACATAGCAAAAGTTTGCTACAACATTCATGAGTGTTTATGAACTAGTTTTGAGCATTGGAACAGACCCGTGCTTGCAGGAATCATCTTATGGAATTTAATAAAAAGGGTGATCGCAAGACGATAATATCATATGGTCTTAAAACCTAAATATATGATTTGTTATTTGTTAATTGGTTGTACATTGATAATGCAAAACCGCATCAGTAACCTGATGTTATAAAACGCATTGTTGTGTATAGTTAATTAATGAATAAGTAAATGCATATAAGTCGAAGTTTATCTGTTACTTTTATCCTAAGAGGGTAAAAGCGATATCTCGGCTGCTCGATGATTTGATTTGACTTATGTACCAGGCCCGGTCAGAACTAAATTGATGTGTTCGATTAAGTTCTATGTCAAATAAATATGAGATCGAGAAACCAAATTCTAGACAAATTGGTTCCGTAGAATTGTCAGCATGATATCTAAACAGAGGACTGTACGATCCCTTATCTAAAGGACAAGATTGATTAGATCAGAGTTTGACAGCATCTTTGAGAGGTACGATTGCTAATCGGATTATGCTTGTATATATAGTTACTAGACTTATCCAAGTGGGATACTGTTGGAATAGTGTCTAAGGATGCAACTATATTAGGCAAGTATTTGACCCGATTGTGCATGGTCCTTTTGGGTTGCCTTCACCATCACAACTTGACAGGATGATTTATAATGAGAGAAGAAATATTATTATAATAATATTATTATTATTATTTGATTAATATAAGTCATAAATTAATTAGGAATTAATTTGGTGACTTAAGGAGATTAATTAAATAGAAGGGCATAAACTGTCAATTGTATGATAGTTGTACTTTGGGCTATAATCCCTTAAGGATAAAGGGGGACGGTTTTGAGGGCTTTGGATAGACCTTGAAATCGTCCAAGGCTTATCATTAGGGTATTGGATTGCTTAGGGCCTAAGTTATCCAATTAGGGTTTTAGGGTGAAAACCTAGGAGCCTTACAAGTATAAATAGACCCAAGGGGGTTGAGGAAATCGTGACTTTTATCTTTGGAAGAACCCTGGCCGATTTCTAGCTCCCTTTCCTCTCTCTCCAATCATCCTCTTGCTAGTTGGTGTTTCTAAGCCATTAGAGGAGTGACAATTGTTACTCTAAGCTCCAAGGATAAGAAGATTCAAGCAAGCAACTTAAGGTAATCTTCTAGATCTGTTTTCTTATGTTATTACCTAGATCTATTGTTCAAAAATCTTGGATTCAATGCATGTTCAATTAGAGAAACCTAGATCCAAGAATTAGGGTTTGTATTTGCACATAGGAATGTTCATATGGCTAAAACCCAAAAAAAACATGCAAAGGAAATCAAATTCCCTAGCAGAATTCCTTAGCAAATACCTACGAATGGTACTTCCATAATAAAGCAACCATGGAATTGGTTTCTGTTGAAAATATTTGTTGCATAGTAACCACGATAATTAATTCCATAGTAGCAATACAATGGAAAGTGATTTTGTAAAAAAATTCGTTGCAAAATTGCTACAAATGTTTTTTTCCATAGAAATATCGGTAGCATAATACCAACGGATGCAATAGCTGTTTTTCTAGTTTGTCGGTCCCCTTTTATAAGTTCTCGTTGACCACAGCCTATAGGAACCAAGCTATCTACCGCTTTTAACCCAGTTTGTATAGGCTTGTGCACATATTTACGTTCAATAATCCTAGGGGTTTCACTTCGACACGTCTTCGTTTGTGATCACTTAGAGCCCCTCTTCCATCAATAGGTACTCCCAAGGCGTATGAGTCAGTGGTATTTTTGATAGCAAGTCTCATGCTCGCTACAGGAAATAAATTTCATAGATAATATGGTAGCAATCTTGCTATGGAGCGACATTCCATAGCACGATCCATTGCAGATTAACAATGAAAATACGTTGCATAGTGTCTTTCCCTAGAAAAATCATGTTTTTCTTGTAGTGGAGCATATTTAAGTGCTTAAGAAGGACTAAAGATATGTTTTTATTTTATGGAGGAGTTGAAGAAGAGCTTACTATAAGATGTTTTACTAATTCTGGTTTCAAAACTGATCTTGATAACTTGCGATCATTGTTGGGATACGTGTTCACACTTAATGGAGGATCCATTTCCTGGAAATGTTGAAAGCATGAAGTGGTCACAATTCCTACAATATAATCAAAGTATATAGTTGTGTGTGATGCAACTCAAGAACTTGATTAGATGATGAAATTCATCAGTGATCTAGATGTTGTTCCAAGCATCAAAAGTGTTATTGAAATGCTTTGTGATGACACTAGTGCTATTGCTATTGCAAGAGACCCGATAGCTACCAACGGGACTAGAATCATTCAACGGAAATTCAATTTCATTCGTCAACAATTGGAATTAGGAAATGTATGCATTGAGAAGGTTCATACTAATGACAATCTAGCTGATCCATTAACAAAGGCTCTTTCCCAAACCAAGTTTGAGAGTCATGCAAAGGGAACCAGTCTTCGATCATCTAGTTATTGGATTTAAATATTCACTTTACTAATATATGGATAGTTGGAACTATGTAGCAATGACACGTAATCTCTTTTGATATATGAGATCTCTCTTTTGATTTAAAAATTATTGTGTTCTATGTTAGCATGTTAAATGGATCCTTGAATAATCAATTATTCAAAATTACCTGTAGTTAGTCACTATTGAGGGAACGACTATGAATTAAGACTAATATGAATCAACTCGCTTGATTTCAAGTGGTGAAATGGCAATGTGTTGCATCCAAATTCATATATACTTGTTAGAGAACAACTATTGGATATGATCCACGTCAAGCGTCACTTCATGGATCGTTATCATAAGTGAATCTTGAACACAACTAAATATTTTTATGAATTTCGACCTGAGATGTATATTAGAGAACTCAAGTATGGAGATTGTTATACTTTCACATGGTTAAATGCTTCACGTAATTGTGTTGTTATAAAATCCTTCACTAGGTAGAGCAAGAAGTACATGAGAGTGTGTATGTAGTCAAGATTGGATTTGTTCCTCTTATGATCTGAGAGTTAGAAATCTAAGGCGCATTACTTAAAAGTTAGATGTCAAATGAGAATGATCACGTTCCATGTATCATATCCAACATGATGTCTTTAATAAAGATAATATTTATACACTTACCTTAGACCTCAATTATAGTTAGTGAGCTCCTAGAATTGGATGTTGGTAGATGACACTCCTTTGTGTCTTGTTAGGGGCAGTAGCCCATTGCTAGACACCAACTACTGTTTATGTCAGTCTTTACTGAATCTTGTGCAAGTGGGAGATTGTTGGGTCTATATGATCAAGAATCATTATTGAGTGATATTTTTAAAGGCATATGATCCTATAGGGTCACACCTTAATCAAGTTGGTACCTATTGATTATTTATTAAGTATTTGATATAAATAAATAAATTTAATTCTGGTATTTAATTAGAGAAAAATTATTTTCTATAAAAAATATCATAAGAAGTAGAAAACTAGCCATTATATGATATGGTATTATATTATAAGTCATGTACAAACTTTATGACACTTTGGTTAATCATAATTAAATCAATGACTTAATGTACCGAGGATAAAAGACTAGAAAGCAATTTTTGTGTAACATCCAGATTTTCAGGTGTATTATTGTAAGAGTAGATTCTGAGATTTACGGAGCGACTCAACGAGTTGTGAGTCCACATCGTCGAGTACAGTTGAGTTATCTACGTGGGTTTAATGAACGGAGTCGACGAGTCAGTGTGCCGACTCGCCAAGTAGGTGTTGTGTAGTGAAACCCTAAATTCCTAGGTTTGGGGCTTATTTAAGGGGACTTATAACCTCAAATGCGCCTCACCAGCTGTTCAACTCTCCTTTGTGAAACCCTTAGCAGCCATTGAAGAGAAGAGAGAGTGCTTGAGCTAATATTAAGTGTTTTTGGGTGAATGTTTTGGAAGGAAATGAGTGAGCAACAAGCAAGGAACGAGATGAGGCAGTGGGATCTAGCATTTCTTCACATGAAGCTTCTGTAGAAGGTATAAAGCCTACACCTTTCTCATCTTATTAGTTGGATCTCATGATTTTGGAATTTAGGGCTTTTTCTAACTTTTGTGTGGACAATAAGTGCATGGAGTCTATTAGAAGGCCTGGACTTCCGATCTGGACTTTGTGAGGTCCAGAGAGTCCAAAGATTATATCATTATTAAACCACATAAGGGTTATTGTGGTTAAACAACTTTGTTAGTGTTATATTGGTATTTAGAGCAACATATGCCATGCATGGACGTAAAGCTTGTGACTTTATGTGATAATCGAGCCCTAAGAACGTAGATCTAAAGATTGGGAAGGTGTTCTGCCTTGAAATCATTTGAGTGAGAAATGACTCTGAATGGACTCGCCGAGTCGAGGATCCGAGATATCGGTGAAGGTTTGTCCCATTGAGCTTGATCATGTGATAACTCGGTGAGTTTAGGGTCAACTTGACGAGCTGAGTTGGACCTTCACGATACTTATGAGGAAACGACTGGAATCGGCGAGTCACATGGGTGGTATCTATGAGTGACAGGAGGGTCTTATGTGTTTACTTAAGTTTTTCATTTTGTATGTGTGATATATATGCTATATTATGTGTTTCTGAGACCGAACCAGAGGGTCCACCTAACTATGAGATCGGAGGGTCTTCACTGAGACTGGACCGGAGGGTGCAACGAGCTATGAGATCGGAGGGTCCTCACTGAGACTGGACCTAAGGGTCCAATGTGATTTGATACCAGAGGGTCTTCACTGAGACTGTAGCAGAGGGTCCAACAAGCCGTGAGACCGGAGGGTGCTCGCCGAGACACATGATCGGAGGGTCCATGTCGAGCTATAGCCATGAGAGGCTTATTTGTGTATCTGGTACTTTGGGGAACTCACTAACCTTTGTGCTTACCGTATTATGTGTTATGTGTTTCAGGTTCTTATCAGGATCATGGGAAGGTGCCGATTTCATTATACACACAAGAGAAAAGAGTTATGTTTGAGGATCCTGGTTTGCGATAAACAACTTTAAAAAATGTGTTGATAAATTGATACTTGTGATTTTTTGAAAGAATGTGACATGTGTTTTAAATTGAAAATTTTGTTTGAAAATTTATGCTGCTACAAATTGGTATCAGAGCCTCGTTTGAGGGATTCGGATGCACCTTCCAGGTGTGTCTGAGCTCAAATTGAGGATTTGAGAAATTTTTTCACAAGAAATGGTTTTTCAAAAATGAGAAAGAGTTTTAAGAGAAAATGAGTTGGAGCAGTGTGTACAATTAGCCAGAGCCTGAATGGTGACTTCCTAAAATACCCTTAATTTTGTGTTATGAGATACTTATGATATATTATTTATGCATGCTAGAGGATAGGCTAGGCATTTCATATTTTAGGGCTAGAGTTGCATGATTTGTGATACCTTTGCCTGGGAGTTGTTGCTATCTGTTATATGCCTTGAGTATGTGCTGAGTAATAGTATTTAGCAGGAATCACTTAGATAGGAGGTTCTGAGTTAAGAGATAATCTTGGAGAGATACCTAGATGATGTCACACCCCCAAACCAGAATGGCGGAAACATTCGGGGGTGGATGACTTCACGTAGTATCACAACGATTGAATATTGTAAAGAAAGTAACACAACCATCATATATATAACAATGAAAACGTGTATTGTTGCGTTATACATGTTATCAAAAGAATATTACAATATGATGAGTAAATGTTTAATGATAAAATCATCCTTTGTGTTCCTTCTTCCAAAAGCTGGTAGTTTACCTGTATCACTGATAACCTGAGAAATACAAGTGGTTTTTGAAAAGTGTCAACAATTAAGTTGGTGAGTTCATGAGTGCTCCGAGTTGAAAAGTATATTCCTTTTGGTAGTAATTTGGTAAACGATGTTTTTAGAAAATCCGATATTTTCTTGTAAGAATGAAAGACGTTCCAAAACTGGAAATGTATTAGTAACTTTTATAGACAACAATGACAATAATTTAGTATGAAATTGTAATGTAAGAAAACTGCGATGCACATATGAATCTCGTAAATCAATCTTGTTTTATACTTTTTATGTGAGCTTTATAACCATACTATTGACACTGACGGCCTGTAACAACATTCTTCAAGTGTTGCAGTGTTATGACATTTGTCACCCCAGACCTGCCGGTCTAACTATAGCTAGTAGTTTAGGTGCGGGATTGTCAATCCCGTATAGATCTATACACAAGTATCACGCTCTCCCTCCAAGAGATTATGGTATATAATACAGGACTTGAAATGTATACAAAAATGTACGTTGAAGTTTAAATGTCTCACATTGACTAGTATAAATAGATTTACAATGAAATAACCTTACTTCTTTTGAAAGTAGTTCGTTTTCAAACTGTATAAAATGTATGATTGACTTGCTAACTATACCCATTATAGTTTTTCAGATAGTATGTTCCATTTCGTAGACATAACTTAGTGATATAATTTCCCTTGTATACCTAAGATGTTTGTATCGATAATCGAAGTTAGAAATTGCATTTATGTTTAGAAAACGATACTTTTAACGTGTAATGTACTTGTATTTCCCCCCTAAAACATGTAAAAGAATTGAAAAGTAGGGGTATGAACTCACCCGTTAAGTTTGAAGAGAGGGGCTAGAGTTGAGCAGAGTTTCGATCGCGGATAGTTGCGTCGTCGGGCTCTTCGGGAACATCTGCAACGTAAATCTTTCGTCGGGGCTCGAGTGCGGAAACCGAGGTGAGAAAAGGGTCTCTGGAGCTGGGAGAATGTCTGAGAAATGGTGAAAGTGTGCCAAAACCCGAGCCTTATGCCCTCTATTTATAGGGCTGAAAACCCCCGTACGCGGCGCGTACTGCCGGAGTACGCGGGGCGTAGTCAGTACGCGGGGCGTACTTCGGTTACGCAGGGCGTAATAAGGCGTCATGGCTTACGACTCCTGGCTAGCTAGGCGTAGTTTGGGCGGGCCGATGGGACTCGACCCTGGGTCTAGTACGCGGGGCGTACTCCCAGATTACGCAGGGCGTAATCCCTGCTTCCAACTTCTAAATTCCGTCACTTTCGCGTACGAGCTCCGTTTTTCGCGTTCTTTATATCCACGCGTAGGTGAGATTATGCTCTACAACTTTCATTTTGACTCCGTCGGCTAGTTTTGACTTTATTTTTAATGATATAATTTTAATAGGCCGGGCCTCCTAAAGTTCGTTAAAATTTCATAGGTTCTTTATTCTACGTCGGTTTTCGTTTGTCTTTTTATTGTTTTATTACCACCGAGGAGATCTTCAACTTCCGTTTAGGTGGCGATAGCTAAATAATATTCGATCTTCAATCCGAGTTTTTAGCCCTTTACTACTGTTACGAAACTTTGAAAATTCGTAACTTCTTCATACGAGGTCCAAATTGGGCGATCTTTTTATGCACGCTCATCTTTCAACGAGATCTACGACTTTTGTTTAGATACTTTAAGGCTAAAATGTATTTTATCGAGATTTCACTTTTTACGTCAAATCATGTTTTAACGTCGAGTCGTAATTATGCGAGTGGTTATAATTTCTTCAATATAACTCGGTTTTGAGTGTTCTTTATGTCTTTGGAAACCTGGGCATGATATCTAATATTCGATGCATCCCAACTTAGATACCCGAACACTTTATTTTCGAGGTTAATTTCGTTGTTTTTAGCTTTCGAGTGTTTACAATGCTTTTGGGAAAAATAGGGTTGTCACATCATCCCCCTGATAAGGGAATTTCGTCCCGAAATTTAATCTAAGATCACTATTACAAATTAGGAAAAAGATGCGGGTACTTTTGTTTCATTTGATCCTCTCGTTCCCAGGTGTATTCAGGTCCTCGCTTGGCGTTCCAGCGGACCTTTACGATAGGTATGCGGCTTTGTTTAGTCCTTTTGACTTCCCGATCCATGATCTCTACCGGTTCCTCTATAAATTGGAGGTTTTCGTTTATTGCGATTTCGTCTAGAGGGACGACAAGGGTCTCGTCGGATAAGCATTTCTTCAGGTTTGATACATGAAAGGTAGGGTGTACATTGTGGAGTTCCTGAGGTAGTCTAAGTTTGTAAGCCACTGGACCGATCCTCGCAAGGATCTCGAATGGTCCGATGTATCTGGGGTTCAGTTTCCCACGTTTTCCGAAGCGTATCAATCCTTTCCAAGGCGAGACTTTTAGTAGGACACGGTCTCCAACTTGGAATTCCAAGGGTTTTCGTCTCTTATCTGCATAACTCTTTTGTCTATCCCTTGATGCCTTTAGACGTTCTCGGATTTGAACAATCTTCTCCGTAGTTTCCCGTATGATTTCTGGCCCAGTAAGTGTGTTGTCAGTTGCTTGTCCTTTTGCTAGTTGGGTGTCTCCCACTTCGGTTCAGCATAAAGGTGACCTGCACTTGCGGCCATAGAGGGCTTCGAACGGGGCAGCTTTAATACTGGTGTGGTAGCTATTGTTGTACGAGAACTCGACCAAGGGTAGATGTGTGTCCCATGCTTTGCCGAAATCGATTACGCAGGCTCTCAGCATGTCTTCTAAGGTTTGTATGGTTCTCTCGCTCTGGCCGTCGGTTTGAGGGTGATAGGCGGTACTCATGTCTAGTCTTGTCCCCAAAGCTCTTTGTAGCGACTGCCAAAATCTTGAGGTGAATCTACTATCTCGGTCCGAGATAGTGGATACGGGCACACCGTGCAGTCGTACAATTTCCCTGAGGTACGTTCTTGTTAACTTCTCCAATTTATCCGTCTCTTTGATCGGTAGGAAATGCGCTGATTTAGTTAACCTGTCGACAATTACCCAAATGGTGTCGAGTCCATTTGTCGTTTTGGGTAACTTGGTTATGAAATCCATAGTTATCCGCTCCCACTTCCATTCGGGTATTTCTGGTTGTTGTAATAAACCTGAAGGTTTTTGGTATTCTATTTTGACCTTAGCGCACGTCAGACATTTACTCACGTAGGTAGCAATTTCGGCTTTCATGTTCGGCCACCAGTACAACTTCTTGAGGTCGAGATACATCTTGTCGGAGCCGGGATGTATGGAGTATCGTGTTTTATGGGCTTCGTCCATGACGATTTCTCTGAATCCACCAAACTTTGGTGTCCATATTCGATCCATGAAATAATGAACTCCGTCGTTCTTGGTTTCAAGATTCTTATCCATTCCCCTTAGGGTTTCTCCTGCCACATTTTCAGCTTTCAAGGCTTCCATTTGGGCTTCCTTGATTTGCGTGGACAGGTGGGAATGGATCGTCATAGTTAGGGACTTCACTCGGCGACCGGAGTATTCCTTCCTACTGAGTGCATCCGCCACCACATTAGCCTTTCCGGGGTGATACTGAATTTCGCATTCGTAATCACTTAGTAGCTCTACCCACCGTCTTTGTCTCATGTTGAGTTCTTTCTGGTTGAGAATATGTTGAAGGCTTTTATGGTCAGTGAAGATCGTGCATTTTGTGCCGTAGAGGTAGTGTCTCCATATCTTTAGAGCGAAAACGACTGCTCCTAGCTCAAGATCGTGCGTTGTGTAGTTCACTTCATGCGTCTTTAGTTGTCTGGAGGCATAGGCGATGACCTTCCCTCGTTGCATCAGGACACACCCGAGTCCTTGGTTTGATGCATCACAATAGACCACGAAGTCCTCCGTCCCTTCTGGCAGGGTTAGGATGGGCGCACTACACAATGCTCGTTTTAGCATTTGAAATGCGGCATCTTGTTTTTCTCCCCAGTCGAAGGTCACATTTTTCTGAGTTAGTGTGGTGAGTGGCTTGGCAATCTTGGAAAAATTTTGTATGAACCTTCGGTAATACCCGGCGAGTCCTAAAAATTGTCGGATCTCTGTAGGGGTTCTTGGGATCGTCCAATTCTCTATTGCCTTGATCTTCGAGGGATCCACGTGTATTCCTTCCTTGCTTACTACGTGTCCTAGAAAATCCACCTCTCGAATCCAAAATTCGCACTTGGAAAATTTTGCATAAAGTTTCTCTGCCCTTAATGTTTCCAGAACTTGGCGGAGATGTTGGCTGTGTTCTTCCTGGTTTCTAGAATAGATGAGTATATCATCTATGAACACGATCACGAATTTGTCCAGGAAAGGGCGACATACTCGATTCATCAAATCCATGAACACTGCTGGAGCGTTTGTCAATCCGAAGGGCATCACTACAAACTCGTAGTGACCATATCGTGTTCGGAAAGCCGTTTTGGGGATGTCTCTTTCTAGTACTCGTAGCTGGTGATAACCGGATCTTAGGTCGATTTTCGAGAAGTAGCTCGCTCCTTGTAGTTGGTCAAAAAGATCGTCTATACGTGGAAGGGGATATCGGTTTTTGATTGTCAGTTTGTTCAGTTCTCGATAATCGATGCACATGCGAAAAGATCCGTCCTTCTTTTTCTCGAACAGGACTGGTGCACCCCATGGTGAGAAACTTGGCCTAATGAATCCCTTGCTCAACAGCTCGTTCAATTGACTGGACAGTTCCTGCATCTCGGCTGGAGCTAAACGGTACGGTGACTTTGCTACTGGGGTGGCTCCGGGAATCAAGTCGATTCTGAATTCGACTTGACGTTCTGGTGGGACTCCTGGGAGATCTTCTGGGAAAATGTCTGGGAAGTTGCAGACTTCTGGAATATCTTTAATGTTCTTTGGTTCTTTCTTCTGGTCTACTACGTGGGCTAGAAAGGCATGGTATTCCTTGCGAAGATATTTTTGTGCTTTAATACAGGAGATGATTTGTAATTTTGCACTAGGTTTGTCTCCATATATGATGAGATTTTCGCCGTTGGGAAGATTAAGACGAACGGCCTTTTCATGGCAAAGAATGTCGGCATGGTGAAGACTCAGCCAGTCCATACCGATGATTATATCAAAACTCCTTATCGAAATGGGCATAAGGTCGATTGGAAATAAATGTTCGTTTAAATTTAATGTGCACCCGACGTACATATCACTTGTGCTTTCTGTTTTTCCATTAGCCATTTCTACGGTGAATATTTTATTAAGTGGTTGGGGTCTTTGGTTAAGTAGATGTTTGAATTTATGGCTCACAAAACTTCTCTCCGCACCGCAATCAAATAGTATGCATACATAAATGTTGTTGAGGAGAAACATACCCGTAACTACTGTTGGATCAGTTATTGCTTCACTTTGACCTATCGTCAGCACTCTCCCAATACCACCAACATTCCTTGTCTTGGGGCAGTCCCTCTTGAAATGCCCAGTTTCTCCACATCCATAACAGGCTTGACTTACCCCAGTACTAGGAACTTGAGAGAATGGCCGCGCTGGTGCCTTACAGAAACGGGCTGTGTGCCCTTTCCTGTCACAGTTCTTACAGTACATTTCGCGGAAATTACCGTGGTGATGGTAGTTGCATTTGCTGCACTTAGGCAAGTTCCCTGCATATTGTTTTGTTGGCGTCGAAGTTGTAGGAGTTGTGCTGGGAGTAGTAGCAGCATGAACCGCCACCATTTGTCTCTTTGAAGGTTCCTGCGAGGTTAGTCCCTTCCTCTTGTTCCAATACTTCTTCTTGCTGTTGTTATTGTTGTCACTGTTCCCTTTGGTTGATTCAGTTGCGATAGTCGTGACTCCTTGGCAGACGCCATGATCCACAAGCGATTGCGCCAGTTCTTTGGCACTGTCGAAGGTCATGGGCTTTGAAGCTAGTACACTTCCTCGCAGTTGGGGTGATAATCCCCAGATGTATCTCTCAACTTTTTGGCTTTCTAGAATTAACATCCCAGGGCAAAGCGTTATCAAATCGCTGAACCTATTGGTGTAGCCTGCGATGTCCGAACCTTTCATCGAAAGGTTCCACAATTCTTGTTCCAGCTTCTGAATTTCACCCCTTGGGCAGTATTCCCGTAGGAGCATTCGCTTCAAATTCTCCCAACCCATGGAGTTTGCCACCACCAGGGTTAGTGTCTTGACGTGGCCGTTCCACCATGTCAAGGCGCGTTCAGAGAATGTACAGGCAGCAAATTTTACTTTGCTTTCTTCCGGGCATGCGCAAATTTCAAATATGGCTTCCGTCTTCTCTATCCATTGGGACAGAGCCAACACTCCTCCAGTTCCATAAAAGGGAATAGGTTTTCCATTAGTGAAGTCTTTGTAAGTGCAGATTCCAGTACGGCCTTGGCTTGGGCCGTTGGTAAAGCTATTTATTCCACCTCCCGACCCATTGTTGCTCATTTGAGCCATCGCCACGGTTACAGCGGCCGTTACAGCAGTTTGGAACATAGCTGCATCCATAGTTGGAGGAGGTGGTGGAGGTGGTGCTGGAGTTGAGTTTCTGCGTGTTGTTCTACAAGGAGGCATGTTCTGGTAGAGAAAATAAGAATGAATACTATAAGTTTCTAATGTTTTGACAATCGTGTAATTGAGAGTTAGTCGTATCTTGTAATTTGTTTTGACTTTAGTTTTTGGTTTCAAGTTAGATATAACAATTTAATTAATTTCGAGAGGTATATAAAGAGGCACTGCATATATATATATATATCACACCTAAGGTGTGTTTCATTAGGCTTCTAGGAAAATTTGACCTAATTAAGAGGTCTCCATTTTACAGATACAAAAGAAAATAAGAGAAAAACTTTATCCGCAGTCCTAGTCTATATCAAAATTTGTTGGAGCTTGAACAAACTCTACTTGTGGCGTTTGGAGCTGGATTCGGCATCTGGCCGTTTGACTCCCATCAGTCGCCTCTCGAATTCCGCTTGTTGTTTTTTCATCTCTCTTATGTCATCTAGCGCTGTTATCATTTGGTTCTGTAGTGTCCCCGTGTAGATTTGGAGATTCTCATGTAGTCCGTCCAAACGGCTGATGTCGGAGGCGTTACCTTGGGTAGCAGCATTGATTTCTCGAATTCTGGTTGCTTGTTGTTCTGCCTGGTAGTTCTGGTTAGCTATAGCGTTCACGACAACCAGAAGTGCCCGATCAGCGGAGCCTCCTCCACTGACGTTGTAAAAATCCCGACACATGCCAAATGGAGGACGCACGCCTTGCAGACGGCTCCAGTAGTAGAGGTGGCTTCCCCATATAGGAATGGGTCCCGGTTGATGTGGCCTGATCACTGGAGGATGGGGGATGGGAGGGTCAATTACTTCTGGTTCGGAATCTGTTCCGCTAGAAATTTCCACGATCTCCTCGTCGACTTCGTATTCCTCTCCGACTTCGATTTCGATTTCTTCTTCGACCTCTTCTTCGATTTCTTCTTCGATTTCTTCTTCGATTTCCTCTGGGTCTTCCTCCGGGTCTTCTTCTATCCAGCCGTCGTTACCTTGATTTAGGTAGTAGGGGTCTCCTGGTAAAGGAAATCCGGCCATTTGTCTATACTGGGATAGAGGTATGAGATTTTTATGAGAAAAGAGTTTCTAATTAACGAATGCCTAAGCCTATTTATATCTTTACTGAGCGCAATGTTTTATCGTTTATTAATAGACTTATATTATTTCAATTTAGTGAATTTAGATTTTATAAGTTTTTGGCTTGTTGACTACTACGACCATTCCTCGACGTATATTGGTCAAATCCAGGATAAATATAGTTGATCAGGCTATATTTATTCTTGATTTGGTTACATACCCCAAGGCTCAATCGTGGTATTGCAACTTGCCATTCTACTTTTTAGAAAAACTTGTCATGACGCGAGACTGATACGTGCGGTAAAAATGTATATATTTAAAAGAAAATATATTTCTATGAAAATGTTGTTACCAGAGAGTTTTTGGTTCCCGTTGTATTTATAGTTTGTATATCTTATGTGGTTAGATATACTTGGTTCACTATAAACAATGCTCTGATACCAATCTGTCACACCCACAAACCAGAATGGCGGAAACATTCGGGGGTGGATGACTTCACGTAGTATCACAACGATTGAATATTGTAAAGAAAGTAACACAACCATCATATATATAACAATGAAAACGTGTATTGTTGCGTTATACATGTTATCAAAAGAATATTACAATATGATGAGTAAATGTTTAATGATAAAATCATCCTTTGTGTTCCTTCTTCCAAAAGCTGGTAGTTTACCTGTATCACTGATTCCCTGAGAAATACAAGTGGTTTTTGAAAAGTGCCAACAATTAAGTTGGTGAGTTCATGAGTGCTCCGAGTTGAAAAGTATATTCCTTTTGGTAGTAATTTGGTAAACGATGTTTTTAGAAAATCCGATATTTTCTTGTAAGAATGAAAGAGGTTCCAAAACTGGAAATGTATTAGTAACTTTTATAGACAACAATGACAATAATTTAGTATGAAATTGTAATGTAAGAAAACTGCGATGCACATATGAATCTCGACCCTGGGTCTAGTACGCGGGGCACACTCCCAGATTACGCAGGGCGTAATCCCTGCTTCCAACTTCTAAATTCCGTAACTTTCGCGTACGAGCTCCGTTTTTCGCGTTCTTTATATCCACGTGTAGGTGAGATTATGCTCTACAACTTTCATTTAGACTCCGTCGGCTAGTTTTGAATTTATTTTTAATGATATAATTTTAATAGGCCGGGCCTCCTAAAGTTCGTTAAAATTTCATAGGTTCTTTATTCTACGTCGGTTTTCGTTTGTCTTTTTATTGTTTTATTACCACCGAGGAGATCTTCAACTTCCGTTTAGGTGGCGATAGCTAAATAATATTCGATCTTCAATCCGAGTTTTTAGCCCTTTACTACTGTTACGAAACTTTGAAAATTCGTAACTTCTTCATACGAGGTCCAAATTGGGCGATCTTTTTATGCACGCTCATCTTTCAACGAGATCTACGACTTTTGTTTAGATACTTTAAGGCTAAAATGTATTTTATCGAGATTTCACTTTTTACGTCAAATCATGTTTTAACGTCGAGTCGTAATTATGCGAGTGGTTATAATTTCTTCAATATAACTCGGTTTTGAGTGTTCTTTATGTCTTTGGAAACCTGGGCATGATATCTAATATTCGATGCATCCCAACTTAGATACTCGAACACTTTATTTTCGAGGTTAATTTCGTTGTTTTTAGCTTTCGAGTGTTTACAATGCTTTTGGGAAAAATAGGGTTGTCACAGATGAGCATTTGAGGAATCTACTCAAAGCGTAGTGAGATACCCACGAGAGATAGGGTTGCCTGAGTTCGGTGATGCCTTTTAGAATTGCGCATCAAATGAGTGAAGTTGTGTGCCAAGTGGGTTTAATGTTAGTGGAGATGATTCTATGCCCGAATGCAACTTGCTTTGTGCTTTGTGGAACTTTTGATGATGGGAGACAGCTACTAAGTGAATATGATGATATTCAGGAGGTAGATGGCTAGCATCATGAGGAGTTTATCAGCAGTTGATGGCAGAGAAGTGTGAGAACCTAGGAAGAGCCAAGGGAATAAACTAAGTCAGATGAATATGCTAATAAAGGATAATATTTCGCTGGGGACCGAACACGTGTGACAAGATTGGTGATTGAGGAGGTTGAGCAACTACTTAGAAAATCTGGGACGATCCGTGTGCAAAGTATAGGTAGATGTGGCAGGCAGTATGGTCCCGTACTACTGAAAGTAGAGGACCCATACTGAAACAAGGAGAATTCCAGAGGTTCTAAGTAGTAGACTAAGAAGAGATAACATGGTTCAAGTACCATGATTTGTGGCAGATTGAGAAGAGATAACATGGGTTTAGTACCATGATTCGTAGCATATAGTGCTTATGACTTTTCCTATTGTTCCGTTGTGATTGTTCGAACTGAGAACTGACATAAAGACATGTGGGGCCAGAGGGCCAGGTTGGACGAGCGTCCATGAAGTGTACCTTGAGAGGAAAATCGAGTTGGGTCCCGAGGGATGTTACTGGTGCGATGCCAATTGGAGTCACAAGACTCAGGGAGGAGTAGAGACGAGGTTTTAGGAAGGATTGCGATCTAGGATGTGCACTCGGTCGATAGTGGAGATATCACTTTCCGTGTCGAGAATTGCGCTACTTTTGTTTCTTATGTGGAGCAAAAGGGAATACAAGCTTCTGGTTTTAGAATTTGTAGGTAAACCCCGTGAGGTAGCATTAGTTGAAACATTTCTTCAGAGTGTTTTGTAATAAGTCTGTTGCAAGGTATTTTGTATATCGAGAGGGGGTCATCAGTGGGACTAAGATGGATAAGGCAGGGATATGCCTTAGTTGAGTATAGTGAGGCATATGTTAGCAACAGTTTCGAGTAATCAAGAGAAGTATGTAGGGTGGTGGCCCTCGTTGTTCTTTTGGGCAACAGTGAGATTCGATAGTGTGTCGGTATGAAGTTTGGATGACTAGAGGTAGTCATGTTGGAAATTTTCCAAGGATTTCATCTAGGATTCTAGATATTAGGAGTTGCTTGGTCTTTATCGGAAAGATCATTGGGTGTTATGTGGTACTTTCCAAGACTAAGTGTGATGCACCTGGAAATAGTCTAGGGAGTAGATTGTGGTGTGCCAAATGGTGATGGTTCGAACCCTGAGTGGCGGAGAACTGGGTATTTTGTTGACGGGATCAGAGATTTGTTCAAGTGCGGCAAGAGAACAGGGTATGGAGACTTGAGGTACTGATACATGAGACCAGGATTATTGGTAGTCTAGGCGAGGTGTAGAGCAAGGTAATGCATGATGTATGTGTTCAGGAAGGGGTGAGTGCCTTCATGGCGAGAAGAAATTTTTCAGGGACATTATGGTGGTCAAGACTTCTTCGAGGTGGTAATGGTGAATTCGAGGTGGTTGGCTCATAAGGGTAGTTTCCAAGGTTGAGAATTTCTAGTTGATGTATGGGTTGTTATATGCATTTTAAGAAGGGAAAAGATGATTGGGCAACCAACTTCAAATTCAGTATGAGTATTCCTACAGGGGTTTAGAGCAATAAGAGAAGGGAAATTCGAATTATCGTCAACGTGTTCTGAGTCATTGACGATTCCTTCGAGTTTCAAATTTGAGAGATGGAATATCCCAAAGTTATGAGTTACGCGAGAGGAAGATCAGTGGTGAGATTCTAAGACGGTACATTGCGGTATCTATGTATGATGACATGAGTAGGAGATCTGTGATTGAGGCAAGAGATCGTGAGGTTCTGCGATGGGGTGCCGAGGTATCCGAGTATGATGTCTTAAATTTCGGATTATTTTGAGACTTGAGTTCTGAGATGGCAAGTGGTTTATGAAGCATCAACAGTTCCAGTGGGAGTCCTTCGACTAATTGACATTAAGCAAGATTATTTAAGAATGTGAATTGCAGCGAGGAAAAGTGTTCGGTCATGGTGGTTGTCGTCAGTAGTAGTGATGCATAATTTGGGTAGGTGTGTGCACCTATCTATGTTGGACCGTAGAGCATGAGTTAGTGAACGCAATGTGGTGTCGACTTGAGGATGAGATTGTGGGGTGATAAGAGAAAGTGTTGTAAGACAAAGGGGAGTTGTAGCATCCATGAGTTAGTGCGAGAGAGTGTGGTGATACTGCGGGGAGCCATAGTATTCACCAGTCAGCGAGAGGGTGTGGTGATACTGCGGGGAGCCGTATTATTCAGCAAGCAACGAGCGGGTGTTGTGAAACTTTTGGGAGCCATAGCTTTCACTGGTCAGAGGGGGGGGAGCGTTATGAAACTATCGGGAGCCGTAGTTTTTACTGGTCAGCGGAAGAGTATTATAGAACTGCGGGGAACCGTAACTCTCAAATCATAGAGAAGCATTATGAATCTACGAGGAGCCATAATATTCACTAGTCAGGGCATGACATAGGAGAATTCCTAGGCTTGTGTAGCCTTATCAATTGAGTTTTTGGGAACCTGGTGGTCGAACCAGGGATGAGACTGAAGTCTTTATATTGGTGTGGAATTGTTATAGCCTGAGTCAAGATGTGATTATCACAATTGGAAGGAATTGGAGAAGTGATGTACGCATGGATTGCGGGTCTTGGGTCACGAGTTGAGTGCTTCATTAGCACGAGTGGTTCCAATTTCGTGCTGGATCAAACTCTCGAGTTTGAGTTTGGATGTAGTGGTGTATTGAGTAGGCGAAATGAGATTCCGGATTTAGAGATGGGTCTCATTGTGAGGGGTATTGTTTGTCATCCGATGTCTCAGACCTGACTGGGTCAGTTCGTTGGTATGGGAAGGATAGAGAGACGCATGAAACTAATGAGTAAAAGGCGACAGAGACCGAGGGTGAGACAATTTATGTTGGGATTTTAGTGTTCTCTTGGGGTAAAGCGGACTTTGTAACTCGTGTGTCAGAGTGGGCCGAGATAGTTATTGTGAGAAGGGAGCCAGTGAGATGTTTTGGGTATGCTTTGGGTAGCTTTTGAACGCTTAACTGTTGGGTCGGAGTTGACCTGGTGCTCAAGTGTTGAATGGAATATTGGAGAGGAACTTGGGGCCTATTATTTTAGACGTCAGAGAATAATTCTAAGCGAGGATGATCATTTTCTTGTGTTTGAGGACAGGGTGTTGAGAATTCATTGTTCAGATGGGTTCTGATAGCAGTACAATGGATGAGTCCATGGTGATATGTGAACCCTTCGTTCCTTTGGAGTATGATCTGAATCGATTAGTATATCTGATATGAAAGATCGGTGGTAAATTTTTGGTCAATAACTCGATTCTATCAGTCACAGCAAGAGAATCAGTGGAGTAGTGAATTATCTTGGTCTGTTATTCGAGGAGCCATTAGCATGGTGGTATATTGTAAGGCCAGTCTGGCAGGGAGACAAACCACTAGAGTTTCCAAATTCTGAAGAGTCAGAAGGGGTAACGTAGCGGTAGGAGGGTTTGTCCTTTTCCGGGTTTGGGAGTTTCTGTTTGGATTCAGGTGCTTCTGGAGGAAGACAGTCATGTTGTATGACATCCTTTCGAGTTTTGGATTTGATCTATGTGTTGTGGAGGAGCGATTTCGAGGGTGAAATCTAATTCAAGTAGGGAAGAATTGTAACATCCAGATTTTCAGGTATATCATTGTAAGAGTAAATTCTGAGTTTTATGGAGCGAATTGATTAGTTGTGAGTCCAACTCGTCGGAGTAGAGTCGAGTTATCCGCGTGGGTTTAATGAACGGACTCCACGAGTCAGTGTACAGAGTTGTCGAGTAGGTGTTGTGTAGTGAAATCCTAAATCCTCAGGTTTGTGAAACCCTTACCGGCCATTGAAGATAAAGAGAGAGTGCTTGAGCTAATATTAAGTGTTCTGGGTGAATATTTTGGAAGGAAATGAGTGAGCAACAAGCAAGGAAAGAGATGAGGCTATTGTTGGATTATTGTCTACGTCCATAACTGTAATTGGTATATACTTAACCCGACCCGGCATGGTCCATTTGGGTTGCATGGCATCGGAACATTTGGGTAGACCTTTTAATGAGAAGAAGATATTTGTGACATATTAATATATTATAAGTTCTAATATATTAATATGAAATCATATTATTTAATTAGTATTGATCAAGAATTAATTTGGAATTAATTTAGTGATCAAAAAGAGACTAATTAAATATATGGGGATTGATTGTATAAATAATTGATTCTTATATATGTGGGCTTATGATCCATGATTCCTTATGTTGGGTTTAACCCATATGGTGGCCCATGGATACTCCATGGAGGTTAAAACCGATGGAGCATAAGGAATGGGTAAAGTCATGAGTTACATGGTGTAACCCTAATGTGAACACTATATAAAGACCCTATTAGTTGGAGAAATGGGAACTAGTGTATACACAAGAGGGTAAGCCAATTTCTATACGCTCATATCTTCTCTAATGGTTATTCTAAATGTTCACGGTGTTGTGTGAACCATTTGAGGTGTCACATTTGGGGCACTAGGCTCTTAAGCTCCATGATATCAAGAACCAAACAAAAGGTTTGTAATTCTACTAGAATTTATATTATGTGTACTTTATATTATGCTAGTTAGAACAATACCTTGGAAAATGATATTTTGCATTTATAATAGAGAAAACATAGATCCAAGGTATTTAGGGCTGCATGTACACTATAGGAGTGTTAGAATGCTCAAAACCCAAGAGCTATGGGATCTAGCATTTCTTCACATGGAGCTTCTATAGAAGGTATAAAGCCTCCACCTTTCTCATCTTATTAGTTGGATCACATGATTTTGGAAGTTTGGGCTTTTTCTAACTTTTGTGGGGAAAATAAGTGCATGGAGTCTATTAAAAGGCCTAGAGTTCAGATCTGGACTTTGTGAGGTCCAGAGAGTCCAAAGACAATAACTTTATTCCACCATATAAGAGTTATTATGGTTAAACATCTTCGTTAGAGTTATATTAGTATTTAGAGCAACATATGCCATGCATGGACGTAAAGCTTGTGACTTTATGTGATATTCGGGCCCTAAGAATGTAGATCTAAAGTTTGGGAAGGTTTTCTACCTTGAAATCATCTGAATGAGAAATGAGTCTGACTTGATTCGCTGACTCGAGTAGCCGACTCGACGATTCGGTGAGGGTTTGTCCCGATGAGCTTGATCATGTGATAACTCGACGAGTTAGGGGTCAACTCGACGAGTTGAGCTGGACCTTCATGAGAATTCTGAGGAAGCGAGTGGACTCAACGAGTCACATGGGTGCACTCGGCGAATCGTGTCAAACATGGACTGTTGACCTGAGTTTGACTTTTGTTAACTTGAGGGTTTGGTCAATCATGAGTAATGGAGATCATCGAGGGGTAATATGGTATTTTATCCACTTCAAAAGTTAGAGAGAGAGATAGAATAGCCTTCAGTTTGTTAGAGTCATGAAAAGAGTGTTAATTAGAGATATTCATCCTTTTTTTAGTGAAAGGCTAGTTCGAGATTCGAGTACAAGGTGATTTTCTCACTTGCTTTCGAGGTGAGTCTTCTCATTATACTTACAATGAGTGGTATCTATGAGTAACCAGAGGGTCTTATGTGTTTACTTGAGTTTTGCATTTTGTCTTTGTGATATATATGCTATATTATGTGTTTCTGAGACCGGACCGGAGGGTCTAACGAGCTATGAGACCGGAGGGTCTTCACTGAGACCGGACCGTATGGTCCAATTAGCCGTGAGATTGGAGGGTCCTCACCGCGACCGGACCTGAGGGTCCAACGAGCTATAAGACCGGAGGGTCTTCACTGAGACTGGACCAGAAGGACCAACGAGCCGTAAGACCTGAGGGTCCTCACCGAGATGCATGACCATAGAGTCTATGTCGAGCGATAGCTATGAGAGGCTTATTTGTGTATATGGTATTTTGGGGAACTCACTAAGCTTCGTGCTTACCGTGTTATGTGTTATGTGTTTCAGGTGCTTATCAGGATCACAAGAAGCCGTCGGTTTGATTGTACACACAAGAGAAATAAGTTATGTTTGAGGATCCCGGGTTTGCGATAAACAACTTTTAAAAATGTGTTGATAATTGATTCTTGTGATTTTTTGAAAGAATGTCACATGTGTTTTAAAATAAAATTTTTGTTTGAAAATATACGGTATTACATTTTGTCTTTATTAGACCATAAGGCCATATGTTTTATAGGCATGGAGGTTGCTTGTCAACCTCCATCATCTTGTCCCCCATGCCTCTCTTTTGTAGCCAATACTTTAGAGTATTATATTCAAAAGACTTTACTTTACACAAGGTATAAAAAGAAGCTCCCATTCATGAAAATAGTGGCTAGTTTTTTCTATTCTACTTCTTCCCATTATCTCTAAAATCTAAATCTATCTTAGATAGAAGCTCTGTCAACTTTTAAATTTGTTACTTGGCTTTTGGTGTTTACTTTGTGTCTTCCTTTTAGTGCTTAATTGTTTTAACCACTTAAGGCTTAAAGAACAAGGTCATACAAGAAGAAATCTAGGAATTTTGCTAGCTTATTCCTGGTGGTGGATACTTATAGATATGTTCAAGCTTCTTGTTTTTTCCATCTTCATCAGCACCCTAAATCCAAGAGGGTCCAAAGGCTTTAAAGGTTGTTATTTGTAAACACCTTATGTTTTTTTAATATCATTATAGATCTTTAATAAGATCATAGATAGTTTGGTTTTGACATATACTCGGAATTTGTTCGAAAATTTTATAGCATCCATTGCCGATTTTTATGAAAAACTAGCTTTTCTATTTATCAAAACCCATCGTGTCATGTTTAAGTATGGTGGACGAGGCCATGCTTAAGTATGGCGGACTAGAAACGTATGGTGGACAAAGAGTTATACTCAACATGCCTAAGTAAAGTCGAAAAATGACAAGACTCAGACCAAGCAATGCTTAACTATGGTAGGTAGACGACCGTACTCAACATGCCTAACTTACACAATCTATACAAAAGATTTGAGAAGATAAAGTGAACAAAAGTACATCTCTTTGGTAAAGACAATATCAGAGATCAATCTTCAAAACACTTAATGTGTGGAGAGTCTTCACATCAATCCTCATTACCATCTTCACATAAATCCACATATTCTTTGTGTCATCAAAAATTTATGTTTACATTTACAAAAATGCTTAAATAAAAAAGAACTATAAATGCATTGTATGAGTATGGTCATCTGTCTACCATACTTAGGCATGTCGAGTATGGTTTTCTGTCTACCATATTTTTTTAGTTCATCACACTTAAGCATGGCCTGATCAACCATAGGTATGCTTGATATTGTTTGCTTGTTGTACCGCTATTTTGTATCATCATCCAGTTCTTTATCTCAACAACATATAAATACGTTTATTTGAAAAAAATGACTTTAAAAATATTTTTAATGTATTATATATTTATATATATATATATATATATATATATATATATATATATATATATATATATATATATATATATATACATACACACACATACACACAAAGATGTTTTTCGTATGTATTTAAAACATATTTATATATGCATTTATTTAAAAATATTAATAATAACAAATTTAATACATAATATGTTTATTTCAATTTTTATAAAATAATAAAAAGATCATGGTTTTATATAGAAAAGTCTCAATATTTTGAGTAGTTCATAAAATAATACCAATATTTTAGATCAGTTTAGAAAAAAGTTCCAAATTAATTTGTTATCTGTTGAAATAGGAAAAATGTAAAAATGCAACATTTTATCGGTTTTTAGTTCTTTTTCCTAATAGTTCCAAATTAATCTGCAATTAGTTTTATTTTATTTTTAAATGACAAAATTGCAAAAATTGTATGTGTGATATGCATTTTTTTAGGTTTCAGTCAAAACCTCGACTTTTTTGGATTCATGATCATTTTGACCTACTTTGTATGTAGAATTGGTCCCTCGATATAAGTTCCATAATGTTGTTGTTGTGAACCCCCTCATGTGCCTCCCACATGAGGGTATATTTTTCTTTTCACTTCCAAGGGACCATCTTCGCACCTGAAAAAAAATATATCCCTTTTTAAAAAAAATAATAATACCTATTTATTTATTTTAATAATTAAAAAATAAAAGATAACTGTCTCTCTCTCTCTCTCCCCTGCCACAAACCTCCAAGTCCATTTTCATCATCTTCAACGTCTTCATCTTTCAAGCATATCACACAAACCACCACCATACACCACCTTTGAACCACCATCTCCAACCTTGGTATTAATCTTGCCATCACAGACCCACCATCATGGAATTTTTCTTTTTCAGATTGGTGTAGTTTCTTGTTGAGTTTGAATCTTGGATCCAATCAAGCTCTCCATGAAACCGATGAACACAGTAGGGTTCGTTGCAACGTACCCATCTCCTACCCTTGGAAAAAACAACTTTGATTCATAAAATGAGAAAAAGGTGAAACATTACACAGAGAAGAGAATTTATACAAACTTATACCTCCTCATGGTCTAGCCAAATGTCATACAGTATGACAAACATTTCATTAACTGCAATTGATTCTATTTCTGCAAGTCTAATCTAGAGAAAAGAAATCAAGGAAACTTCCAAAACTTTTTTTCCTAGAAGTTGAGTGTAACATTAAGCAAAATATGACTGACATAGTTATTGGATTATAGTTATTTGAAGTGAACTAAACCAATTAAAGGCTTAAAAAGGATATAATGTCTTCCTTTATCAGGTTCCCACCACCAAAATAATCAAGTCTTGTGAATAATGAGGCTGGCTTCTCGCTATCTTCTATTGGCGGAAGCTAAATGTTTGAACTTAGATAACAATCAAGAATAAAAATGAGTCCATGAAAACTATGGATTAATCACAAACCTTGTTCACTAATATGAAAACTTTAAACCAGGTAGAAAAATGATCCCTTAGAAGTGAAAAAAAAAAATATACCCTCATGGGGGATACACATGAGTGGGTTAACACCAATAATTTAACGAAGTCCTGTCGGAGGACCAATTCTGTGTACAAACTAAACCAAAAAGATCATAAATCCAAATAAATCGAACTTGGACTCAAACTCCAAAAAAATACATAACTTATTTTTGCAATTATATCTTTTTAAATATAAATTTTGTGTGAGAATTCCATTGACAACAGCCAAAACTTGCCACACAAAATTCCATTACGAGTAGTCAAACCTCATTTGTCGGCAAATACAGCTATCAAAAAGCGGTCGGTATGTTTAGTCCGTCAGAAATGCGTCCGTAAGTTTGGTCCATCGGTATTTATCTGACGGAGTATTATGTCGGTAATCGGCCACAAATGATGCCCACGAGGATTTTTCTGACGGAAAAATTCTTTCGTAATATGTTTTTACAACTATTTATTGACGTATTTTGCAATGGAAACAGCCGTCCGAAGACAGTTATTTTTCTAGAAGTGAATATCTAACGTTGACGATATGAATCATGTAAAAATATTTATATTTATATAATATAAATATGATGGGTGGGGACTCAAAATACAAAAAATACCGCGTAAAATGGAGGGCACGAAGAGTCTAATGATAAGTGCCTTTCATCGGGTCATGCATTTTTGAAAAACAAACAACTTATATCACTCGTTGTCCCCTATCTTAATCATACAAATTTGATTTTGACCCTTCTTTTCTTTGATTTGTCCTACTAACCTTACCTGCATCAAAATATCCGGATCACTACGCCATCTTCTATGTATATTCCAGGTTCTGTGAACGTCAACTTTCGGTGTGTGTTACAGTGTTAGTTGTCGTTCCTTTTTGGCATGCATGCACATGAATGTCTTTTTGGATTCATTCGACAGGAGGTAATATCATCATAATTCATGTTAGGATGAGTATCTGTTTCTAACGTGTTGAAAGAAGTATATATCTAGTTTAAAACGGTAAACTGGGTAACAGACAATCATACATTTCAAAAGACATCCCAGAACTGAAATTTTTTTATTAGAAGGGAACTTACTAACTTAATATTACGTTTGCTCCTAAAATACCATGGTTACCTCTTGGTCAAGCATTGTAAGTTTGTTGAAAATACCCACAAACTGGTATTTTTGATCAAAAAACATCCACAAGCTTTCAATAAAAATTACGTTGGCAAACTTTGGTTTTTTTGGACACGCCCAAATATATAAAAGAAAAAAGCACAACTACCGCGATTAGCAAGAAGCTAAAACTTTGGCGAAAATACAAGGTTACATGACATACCAATGTAATCAACTAAAGGAGAGCGCAAAGGGAATTAAATTCTGATTTGACTTCATCACGAGAGGGTATATTTTTCCATTTCCATGAAAAACCTCTACTAGAAAATATGTCAGAGAGAGAACATCATTTAACAAATCTGAGATCGTAAAGAATAGAGAATATGTTTTATAAACTAATAGGACAAACATATTGGTCTTTCCAAAACATGATGACAATCACTGGCGATGAAAACCACATGGTTCCTTATGTAAATGAAACCGAAAAAAATGAAAGTGTAATAAATACTAGTGGTTGCAAGTCGAACCATATGACTTAAAATATTTAAACATAATTTCAATAGGTATAATAAAGTTCTTATAATTGAACTTACGAGGTCTTATATTTTGAAATATATTCATAATTATATCATTATCGATATATCTAAAACATTTTTTTTTCAATATACGATACTAAACTATCATTCAAAATTGATCACTTGTTTTGTTGTGTATAGGGCATGAGGGCAGAGGAGGTGGCGCCTTCTTGTGGGGCGACGGTGGCTAGTGGACAACGGGAATGATCGACCAGGCGAGAAACCACATCAAGCATTCAATGTTAAGAGATGTCGATCACGATCAAGGTTCAAGCATCTCTTAAGAGGTTTTTTCATTTTTTTTATTTAATTTTAAATGGGTTAGGCTATTTGGTAATGAATAACTTTTAAGTCGATTGATTCATTGAGCTACACTAAGTGGACTAGATTATATAAAATATGAGCTACATACATTCGTAAACATTATAAGGTAGGTGTTTTATAAATTATATGGTAGTTGTTATTTTTTTTAATATAACCCTTCTATTATCATTAAGAAAAATAGGTGGGTCCTAGGACTCACCTTCAATCAACATAGCTACGCCTCATGACAATTCCAAAACTAAGAATGAGAGAGTATTTCATTGAACTCAATGTTGAAATAGAGAAGAGTGTTCATAGCCTTAGAAATATTACTCAAAACTCGGGTTGCTCTTTTTTTAGCGATATATGAGGCTGTTTTTTTGGGGAAATTATGTATAACTAGTGATGTGGCTCATGCATCGCGGGCTGGGAGGGTTATTAACCTTGTAAATTTTAAACAAACAATTTGTTTCATTCCATTCTTTGCTCGATTCTATCACACCAAACTCTACCTTAGATCACTACTCCATCTGCATCATCATCATCATCATCATCATCATCATCTTCTAGTTACCAACATTTATCGACAAAAAGCAAACAAATGGCATCCAAGAACCTCTACGTTTGACTATCTTCCCTCCTTTATTACCATCTTCAATCAACTTTGGTGGTGATGACAACAACTTATGGTTTACCTTCTCATTTGCACCTTTCTCTTTGTGAACCACAGTCACCGACTCTTCAACACTTGGAGATTTGGCTTCACCTAATAGATTCTTTAAAGGTGCATAGTGTTTCCCTATGCTCCTGTTTGTAACTTTTGCAATAACTTCCTCATTCTTCTTTCTCTCTTCTAATTCCTTGTTGAAATTAGTTATTGCTGGGAAACAACATGATTTTTTGAGCATCTTGCACCTCAGATGAACATGGTTTCTCATCTTTGCGTTCGGGTACACTAACGCTATGAGACAATACTTAGATCATTATTCAAAAATGGAAATAAAGAGGGCTAATCAAGAATGTTTACCTGAAACTGATCCCCAATTTCCTTCAAGACTATTGCGACTACTTGAATTCAAACACACACATACATACATACATATACACATACATATACACACATACATACACATACACATACACACATACATACATACACACACATACACACATACATAATATACACATACACGCATAAACATACACATAAACACACACATTCAAATAAACATATACACATACATATACACACACATACATATACATAAGCACACACATGTACATATACACATATATAAATATGCTTACATATACTCACATACATACATACATACACTCACATACATACATACATACACATACATGACGCGCTCTGATAAAGGACATGCATTTCTGCGTGCCCTAAAATTACTGTCAAAAAAAAAAAAAAACACGGAGGGCACCTACCATAAAAAGCGTGTCATGTAAAGATGTCGTTTTATATTTTTTTAGGAAGGCGTGCACGTTCTCGCTTTTTTTATTCGGCGATGGTGGGACATGAAATCCTAAAAAATTAAACACCCGCCTTATGCTTCTTCTCCTTCAACAATCCTCTAACAAAGAACCCTAATTTTATTGTGAGGCTGTCAATCCTTTTGAAACAACACGTCTTCCTGTACCTTGATCTGCACTCTCTCTCCCTTCTCTTTGCAAGCCCTAAGCCGCCATCACCAGCATCGAACCCAATCAGCTCTAAGCGGCCATGGATTCTCTAAAGAGTGTTTGTCTCGTATGATTTCATCAGCACCATCAGACAATACTCTTCCTTATCCACGATGTCACCAAGTCTCCGTATGTTTTCATCAGCGCTATTCGACGAAAAGAACTAGGGCTTTGAACCACATCTCAATAAATTGTTTAGAGATATCCAATGGTTCCTCTCACTCAAAACACCTTCGATTGAAGGTTATGTGACTCCTTACTTTCCTCATTCTCTCCTCGTCGTTGTTGCATCTCGCCCTCCCTCGCTGTCTCCTTCTATCTTTGCCCTTCTACTTCTCCCCTGAACATTCTTAAAAGTAACAATAAAGGTATTTGGTTTAGTGTTTTGATTTTTATTCTTCATGTGAATCTATTCCAATCAAAATCTGATTCATATTTAAGTCCTCAATAAAATAATGAAATTGTTGTCAATTCTTCCTGCTTTGAATATATAATCGAATTTTTTATAAAATGGCTGATATATTGGCCAGCGACGACGAGTTACCAAAGCTTTCGATTCCTGGCTAACGAAACATACTAATTACCAGTGCTCTTCCTTCCGTCAACAACATTCCTTACCTTAGGAATATCATCGACTATAAGTACAGTTGCAAGTGTCGGTTGTTTAACTTTATAATTGTGATCGGTTAATACTTAATTGTTAATTGGATTTCTTGTTAATACTTAGGTGTGTTGAGTGCCGATGTGTTTTCTCGGTATTTTCGACTGAGGGGGTATAATGCTATATACATTTGCGGAACTGATTAATATAGAACGACAACTGAGACCAAAGCATTGGAAGAAAATTGCACTCCCAAAGAAATATGCGATATTTAATTACGTTTCTCTGTTTCGTGTTATCTAGATTTTGTAATGAATTTTCACATAACGATTTCAATTTGAATGTAACGTTACAAGGTTTTGAGATGAACAAATTTGATTTTGGATTCTAAAATTCAAGTTCTACTATAAAAACATCGATTCTTATTATTATAGTTTTATTTTTCTTCCAAGATATCATGCGATTAACAGGGATGTCTATAATTGCTTTAACATAAGTTTTAATGAATTTGGATGAACTTGAACCCCACACCAAACTGAAGCTTTCAAGCAATCATTAAAAAGTTAATGGAGAACAAATGCCTTTCTGAGAACACAATGCAGTAGGTATACATATACATTTTTGTTTGTATTCAACTTATTCCAAACTGATACTGTAATGTAGAGATGTATAGTAAGTTATGTATATATTTTGCACTACAGCTTTACTGTGATACTTGTCGGAAATTTTTAGCTAACCGAATTGTTGAAGGTACATTCCCGAAAAACAAATTCAATTATGACTCTGCCCTAGGTGATCAATGCGAAAATTACAGTCAACTATTGAATCCAACAGAACTCATTGATCCAAGATGCAAGGTAAATTTCTCCTATATATGAACAAGAAAAAAAATGCTAAGTTTCATGTAGTGAATAAATCAAAACCAAATCCTTTTATACATATTTTGCTTTCTATTCCTTTTCATGTCTCCAAACTTTGGTATGCAATTAGGTATGTGCAATCGGTCCTCATATCCATGACACAAATCATTTTTTTCTTGATCTTGCATTGTTGGAGGGTAGACTTGAAGAGTACATCAAAAAAATGTCAGTGGCTGGCTCATTGAGTCAGAATGCTATTCAAGCAACAAATACATGGCTTAAAATAGGATTAAAGCAACGATGAATTACTAGAGATTTGAAGTGGGGGGCTCTTGTTCCTCATGAGGGATTCAATGACAAAGTGAGTGAAATGAGTTGTTTCTCTCTCTCTCTCTCTCTCTCTCTCTCTCTTATAAAGTCAAAATGAGACCTCCATCTTATGTCTCACATATAAATATAGTTTACAATTTGCTCCACCACGTGTAATGTTTAGGTTTTCTACGTTTGGTTTGATGCACCAATCGGATATGTCTCAATCACTTCATGTTACACACTTGAGTGGTAGAAGTGGTCGATGAATTTGTTGAAGACAATTCTTTCAGGTAATGTTCCTTTTCTTCAATTTTGGTATTATTGCATTAGGTTCTTATGGAAATAAAACCTTGTAAATCTTATGATCATGTATATCATATATATTATTTCCTCATTAAATTTGAAAACAATTCTACGTAATATTCCCGTCTAAACTTCTTGGAACTTTTGAGAACTCGAGTTTGTTGAAGACTATTAGTGTTATAGAGTATCTAAACTATGAAGGACGTTTGGTCTCTGCCTCTATTCAACCCCAAAATCTATTTTTTTAATGATAAACAAATCCCATTTCTTTTATTTTTTTCTTTTTAAAGGTATGTTTTCAAAGGGAAAGGGTGTAGGAGTCTTTGGTAATGATGCACGGGATACAAATATTCCAGTAGAAGTGTGGAGATACTATTTTCTAACTAATAGACCAGAGGTGTACCTTTTATTTAGTATATCAATTAAAAATGTGATCTCTCACTTTTTTTCTTGTTTCTTTCTCTTTCATTGATTATTGTGTTTACTTGTGTAGGTATCAGACACATTATTCACATGGAAATATCTTCAAGCAAAACTAAACACTGAGTTGCTGAATAATTTAGGCAATTTCATTAATTGTGTCTTGAGCTTTATTGCTAAAGATCCAGGTTAGTAATTGGCACTAGTGTATCCTAAATTAATGGGATTAAGATTTTAAGTGTACAATTTATATTAAAGTTCATATCATATTCATAGAAATTATATTTCTTCCTTCCATTTACTTTTTCAACTGTACAAAACAAACTACATGTTTGAATAACTAATTCCATTCCAATCAATTGTTTAGATTCCATTCCATCGTAGTACCAAATAAATTGTTGTTGAGACATTTCTGGAATGGAAAAATTACATTCTTACCTTTTCAATTTTTCTACAGGTACTCAAGCAACTTTCTTTGCCCTATTCCCTCTGTGATGTAGAAAAGGTCAAAACACAATGGGAGATGATACCTTATGGCCACAATATTGGGACCCTGTGCCATTATTTAGAGAATTGGTATAAAAATATATAATTATTGAAAAAAATATAAGAGGAGGCTTATTTAATGTTTTTGCATATATGTGATTATTGTGCAAAGAGATGAAGAGGTGGAGTTGTTGAGGAAAGGTTTGCTAGAAATCAAGCTGATCGAGCAGATAGGAATAATTATATTAGTTAAATAAGACCTTTTTATTGATACAAGATTGTTGTTTGAAGCTATTTATGACTCATATCGTGTTGATCACATATAATCCAAAACTTCTGACCCTTTTGAAAGTTCAAATTTTATAAATGTTTATTTTCATGTGAATAAATTAGTCTTTATGACTATTAACTATAAGGTTGTTTGTGGAACAGGCACATCAATAGAAAGATTTTAGGCAAGTGTTTGCTGCTTCAATAGAAAATAAAAGGTTACTATAAAGGGTATTTCTGGCTGAATGGGTATGAAACTAAGGGCATTTCTAGAAATCACATATTACTGCAGTTGTTAGTTGTACTACTAATGATGGAAGTTATTTGTTATTGTAGTTGTTAGTTGTAAGAAATTAAGGTCATTTATGGAAATCATAGATATCAGGCAATTGTTAGTTGTACCACTAATGATGGAAGTTGCCACTAAAGGAAAGGAAGAAGTTGTGCATGAAATAGATTTTTTGTACGAAACACATAGTAGATTAGATGAATACAAATTTAAATATTGTAAGGAATAAAATTGTATGTCATTAAATTTTTTGCAATGAATTGTATTTTTTATATATGATGTTTTATTTCTATTATGAGACATTAAGTGAAAATTTAATTTAAAAATTAATAAATATATAAATATATATATTTTTAAACATTTAAATTTACGATATATAAAAATGTATGTCATCTTCATTTATGACATGGCCTTTCTTGATAGGGGTTTTAATGATACGCATTGCCTGTCATAAATGTGCGTCGTCTATAGGCGATGCGCAAAAGCATGTCGTCTCTCGTTATGACAGGGCCTTCCTTGACGTGCATTTGCGCGTCGTCTAAGCGTTTTACAACACGCATTGCATGTCATAAAAGACTGTTTTTCTAGTAGTCTTCGTTTGTTTGTGTGTTAAACACATTCGTTACCAGTATCATATATTATCATTATGTTTATAAATACTATGCTTATTTGTATGATATTTAATTATTTGTGCTTTAAATATCTAAAAACAAAACGATCCAAAAAAAAGTTTCAAGACTACAATAAGAATGATAATGATAATAATAATAAAAATAATAGTAGTAGCAGTAGTAATAGTAGTAGTAGTAGCAATAATAATAATAATAATAATAATAATAATAATAATAATAATAATAATAATAAAATTATAAATTCGTCGATATTTCGTAGGTATTATGTAGTTATTGTTTTCTGTCGTTAGTCGTTAGCTATTATGTAGCTAATTACCTACGGAATACCTACGAATGTATTTGTGTCACTATTCCATAGCTATTCCATTACTTACTTAGGGCATCCCATTCCATAGGTATTATGTAGGTAATTCTCTATGGAAATTTTTCGTAGCTATTTTCTGTGGTAAAACCCTTTGTTTTCTAGTAGTAAATGTATGGATAAATCAACACTAGAATCTTTATTGGTTATTAGTTTTCATATGATAAATTCAGAAACAATACCTAAAACATTCTTGTCATTAAAAATACAATTATCAACTTTTGATATTTTCAAAGCATCTTTTGGGAGTTTTCCAAGTTATGTGCCCAATGATCATCTTTTTTAGTCAAAACTATATTAGGTTCTTCCAAAACTACATGTGTGTCTTCATTTGAGTGTTATTCTATAACGGGTGTACCAAGACCTCTTTTTCACTCAAACTTGAGTTGGGTTCTTGAATATCTTTAAAGGTGTGTTCTTTTGAGCAATTTCCAAGATTGGTGCTCTAAGATCATCTTCTTCATTCAAAATTGTTTTGGGCTCTTCAACAACTTCATGGGTGTGTTCATTTCAGCCTTTTTCAAACTCGGGTGCACCAAGATCCAGCTTCCCTTTCAAAATAGATCCAGGCTCATTGATAATTTTGTGAATTTGCTTTATTAAGCCATTTTCTAACTTGGGTGCTCCAAGATCTTCCCTTTTTAGAGTAACAAACATGATATCAAATGGTCAAAACATAACAAATATTCAGCCATTAGAATAGAAAAATAGGCATTAAGAACCATATAGTTAACAAAACCAGATTGATCTTGAAAGCAAATAATTTACCCACATGGCCCAGAAGTTATTAGAAAGCAAAATAGTATCTTAAAAACTACAATGAAATAAATTTAACTTCTTAACTTCTATAATTTCCCTTTTAATTGCACCATTTTCTTCAACATGTAACCCTAGAGCTCTTAAGGCCACTAACATGTAATGAGTAAGGTGTCCACAACAACAATCCCCTGAGAATATATTTCTCTAAATTACATGTTAACCCATTATATGGGGATTTACTTATCATGTGAAGGGAAACATGGCGCCTTATTAGTTAAAAATTTTCATCAAACAAGTTATAAGCATGATAGAAACTCCATAGTTTAGGCTTGCAAACTTTACCTAGTAGATATATAAAAATAGCAGACAAACAAACATTTTTTAAATTAATATTTCAATTCATAATAGAGTTGAATAATACTATAGGAAATCACAAGGGATGAAAAGATAAAAAATTAGTTCAATGAAAACTTATTTTAGGAAAATATGTATCATTAAAATTAGAGAGAAACATACGTTTTCATTATAAACGATGAAACCACATGATGTCACTCAATTCATAGTTGCGTGAGCAAAAAATCAAATCCTCATACGTAAGAAAACTGGAAAAAAATATATGAAGGCGATGCTGAGAACATCTAAACAAAGTTAGCATACTAATTATTCTAATACCCGTATCACCCCATCAACAAACTCCAATCCTAAGCTCGATGAGATTCAAATGAAGTCATTTACAGTCTGAGATACAAATCACCCAACAAAACTCGACCTAAGAATAAAATGCTGCTATAAGCATTAAAATTTTAAATTTAAAAGTCATAAACATGAAGATAATTATTTTCCTCTCTCTCACTCTATCTTTCCATCTCGACATCAGTAGTCATCATATCGATTTAGAAGAGAAGTATAACGTCTTGCAAATCAACTGATTCGTAGAAGTGTGTTGGAGAAAAAAAAAGAAATACCTAGAAGCAGAAGTAAAGAAACGAAATCGTTTTTGCAACCAACTCTGTCTCTCTCAAAATCGACACTTTATCCCTTATGAGAAAATGATGGAATGAAAAACCTGGTGGAAAATCAGATGGAAGTCAACTGAAAGCCCTAACCGCCAACCGAATTTTGAGTTCATGAAGAAGAAGTCGATGAGACATAGATGGAGGCAGTGGTATATTCTGATTGGGAGAGACAATGTATAGAAACATGAGTGAGAATGGATTAAAGTAACCCTGTACTAGAAAGTGGCGGAAGCGATTTTTGGAAGTATCTCATTTGATAGAAAAAAGAGGTGGAGAGAGAGTGAAACACATAGCAACCGAGTGCAAGATAAAACCAACCAGCTAAAATCAAACCAGCCAGCCAAAAGAAAAAAGGTTTGGCATGCTTCAAAACTTAACACTATAGCTAAGAGGGTTATGATTTAATTATATGTATAATATATATGACCATAATGAATTATGTTATGATTTCAATCACTACCACCATTTTACAAGAAAAGTAAGGTTTTGAGTTTATAGTGATCCAACTCCTAGGCTGACCTTTACTTCAAAAGACTACTAAGAACTGATTTGATTAAGGTGAAGCGACCCCATAACAAGAGCGTGATGTTATTCTAAGCCGATAATTTTAAATTGAACTTCCTAATGATAGGTTTCCAATGTTTTTTAGTGTCTTATTTTCTCTTACCGGAACTCCCAAACAAGTGAAAGGGAACGAACCATTCAAACAACCCATTATACAAGCACCTCGATTAAGCTCCAAGTCATAGTTCAAATGCTATATAGCCTAGATTTATGAAAGTTAAATTTAAACCTAGAAAACACTTGGAAGCACTTGAGAGTACATGCTAGATTTCATTGGCTATTATATTCCCTAGCAATCGCAATGATGGCATTGTCGACATAGAAAATGTGAGAGATGGTCGGCCCCTTGTTTGGTACACGCAGTCTTTATAGCCAGATTTAAACCTTCTATTGCAATGATAAATAGAAAACGGGATATGGGATCCCCCTGCTGGACACCTCTTGAAATTGGGAATTCTTTTGTAGCGTCTCATTTTCACAAAAAAAAAAAAAAATTCAATTTTAATTAAGGTAAACATAATTTTCATAAAAACCCAAGTTTATAAATTCATTTTTTTAATTACAATTAACAAAGTAATAAGATATAAATGTGGAACGCCGGTGTTGCTGATGAGTGTGTACTGTCATGCATTAACATTCCCACACTCACCACTCGTACTGAAAACATTTAATGCACAACTGTAAGCTAAAATTTAGTGACTTCCCCAAAGTACCACACACCACAATATATATATATATATATATATATATATATATATATATATATATATATATATATATATATATATAATGCATGCACATATTATCCATCAGTCTGTTTGGCTCGCCTCTCAAGGCCTACACCATGTCTGGTCTGCTCCCCTAAATCATACAGTTGTCCACTGCTAGCCTACAACACACCACTGGCCCGTACAGTTATCTTGGCATACCATACACGACAGGACTGCCTCAACCCAACACCCATTATGTTAACATATGTAACAAAAAAGCATTCAAGTAAACACATAAACAAAATCAATTATCTACAATGGTCTACCTATCTAATAACTCACTACCGCATACAAGGCCTCACACAATACACTATGTAACTCCCAACAAATCTCTAAGGAAAGCATACATATATTTGTAACCGTATGTGAGATAGATATTTGAACAGGTGACAACACTCTAGAGAAATAACCAAAAAAGGAACATGTAAGAAAGCCTAGCTCAAGAGTTCTCAAGTTATCCTACATGACTAAATACAACCCCTAGGGCGCTCGACTAACTAGACAATGGCCATCTTGTAGGTACTCTATCCAACATACTACTATTCTTAAATCCTGACACATAAGGATATATATTATAACATATCGTATAGTGAGGAAACCCACCTAAAATGTGGACCTGAAAACACAAGAATGCCCTCACTCCGCATATCAATCACCCCTGAGAGCCGACTCATATAAAAAAAATTACATAAGTAGTTTCACCCTAAGTAAAACTTGTCAAAAGTCAATGTTCAAAGGTCAAAAAAAGTCAAGATTAACTTGGTCAATGCTTACCATGAAGTTAAGACCACTTGTCCACGTCGTGGCTATGTCAGGACAAAACAGTCGGTGTACAAGACCTCTCCACATCGTGACAATCCCTTGGCCACAACGTGGATCCTGGCAGAACATCGCGCTCTTCATTAAGTTCTTAATCCTTACAGATCTAAACATATAACTTTAGATGTACTTCTTTCCAATGACTTAAGGGATAAAGTTTCAAAATCTATCCATTATAACTGCATTATAAGGCTAGATGTACAACCATAAGCCACTTATGTCCTTAGTGGGGCCAAAACTGGAGCATGATCACAAAGGACTCCAACATGAATCCTTTTTCTCAACTTTCAGAACATATTGACAAAAAAGGAGCCATACCAATCTCTAGAGTTCCTCAAACTCCAAGAGCATCTATGGAGGGGACCAAAACCACCCAAAAGTAACCTCAAAAATATTCCACAAGTTTAGAATAATAATTACATTATCTATTTTTTCTTATGGTTACTACTTACTTGTCATTAAATGCTTAACTTGAATTCCATACCGCACAATGGTGTTGTTACTGAAATAAATGTCTCTTGACATTAAGGGTTCAAAAGACTTTTTTAATCAGAATTCTTTAACGTAGTTTCAAACAACTAATATTCTAGAAACCTTCTAACTTAAAAGATTTGATTCTTAGATTTTTGAAGCCATGATTTTGTTGGGATAATTCAAAATCATAGTGTAACGTCCAAATTTTCATAGTAAAATTTTGATTTAATAATAAAAGCATTTGTTCCTAAACCAACATCAAAGAACTAAATAAAACCATTTAGTTCAAACATTGATCATAGTATAAACATAAAAGTCATTGAGTGCGAAAATTTCCAATGGGTGTGCTAGAATTATATCATGCCCTTCCCCTTTGAACCTAAAAAACATGAAACAATTGAAACTTATAACGATAAGTACAAAGCATATTGAATTTTTCATAATACAACGTACATCAAAGAATAAAGGGCCCCACTCTGAATAATGGACCGTGTCCATATAAAGGGCCACGCCCAAAGTAATTGGACCCCGTCTAGATAATGGGCCCTATGCATCATATAAACAAAGAAACATATAAGCAGGAGTTACAAAGACAACAATAATATATATATATATATATATATATATATATATATATATATATATATATATATATTGACACCTCGCATCCTATATAGTATATTGAGAAAGCTGACATGACTGATAAAGCATATAATCACCACAACTCGGAGGTAATGAGAAGGTTGGTAGTACATACCACCTAAACATTAATCAAATTGTCAAACCTCAGTCGGCGACCTAAACCCTAAAGTATGATCTAAATTGAAATTTAGTCAAAAAGTCAAATATCTAGTCAAATAGGCACCTTGTCTCTCACAAGGATGCCCCGTTCCCACTAGATGACAAAATAGTTGGGATTTTATAATTAAATATATGTGTATCTAAAAAACTATAACACCCGTTTACTAGGAAGGATAGATTTATGTTCTCAACGAGTTAAAAGGTTTCTTTTTGAAGAAAATCGAGTGTCACAAACTGACCATTGGGTGGTTATGACATGACAAGAGAAAAATATGAGAAACACGTTTCGGACCATCCTCACTACGTAAGTGTCTCACCCCCGAACCAGACGGCGGAAACGTCCGAGGGCTCACGTGACTAAATTTGAATATCATCACAATGAATATACATGAATCATCACATAAACATCACCATGCATCAATATATTACAACTGACATTGTTCACATCAAGTACATTGTTTTAACATTACAAATCCATAACATAAAATGTTTGATAGTTTTCAAACGCACAACATACTAACATACTTGGTACTACTCCTTTTCTTACCTGTTACCTGAAAATACAAGCTATTTGAAAAATGGTCACAATATGGAATGTTGGTGAGTTCATAAGCAGGTTTGATGTGAAAATGTTTTCTGTAGTTTGAAAGAAAACAACCAAGAAAATCTGATGTTTTCTGAAAAGACCATTGTTTATATAAAAGTCTGAAGATCCGTAAATATATGCATGATGATTTCAAAACGTGTATAATTGAAAAACTTTGTATTAAAAGTACCAGTGAAAAACGTTGAACTTTCCCGAAAACCCGATGTTTTTCGAAAATAAAAATATCATATAATGGTTCGAATTGTTATCCCATCACGTGAATGATTTTGACTTACCTTGATTACTTGATTTATATTGGATTTCTTTATGTGAGTCATTATAACCATGCATGATAATGACTAGTTCGTCTGTCATGGCACTCTGGTGAACGCTGGAATTAATCTTAAGATTTTGTCACCCTAGACTGGCCGAGTCTAACTCTAGCGAACAGCTGAGGTGTGGGGGAGTCACCGCCGTATAGATTTATACACAAACTCTCTCTCTCATTCCAAGAGAATTTGATTATAACTACAGACTACGATCGACACATGTTGGTGCCACCCGCTATTACTCACTAAATCCCAATTAACTTTGATTACTATTTATTATCGACCCCTATTTCTTTACATGGATTAACGATAGACCTAATAAACGAGGAGAAGAAGATTACAAGATCCTACTATTCCCACGTATTATTTATGGCTATTGATTATACAAAGGACATGCTGGCCCAGTTCACATTTGATTTACTTGGAGCTTACTAGCAATGCTAACTAGCCACTAAGGCCCAATAGCACTTAAAAGCCATTGAGGGTCCCTTAAATATGAAATTAGGTCATAGAAGGCCTAATAACATTTATAATTATCACTTGGGCCCAAAAATTATTAATGGGTCACAAAGGCCCAATAGCACTTAAAAGCCATTGAGGGTCCCTTAATGTTTACTTGTTTTAGGAATTGTATAATTGTTGGAAGGTTTGATTCAACGATTGTTATTTTTTTGTATCGACACGAGATCGGTAGATTTGTTTATAACGATATTTGGATTATACGTATATTCATCTCTCTATTTTTTATGGGTTGTGACTTTTAGTATTTTTGACTCAAATATCTTAGAAATAAAATAACTGGTTCAAAATGTTGGTTTGAACCCTTTTAGCCCTTTTTAATAAAAATAACCATTTTTGGTCCTTTATACAAAACAAGATGTTTTAAACCCTTAAAGCATTTTCTTGACACATTTTACCTATAGGCTTACTCAATTGATATTTTTAGTTGAAAACATATTCTTTGGCAGTTTCAGCCCTTCCAGAAAAGTGATTTTCCGTTAAAGCCCAAGCTTTTGCAACTTTTACAATTTTGGCCCAAAATCTAAAAAGTTTACATTTTTATCCTTGTTTGGAAAATACATCATTTTGACCCCTGAAATAGTTTTGTTTACCCTTTTTACCCCCTGTTTTGAGAAGTTTATCATTTCACCCTCTTGAAAGTTGAAATTTTCGCAAGTCATGGCGTAATGGGCCAAAAAGCCGAAAATTTGACCCATGAAGCTACAATTTACACTTCTAGACCTTAAAAGAGTATGATATGCATAAAAACATTTATTTTTACTGATTTGACTCTTTTAGTCCTGAAGAAAAACCATGAATGACAATTTTAACCCAACTTTTGTTTATTTGACAATTTAAGCCCAAAAATTGTCTTATGTTGCAATATGTTGATTTAAATCTTAAAGGATACTTTTCTTGACTTTTTTAGTGTAGTAGACATTAGATCATGTTTGCTTTCCTTCTTATGTCATAGATCTCGAGATTTCTTTTCTTTTTGTTTACATATTCAACACATAAGCACATAAATTCACACATACATACATGAAATCATACATAGCATACACATACATATAGATCTACACATTTTACTTGTATTCTCCCCCATAAAACTTGCAAAAACTGAAAAGAGATAAGTATGAACTCACCTTGAATTTGTGGGTTTGGTTTTGAAGAAGAATGGAAGAAGTTTGATGCTATTCGAGGCCTAGCAATCTTCATGGAGGATCTTTGGCTTAGATGTGCTCTAAGATTCAAAATCACGAGTTTGAATTGATTAGGAGGATATTTTTGATGAAATGAAGTAGTTAGATCATGGATTTAAGCATCAACATACCTTAGATGATGACTCTTAGGGAGAATCTTACTTGAAAGCTCTTAAATCTTGAAAATTTGACGAAGAAATGAAGGAGTTATAGTGTGTTCTTGAGAGTGTTTAAGTGAACGAAAATTGTGTGTGTGTGTGTGTGTTACTCTCGCCCAAAAAAGAAAAAGACAGGACAAGAGAGAGAGAGAGAGAGAGAGTGAAGTGATAGGTAGTTGGAAATATGAGATGTTGCATGGATATCCTATGTGCTATTGTGAGGTGGCAAGTAGAAAAGTCAACTTTTTCTCCCATTTGTGTAGTTCGGCCTAGAGAAGGAGAAGAAAGAAAAGAAATTGGGCCTTCTTGTGGTTATGTCCATATTTTGGCCCAATTGGATGATTTTTATCTCAATTTTGTGCTTGGGGAGGGTTCACGGCCAAAAATAAGTCAATGAATGAGTTTTATGGCCTTTTTAAGTTATTTAGATTTGTTATGGCTCATTAGTGTATTTTATTTCGTTCTAGGCCCATTATGGCCCAAAATGTTAAAGTAAATGAAGGTGGGTCCAATTAGAGCCCATTTAAGAGTTCTAAGCCAGAAAAAGTCAAATTGGAAGCTTATTGGATCATTAGGTCCAATAAGAAAATCCTATTCCAAAATGGACTTAAACTGGGATTTCTAGTGTTTCCAATTCTTCGTTGACTTTTTGAAGTGCTTGTATAGAGGGTTTAATGAGGATTTTATTATTATTGAATAAGCACCATACATGCTTTCACATTTTTGGTTACCAAATCTTATCATTGTTGTTGTTACGAAGCATCAAAATTCCTAGTTGTGACAGTAAGACACAAGGTGTCATGATGTAAAACCTACTGCAGCCTAAGCCTCTGACCTTTTAGGGTTTCCTTTGTATTTAAACCACTCTAATCCATATTTGGGGTTCATTACTAGCCTTAAACACCCTTTTACCTTAGAAAAACCCTAACGCTAATTTACATGGTGATTCTTTTCCTTTTTGGATCATTTGTTGGCTTGAAAAGGAAGAGAAGAAAGAGAGGAAGGTGTTCTATTGGTGGAGCTCGTAGGGAAATAATATCATCAACATTTCATATTGCTTCTTGAACTTTCTAAGTGTCAAAGACTTAAACTTGATTGCTTAAAGTGGTTACAACTATGTTCTTTTTCTTGGATTAGTGTCTAAGGTTGTAACTAGTTTTGGTAAATACTTGACCTGGTTGTGCATGGTCCTTTTGGGTTACCTTCACCAAAGCAACTTGATAGGATGATTTATGGAGAGAGAGAGAGAGAGAGAGAGAGAGAGAAAGAGAGGTTAAGTATGGTTTATTAATATATTATAAGAATAATATATTAAAAGAGAAATCATATTGTTTAATTAATATTGGACAAAAATTAATTAAGAAATTAATTATGTGGCTAAAAAAGATTAATTAAACTCTAGGGACTAACATTGTAATTATAACATAATTGGATTGTGGGCTATGGATTCCTGAAGGGAAGGGGATTGGAAAAAATCTATGGGAAGCCCATATGATTTTCGTCCAAGGGCCTTCTAGAAAGGTTCCATGGGTTGCTTAAGGCCTAAGTAGAGAATTAGGGTTTCTCCTGAAAACCTAGTAGCCCATACAAGTATAAGTAGACCCCTAGGGTTCTCAAAAGTGTGGCTAAGTGTTCTCTAGCATATCTTGGACGTTTTTGGTGCTCCTCCTTCCTTTCCAATATCATCCTCTTGCTTGTGGTGTTTGTAAGCCATTAGAGGAGTGACATTTTTGACACTAAGCTCAAAGGAAAGAAGATTCAAGCCATTCTTGAAGAGGTAATCATCTAGATCTCTTCTCAAATGTTAATCTCGAAATATATATGCTAGATCTAGGATTCTTAAGTCTTGGATGAATTACATGTACAATAGAGAAACCACGATCCAAGATTTATGGTTTTGCATGAGCACATAGGATGTTTCTTTTGTATAAAACCCATCAGTGGTATCAGAACCTTGATTAGTTTCTATTGTATTGATGCCTTCTATGTTCATCTTGCTGAAAATCATTTTTTTGCCCTTTGGCCGACCTTACTCGGCGAGTCAGTGGATGAACTCGGCGAGTGAGCCTGACTCGGCGAGTCCAGGGGTCAGACATATGATTTTTTTAGGATTTTGAGATGTTTTGGCGTGTGATAATTACCAAAAACGTTTCTCTTTAATAAAATCCAAATTTTATCATTATTTGGTGATTATTGATGAGTTATAAAGACTCTTTGATCGATTAGATCTTTGCAACAGGTAGATAAAGAAAGTAAAACAATGAAACAATACTCAAGAATGGATTTGAATGTGTTGAATGATTAGAACGTTCAATCCTTAGCAGAGCTCGATAAAGAACTTCCACTGTAGAGGATTCTAGGGTTACAAAAGAGATCTTCTAAAATTACACGTAAAAACCCCGATCTATCAGTTATGAAAAAGATGCATGCAAGCATCTATTAATACACAAACCCTAGAAAATAAGATACGGATGGACAGGCCCATACCGTATACAAGATGGGCTAGGAAGCGAGCCCAAGAGGCAACACCAAGTACCCAACAATCTCCCCCTTTGCGTCAATTGGGGTGGGACCTCACTCCAGCTTGCTTACCCCCGCAACACTGGCTTTCTTGACGGTCTTGAACAGGCAGGGGATGATAGCAAGAAGTGTTTGTCGGAAGTGAATGTACCAATTTATCATATCATTGAAGTACTTTTTATCACTATCCGAGTTCTGCTTGCAACGATTGATGATACCCAGAACACGCTCCAAACAGGTAGTAGTGTAAGGATGTTTGTCAGCCAAAGCAAACAGGCATTTCTGACCTTCTGCTCTAGTGAACATGGCTGACTTCTGTTTCGGATCAATCTTTCCCATCTTCATTCAGTTTATATCGCTTGCAAAACCGACTGGAGTGATGATGGGATTCTTCCTCTACACATTAGCAACCTCTTGATCAAGCTTAGCCACCTCCAAAATATAGCAAACTAACATTCACTTGAAATGGTCTATGATCGGACAATACTCAACTTCATTGACAAGAAGAATGTTGTGCAAGACAATCCAATCGTGAGGGTTGAGGCTGGGAAGATCAGCCAGAGAGATGGAATGCTCAGATTTTTCAGATCCCCTCAAGACCTTGAATCTAACATTAACGAAATTGCCTTCACGAACAGGTTTGAGAACCCGAACGTTGGTTATCTTCTGTGCGCTCCATGTCTGATACTGAGGTTGAGCGGTCCTCAGATAATAGTCTATAAGCTCCCTATCCACCTTCGGGTGAGGATGGGGAACTTCAGCTATATGAGCGAACGAATGGAAGATGAAGGCCTTTCGGGTCAGGGGCATGTCGAACTGGGAATCGACCGAATTGACACGGTCTAAGGAGATGACCGGTTCTAACCATAGAGTGCAAGGGGACTGAATGGCTTCTTTGATAAGCACTTCGAGAGTCCAAGGAGGAAACAAAGTTTTCCTGCTTTCAAGGAGATCATGAGCCTCCTTTATCTTCCTCTCCTTGGCCTCGGCTTCCCTGACGATGCGAGCCTTTTCATCCAGCTCTCTCTCTCTCTGGTCTGCTTCCTGACTAAGCGGACAATCGGTTCTTGATCATCACTTTCATCACAGTCGTCGGCAATTTGTTTGGCTTTGGTTTGAGCACTCAAACCTGATGAAGGAACAAGTGTTGGTTTGGGTGCTTTCAGAGGGACAAGTGATGAAAATGGAAGAGATTGAGCTTTGGAACTTGGAGGGGGTTTCGGTTGAGATGTGCACTTCTTTTCTCCCCCTTGTTTTGGATAGTCCTCCTACTCAGGAATGCCTTCAATACGGCTAAGCAGGGCAAGAGCAGGAGCGAGCTTCTCTGCAAGACTACACCTCACCAAATAGTTGAGAATCGGATCATGGGCTTCAATGATGTTATAAAGAGCTCTGTCGACATCTGAAACACAACTCTTGACCACAGCTTTCTCAGACCGAAGAGAATCGATCTCCTTCTCGGCTTGGGAGAGCTGATGAGTTGCCAAAGTAAGCTCGGAAGACTTTCGAGCAAGCTCTTCCTTTGTGGTGGATTCGGCGGCAAGAGTGGCTTGGAAGGAAAGAAGAAGATCCGCAACCGAAGATTGAAATGATTGGTTGTCTTCTCTGAGTTTTTGGTGAAAGCTGGCAAATTGGTCTTTTTCAGTTTCGAAGGAATGGAGCAGCTTCTCCACAACGGTGCGGATCTTCTTAGTGTTTGTCTCTGATGCCGCCTGTAAAGACTCCAGCCAGATCCGGGCGTCTTAGAATAGTTTTTCGACTTTTTCAGTCGCAACAGCACTAGCCTTCGTGGATTTGTCAATGGCAGCAGCAGCTGAGCTCATAGAGGCTTCATGTGCTTTGGAGAGAGACTACACCATCCCCTGAATGGCAGCCTCCGAAAGGTGAGATGTTGAGGAAGAGGAAGAAGCTACAAGATTGTGCTTTTTAGTGACTGGAGCATCATCATCATCATCACTCTGAAGTTGATAGGGGCTGTAGTAGATGGAGTCAAAAACGGTATCCTCACCTCCCAAAAAGGTTTCGGTTTCAGCAGATGGAGTGGGACATAAGGGTGCGGTTGGTGGTTCGGTAGTGGTAATGGGTTTGGGAACAGAAGTGGGTTCGGGTTGTGAAGTAGGAACCCTCGTATCAGATACGTTGGTTGGAACCTCATGGGTGGTAGTTGTGGTGGCTTCTGTGAAAAGTGGTGGGGGAATGGAGGTTGATGTGGTTGGAAGAGAAATAGAGGTAGTTATGGGGGGAATAGGAATAGGGTTAGATATGGAGGGAATGGAAATGGAGGAGGTTATGATGGGAATGGAAGAGGTGGTTATAGGAGAAGGGAAAGTGGTTTTGATGAAACATGTACCTCATGATCAGGCGAATGAGGCGGAGTTTCGCCTCTAGCTGACTCATCTGAGTCAGAATGGTTCTCTTCCGAATCGCTGGAGGAAGAAGAGAGAATAAGTTTTCTCTTTGGCTGTACTTTCTTCTTCTTCGCTGGTGGGGAAAGATCTTGTTTTGAGGGTTTTCGCTTCTTAGGAGAAGGACCCTTTGCCTCCTTAGCTGCCTTCTTGATCTTCCCTTTCTCGGGTTTCTTCCCCCTTGCAGCATGTTTATTTGCATCATTAATGGACTGAACCATTTCAGTAGAAAGTTCCCTCGGATCCGAAGGACGAAAGTCCTTGTAGGCTTTCATAATTACGCTCTCCTTTGACACCCCAGCGGACATAGAGTCCGGAATGGATCCGATAAAAGAAAATTTAGTCGGATCGGTAACAATGATCTTGGTGGTGTGGAAGACACTGATGGTGGAGAGAAGGGAACCTTCAACAGTGGGAACATGAAGTTTATCCATGGCCCACTTGGTGATGAGCATCCAGAATCGGGCGTAGGATACCTTAGTGTGTCGAGAGGAAGAGGCTAGGCTCTGAATGAGTTGCTGCTAGAGAACCGAGCCATAGTCGAGGTTGAGGCCGTGATATAGACCATAGAGAATGGTCATAAACAATTTGATGGCCCCATCAGAACCAGAACTACGCTCGGAGAGCCCTTTGAACAGAATGGTGAAGAAACCATTCCATGGAGGAGGGAGACACGACTTCTTGAACTTGGTGACCGTTGTGAGCATCTCCGTGTAACCCATGTTGTAGAACATCGAAAATAATTGCCCGACGGTGATGGAATCGGGATTAACCCTAGATTCGTCAGCTTCAAAACCTAGGAGCCAACAGAATCGTTTCTTGGAGATGGAGGTCTTGTGATAAAGAAGATCAAAGTAGATGCGATCCACTGATCTATCATAATGGGCTGTGGAGAAGACCTGGGAAAGGCATTCCATAGGCACAACCTTGACCTTGGAAAGAGCGAGCACCAATGGAGAGTATTTGAGGCACTCCACCATGGGATACATATAATTATCGTAAGCTTTTGTTGAGCGCGGATAGGAAGAATATTTGTGCGTGAAGAGGTTTCCTGAACTGATGAAGAAATCACCTGATTTTGCTCGTTTGAGTTTTGATTGTGGTAAGTTTGGAATGAAGTAGATGTGTTCCTTTTATACTGTGGGTAGAGGAGAGAGAAAGATCATTCCCCAAATCTTCTTGATACTCGAAACGGTTTCGGATTTGACAGAAGTGCGACGGTTGGCACCCCCGATGATTACGAATGAGAAAGAAGAACTGTTCCGTTTTGCACGCGTGCCCGTCACCTCACTATTGAGGCCGTTACTCTGTCGGCTGAGTCAGCATCTTCTCTGTTTAATAGCTGTCATCCAAACAAAAGATTATAATGGAACCAAACGAGAATTTTGGAAAATCAAAGATTTTCGTGCAAAGAGTATGAAAGATAAGGAAATAAAGCTAGATATATGTGGGAATTTGTGATGTCAATATAGACACAAAACAGTTGATCCCGGGCACGAATCACTTTTGTAACAGCCCGAAATCTCAAATATTGTTAAATCACATTTTGGGGTGTCTTAAAGGAGGGGACTCAGCGAGTGGGAGCCTGACTCGCCGAGTAGGAGCGCAGATCTGGTCGCGGGTTCGCGACTAGACTCGACGAGTCCAGTATGGACTCGGCGAGTCGATGCTGTTTAGCGGAAAACCCTAGCCGTTCAGTTTGGGGCATATAAGAGGGAATCATTGGCCTTCATTGTTCATTTTGGCCTTCTGAGAGAAACCCTAAACCGATTGTGTGCATCTGGAACAAGGCTAAAGGCCATTGATGATTTTGAAGGAATTGTGGTGCAAGGAAGAGAAGGGCTTGGCTAAAGGAACAGCAAGGGAATCACGTTTTGAGGCTTGGGGATACAGAGAGGGTGTTATTCAGGTAACATTTCGGATTATGTTCTTCTATGTGAATGTGTGCATGGATTTAGGGTTTATGGAACCCATTTGATGATTAGAGGGATTATTACTTTGTTACCCAAGTGTTTATAACCCTGTATTAGGACCCTTAGAGGTCCAGAAGGTCCCATGTTTGTGTATTCGGAAAAATACGTATCTCAGGAAGCAGTTGGATCGACTGCATGGCATGGACTCGCCGAGTCGGATGAGCAGACTCGGTGAGTAGCTTGAAGATTCACTGGGACTCGCCGAGTTGTTCTTCAGACTCGGCGAGTGGAGTCGGGGTGGCCCCGCGATTCTTCCAGGAGTAACTCGTCGAGTCAAAGAGGATACTCGACGAGTAGAAGGGGATCTTAGAGGACTGAAGGACGACCAGACTCGCCGAGTCGCCAGGGAACTCGCCGAGTCTAGTCGAGTTGACAGTGGACTGTTGACCATAGTTGACCTGTGTGATTTCTTAGGGTCAGTTAACGTGGAAGATAGAAGTGTTAATAAGAGATATATGATGTTCCAGGGAGCTTGTAGCTCGGAGGATCAAGTGCAAGGGACTTCAGGAGTTGCTATCTCCCAGCGTCCGCGAGGTGAGTCTTCTCACTATACTTTACCCGGAAGGGTTTGATTGTGTGACCGGGAGGTCGAACATGTTATGCGTTATGTATTCATACTGTAAATGGAAGTTAGTAGTTACGCGTGATATGCATGTTATATGGGCCGGAAGGCAAAGTATTATGTGACAGAAAGGTCAGGTATGATATGTGATATATGTGCTTTATGTGTTAGAATATGTTTCGGGCCGGAAGGCAGGTTGATATACGATATATGTGCTTTATGTGTTAGAGTAATTGTATTATGTGTTATATATGTGTATGGGCCGGAAGGCAATTATTCTATGGGCCGGAAGGCAATTATCTTATGGGCCGGAAGGCAATTATCTTATGGGCCGGAAGGCAAATATCTATTGGGCCGGAAGGCGATTATCTCATGGGCCGGAAGGCATTGTGCAGTGGACCGGAAGGTCAGGGCCTGGAAAGGCGTACGTGCGTAAGGTGTATATTGGGGAACTCACTAAGCTTCGTGCTTACGTTGTTTATGTTATGTTGTTTCAGGTTCTTACAGTAACGCAGGATGGCAACGGTTCGATTGTACACACCGAAGAAAGAGTTGTGTTTTGGAGGATCCTGGTTTTCTATTTAACTGGAAATGAAACTACGTTTTGTAATACTATTATGAACGAGGTTTTAAACAAGTGTATTAATATTAATTTGATTAAATAAAAATAAAAATTTTACCTTGAAATTCACGGTGTTACAAATTGGTATCAGAGCCTTGGTTTGAGGGATTCGGACGCGCCTACGGGTAAATCTGGACTCAAACCGAGGAAGTAAGAAAAAGTTTTCAAATAAATAGTTTTCTAAAAAGTGAATAAGAGTTCAAGGAGAAAGCAAGAAAGAGCAGTGTGTACAATCAGCCAGAGCCAGACGGTGGTTTCCCAAAATACCCTTACTTTTGAATTATGAAATATTTATTATGCACTTATGAGATATTATTGCATGATAGAGACATGCTAGGTATTTCATATCTTAGGACTAGAATGGCCTGATTTGTGATGCCTTAGCCTAGGGTTTGTTGTTATATGTGCGTTATGCTTTTGAATATGTGATGAATGAGAGTATCCAGTTAGAACGCGCAAGGGGGTAGAGCTACGGAGTTCAGTGGTACTCCGAGGACGAGCCGAGAAGGTGGAGTTATCATAAAGAGGGAGACCTATGTATACTTCGATGCTCGAATGCTGCTTTCTTTGTGCTTTGTGGAACTCTCGATGATGGGAGTCAGCTACTAAGTGAGTATGACGATATTCAGGAGGTGGATGACTGGCATCATTAGGAGCTCTTCAGCAGCTGATAGCAAAGAAGTGGGAGGACGATGGAAGAGACTAGGGAGTAAACCTAGCCGGATAAGTGCGATGGAAGAGTAGAGGGTTTCGCTGGGGAGCGAGCACGTGCGATGGGATTGGTGAAAGAGCAGGTCGAGCAGCTACTTAGGAGCTCTGGGATGGTCCGTGTGGAAAGTATGGGTAGATGTGGCAGGTAGTATGGGCCCGTACTACTGAAAGCAGAGGACCTATAGTTGATACAGGGAGTATTCTGGAGGTCCTAAGGAGCAGACTGAGGAGTGATGTTATGGTTCGAATACCATACATCGGGGCGGATTGCAGAGTGATGTTATGGTTCGAACACCATACATCAGAGCGGATTGCAGAGTGATGTTATGGTCCGGGTACCATACATCGGAACAGATTGAGGAGTGATGTTATGGTTCGAACACCATACATCGGAGCGGATTGCAGAGTGATGTTATGGTCCAGGTACCATACATTGGAACAGATTGAGGAGTGATGTTATGGTTCGAACACCATACATCGGAGCGGATTGCAGAGTGATGTTATGGTCCGGGTACCATACATCAGAACAGATTGAGGAGTGATGTTATGGTTCGAATACCATACATCGGAGCGGATTGCGGAGTGATGTTATGGTCCGGGTACCATACATCGGGACAGATTGAGGATGGATGTTGTGGTTCGAGCACCATACATCGGAGCGGATTACAGAGTGATGTTATGGTTCGAGTACCATACATCGGAGCAGATTGAAGAGTGATGTTATGGTTCGAGTACCATACATCGGAGCAGATTAAGGAGTGATGTTATGGTTCGAGTACCATACGTCGGAACAGATTGAGGAGTGATACTATGGTTCGGGAACCATACACCAGAGCAGATTGAGAAGGGATGTCATGGGATGAGTACCATGGTTCGTAATGAATGATGCTTGTGGTTATCTTGTTATCGGGTCATGATCGATGAGGTAGAGATCGGGCACGATGGGTCTTAGGCCTGCAAACCATGATTGAGTGTGGAGAGGCGTCCTTCGAGAGGAAAGGCGAGTGCCTATCAGAGTATTTTGGTAAGAAGTTAAAGGGAGAGGAAAATTTCGATCTGAGTTGAGCAATCAGTCGATAAGGGAGAGGTCACCTTCTAGGTGGGTATTGCTATTTACGTTGTGTGCAAGATACGAAAGGTCTGACGTTGCAGTTTTGAATTTTGGAGGTGCACCCTGCAAGTCGTTATCGGTGATGATTTTCCCCAGAGTATCAGGAAGCATGTGTGCCGCGAGGCAGTGATTTATCGTGAGCAGACAGTCAGTGGGGACTGAGGTAGTCGAGGACCACACTACACCCAATTGGGAATATCGGGATGTGTTGTAGTGGTAGCAGTGGGGAGTTCAGTCGAGTTTTGCAGTGCAGAGAGTTTTCGTCTATGTGGAGAGTGGGTCCCTGTCCTTGGGACAATTTCCGGTGTTGGAACATTGGTTGATGAGTTGACGTGAGAGGAACGACGATTCTGCGGTGCAGTCTACGAGCCAGGGATGTTATTGGGCAGTTGAGATGCTTAGTATTGGATTGGTATGAGATTTGGAACGATTAGAGATAGTCGTGATGAGGAGTTCTTGAGGAGTTCATCAGAGGTTCAGAGTATAGGGGGTCGATTGATTCCCTTAAGGGGGAATTATCGGGCGTTGCGTAGCACTTCCTCGGAGCAGGTGCGATTTCGATGGTGAAAAAAAAATAGTTGTGGGTTGAGTGTGTGCTAATTGGTGATGGTTCGAACCCTAGTGGGGGAGAACCGGGTGCAGTATGTAAGAAAGCAAGGATTTGTCAAGAGTGGTGATAAGTGAAGTATAGAGATATGCCATAAGAAACCATGAGACCAGAGGTGTCGGTGATCGAGTAAAGGGGTCAGAGTGAGTTAATGCGGGAAGTACTTGAAGAGGAGAACGAACGTATTCATGACAGGTGATTGGTGTTGTTGCAAGAAGATAGAGAATGATTGAGCAGTCAACTTCCGGAGTCAGTATGCGTATCCTTGTTTGGATTTTGAGTGTCGGGAAAAAGGGATTTGGAGAATTATCAGCGCATTTCGTACGTCAACGTTATCTCGCATTCCGATCGAGAAATTAGATGCACCAAGGTTGTAAGGCGGGGAAAATATAGATTTAATTATGGGGTGCAGGAGATCATTGGTGGTGGTAGTATTCCGGGATATTCGGGTATGATATCCTTATTTTGGAGTTATTCGGGAATCCCGAACTGAATCGACATGTGTCATATCAGGTATCTGTGGATTTAGTAGGAGTTTTCGGGTATGGGCATTCAGGGAGATTATTTGAGAGGGTGGATTTTCGCAAGACGGGCGTTCGTTATGTTGATTGCCTCCATAGACTGTGGTGGATGTTCGAGTCGCAGTACTCACTAGTCAGAGGGTGTTGTGATACTGCGTGGAGTTGCAGTACTCACTGGGTGGCAAGAGAATTTTTAGGTTGGAATATTTTCGAGCAGCGTATGAGGGGGAAGAGCTTCGAGTTTGGGTAGCCCTGATATTGAGTCTTTGGAGCTTGGATGTTGAGTCGGGGGTGAGACGGGGGCTTTTGTCTCTGTCGGGAGATGCGGGGAGATACGCAAGGAAGAGGCACAGCAGAAACCAGAGATTAGAGTTGAGACGATCCTCGGTGGGATTGTATTTTCTCTCACGAGGAAAAGAAGATTTTGTGACTTACGTGTCACTGGGTCGGGATAGTGGTCACGGGGAGAAAAGTCAGTGGAATATTTGGATCGCGAAATGGGTGACCGTTGGGGGCTCAGATGTGGAGCCAAAAGTTGATCTGGTACTTAGTCTTGAAGAGGAATATGGGAAAGGAGCTTATCATGATGACATCTGAGGGCACTTTAGAGAGGGCGAACGATGCGGACGTTCGAAGACATGTTTCGGGCATGTGTATTAGCTGTCGGAGGAAGCCGCGGTACGTAATTATCATTGGTTGAGTTGTTCCATATTAACAGCCATCATTAGTGCATTAGTATGCCACCCTTTGAGCTGTTGCATGGAAGGTGATGTCGGAATCTCGTTCGTTGAGGAAAGGTAATGCATGGACCCGAGAGTCCTTGCGAGCAGATCCAGTGCATGTGTGATACAGGGAGTAGTGGCAAGGTTGTTAAGCGGATTTCACTAAGTGAGGGAATGGAAAGGTATGTTGGGGCGAGTGCAGCATGTGTATACGATTGCAAGAGGTGAACTCGTGAGAGTTGCCCTGAGAATTGAGAATAGGTCCCTCAGTTGTTCCGATATGGATAAAGTGGGCTTGGGATCGGGGAACCGGTGATTCAGAGTTTCATAACCCTTACGGGTCGTGTGAGCATTGAGATTTAGAGCAGAGTCGCGTCTTGGGAAAATTCTCGGTTGCAGGAAGTGGTGGACAGTACATCGATCGTGTTTTGGTCGACAGAGCAGATGCAACAGGTTAATCAGAGGTTAAAGATCGTTTAGAGTTGACAGGAAGGTTGTGCAGACAGACGCCGTTACGAGCATGCGTTTCAGGTCGGCGACTTCGTATTCCTGACGGTCTCTCCCTGGGAAGGGGTGTTTCGATCCAGGAAGAGGGGTAAGTAGGGGCCCGGTATGTTGGGGTTTTGCATGAAGGTGTGAAGGTAGGAAAAGTGGCCTACCGGTTGGAGCTGCCAACGGAATTGGGATGGATCCATGACACTTTTAGGTGTCGTAATTGAAGAGGTGTATAGCAGATGAGTCAGCAGCGGTTCTACTAGAGAACGATTAGGTGGATGCGAGCCTGTGTTACGCCGAGAGGCCAGTGGCCATCAGGGATCGGAATATCAAGGTTCTTAGGAACAAGGAGGTACCTATGGTATTGGTTCAGTGGCAACCTCGGAAGAGATCGGTAGTGACTAGGGAAGCCGGAACGTGAGATGCGGGAGCAGCATCCAGGACTATTTTAAGAGTGAGACTTCGAGGGCGAAGTCTGATTCTAGTGGGGGAGAATTGTAACAGCCCGAAATCTCAAATATTGTTAAATCACATTTTGGGGTGTCTTAAAGGAGGGGACTCGGTGAGTTGGAGCCTGACTCACCGAGTAGGAGCGCAGATCTGGTCGCGGGTTCGCGACTGGACTCGACGAGTCCAGTATGGACTCGGCGAGTCGATGCTGTTTAGCGGAAAACCCTAGCCGTTCAGTTTGGGGCGTATAAGAGGGAATCATTGGCCTTCATTGTTCGTTTTGGCCTTCTGAGAGAAACCCTAAACCGATTGTGTGCATCTGGAACAAGGCTAAAGGCCATTGATGATTTTGAAGGAATTGTGGTGCAAGGAAGAGAAGGGCTTGGCTAAAGGAACATCAAGGGAATCACGTTTTGAGGCTTGGGGATACAGAGAGGGTGTTATTCAGGTAACATTTCGGATTATGTTCTTCTATGTGAATGTGTGCATGGATTTAGGGTTTATGGAACCCATTTGATGATCAGAGGGATTATTACTTTGTTACCCAAGTGTTTATAACCCTGTATTAGGACCCTTAGAGGTCCAGAAGGTCCCATGTTTGTGTATTCGGAAAAATACGTATCTCAGGAAGCAGTTGGATCGACTGCATGGCATGGACTCGCCGAGTCGGATGAGCAGACTCGGCGAGTAGCTTGAAGATTCACTGGGACTCGCCGAGTTGTTCTTCAGACTCGGCGAGTGGAGTCGGGGTGGCCCCGCGATTCTTCCAGGAGTAACTTGTCGAGTCAAAGAGGATACTCGACGAGTAGAAGGGGATCTTAGAGGACTGAAGGACGACCAGACTCGCCGAGTCGCCAGGGAACTCGCCGAGTCTAGTCGAGTTGTCAGTGGACTGTTGACCATAGTTGACCTGTGTGATTTCTTAGGGTCAGTTAACGTGGAAGATAGAAGTGTTAATAAGAGATATATGATGTTACAGGGAGCTTGTAGCTCGGAGGATCAAGTGCAAGGGACTTCAGGAGTTGCTATCTCCCAGCGTCCGCGAGGTGAGTCTTCTCACTATACTTTACCCGGAAGGGTTTGATTGTGTGACCGGGAGGTCGAACATGTTATGCGTTATGTATTCATTCTGTAAATGGAAGTTAGTAGTTACGCGTGATATGCATGTTATATGGGCCGGAAGGCAAAGTATTATGTGACAGAAAGGTCAGGTATGATATGTGATATATGTGCTTTATGTGTTAGAATATGTTTCGGGCCGGAAGGCAGGTTGATATACGATATATGTGCTTTATGTGTTAGAGTAATTGTATTATGTGTTATATATGTGTATGGGCCGGAAGGCAATTATTCTATGGGCCGGAAGGCAATTATCTTATGGGCCGGAAGGCAATTATCTTATGGGCCGGAAGGCAAATATCTATTGGGCCGGAAGGCGATTATCTCATGGGCCGGAAGGCATTGTGCAGTAGACCGGAAGGTCAGGGCCTGGAAAGGCGTACGTGCGTAAGGTGTATATTGGGGAACTCACTAAGCTTCGTGCTTACGTTGTTTATGTTATGTTGTTTCAGGTTCTTACAGTAACGCAGGATGGCAACGGTTCGATTGTACACACCGAAGAAAGAGTTGTGTTTTGGAGGATCCTGGTTTTCTATTTAACTGGAAATGAAACTACGTTTTGTAATTCTATTATGAACGAGGTTTTAAACAAGTGTATTAATATTAATTTGATTAAATAAAAATAAAAATTTTACCTTGAAATTCACGGTGTTACAACTTTCTTCAAGGTCAACAGAGACCTTAAAGTGTTTGTATGGATTCCCATTGAAGTACGATCAATCACTTTCTAAGAAGTGTTGAAAGGTATCTCTTTGTAAGGTTTAAAAGGGTGGCTTTCGCTTCAGTTTAGAATCCCGGACCTTGACATAAGACCGAGACTAAATGAAGTAGTTGTGAGACCGATGTGGTCTGTTGAACAAGTAGGCTGGATAATATATATAGTGACTTGTTGAAGATGTGTGATGGTGAAATCTCAAAAAAAAAAAAATTAAACTGGATTCTAAGGGAAGAAATGTTATGGTAAATAACAATTTCATAAGAATCGCACAACCAAAAAGAGATTTCATGTTGACCGTCAATTCATGTTAGGTATTGAATTTTGGGTTTCACTAAGCACGTATTGACACGTGGCTTAGATCATAAACACAAAGATTTTGTAACCATAAACCTCAGTGGTTAATTCTGAGAGTCTCAAGGGTTACGATATGGGACCGAAATATGATGGAGAAAAGTATTGAGGTGGTGCAGAGAAGCGATAGTACCTCTGCTGAAAATAGTGACCAAGCAGTAAACTCTTAACCCATATGAGAAAAGAGTAAGGTAGCTCAGGATTAGAATAAATAGAGCAGCCTTATTGGGAAGACAAGGCTTGTATATACCTACTCATTAAGGCTTTTGTTCAAAATCAGTTGAGGCTTTGGACAACATGCAACAGTATGCTTCTAGGGACGCTTAACAAGTTAGTATAAAGTGTGAGAACCAAACCTGTCCCAACGATATTTAAACAAGAATGAAAGAGGGAAAAAAATATTTTTGGAGATTTTAGGTTTTTGAAAAGAGAAAAACAAAACAGAATAAGTAGTAAAAAAAATTTGAACCGAACTCGAAATGGACCGAACGCTCGGTTCATTTCGGTTCCTAAAAAAAATATTTGTGGATTTTTGGAAAACAGCTTTACAAAATTTTAGAACCATAGACAACACCTTTTTGAGATTAAGCGAAAATATGTGCAATGGGAGCGAACCCGAAATAGACCGAACGTTCAGTTCATTTCGGTTCCCATGTGAACCGAACCCAAAATAAACCGAACGTTCGGTTCATTTCGGTTCATTTCGCTTCTAAGTTTTAACTTTGGGATGGTGTCTTTGGTACCAATTCTGATTCCATCATTCCTAGACCGTGAAGGATTTTATTGAAACTTGCTTCAGGTAGGGCTTTGGTGAAGATATCGGCCAGTTGATCAGTGGTTCGTACAAAGTGAATTTCGACATTTCCATCCTCCACATGATCCTTAATGAAGTGATACCTCAGTGCTATATGCTTGGTCTTAGAGTCTTGCACTGGGTTATAACAGATCCTAATTGCACTTTCTGGATCGCAATATAGTGGGATCTTTTTCATGTTGAGTCCATAATCTCTGAGCTGGCTTTGAATCCATATGACTTGAGATGTGCAGGAGGTGGCTGCGATGTACTCTGCTTTGGTTGTAGAAAGGGAAACGTAGGTTTGCTTCTTTGACTGCCAGCTGACCAACTTCCCATCAAGGAATTGGCAACCCCCAGTGGTGCTTTTCCTATCTAAACCACATCCTCCAAGGTCTGCATCAGAGAAGGCTTGAACGAAGAAGCCTGAGTTGGATGGATACCATAGACCGAGAGAGGTAGTTCGCTTCGGATACCTGAGTATATTTTTCAGGCCTGCTAGTAGTAAGATACATTAAGGACCCAATCATCTGGCAGTATAGCGTAATGTCAACTGCCGGTTTCTCCAGTGAAGGGGTGAGTTTGGTGCCGAATGCCATTGGAACTTTGACCTTTGAATCTCCCATCATACCAAATTTGGCAAGAAGAGTTTTGGTGTATGCTTTCTAGTTGATAAAGATGCCTTCGGGTCCCTGTCTAATATTTAATCCAAGGAAAAAGTTAATCGGACCGATGGAGCTCATTTCAAATTTAGTCTCCATCAGCTTTCTAAATTCAGCTGTTAAGCTAGGATTCGTTGAGCCAAAGATGATATCATCGACGTAAATTTGTACAATCATAAGGTGGTTACCTTCCTTCTTACAAAAGAAGGTTGGGTCAACCGAACCTTGTTTGAATTTAGACATCTTTAAAAACTTTGTTAGCGTTTCATACCAGGCCCTAGGAGCTTGTTTCAGACTGTAAACCGCCTTGTCCAGAATATAGCAGTGATTTGGGAATTTCTCATTGACAAAGCCAGGAGGTTGCTCCACGTAGACTGTTTCTTCGAGTTCTCCATTCAGAAAAGCACATTTGACATCCATTTGGTAGACCTCGAAGTTTTTGTGTGCTGCATAGGCAAGAAAAATGCGAACAGATTCCAGCCTTGCAACTGGAGCGAAAGTCTCTTCATAGTCAATTCCTTCCTCCTGACAGTATCCTTTCACTACCAGACGTGCTTTGTTTCGTATCACATTCCCTTCCTTGTCCATTTTGTTCCTGAATACCCATTTGATACCAACAACTGATGCATTTTGAGGAGTTGGAATGAGGCGCCAAACTTTGTTCCTTTCGAATTTATTCAGTTCGTCTTGCATAGCTTGAACCCAATCGGAGTGATCAAGAGCAGTTTTAACTGTCTTTGGTTCAACTTTTGAAACGAAGGAATTAAACATACAGAATTCTACTTTTGAAAATAAGGAAGTTTGTTTTGCCTTAAGTTGTGATCGGGTCAGAACCTTTTCAGAAACATCACCCACAACTGGAGAGACAGGATGATTTCTGGTCCATTTGATGAGAGGAGGGTAATTTGGATGATAGGATGGATCCAATTCGACGTTTACCATCTCTTCTGGTTCGGATTGACTTTCATCGTCATAAAGCATATTGGCATTCTCCCCCTCGAATGATGAGCTTTCTGGAGCAGTCCGACTTTCGGGTATAGTGAAGAGTTCGGGTGCTCCTGTGCCTTCAGATGCTGTGGAGTGTTCAGGTGCTACAGTACCTTCGGGTGCTACAGTACCTTCGGGTGCTGTGGAACGTTCAGGTGCTACAGTACCTTCGGGTGCTATGGAGCATTCGGGTGCTACAGTACCTTCGGGTGCTGTGGAGCGTTCGGGTGCTACAGTACCTTCAGGTGCTGCAGCACCATTGTGCCTCCCCTCGACTGAAGCGTTGGAACTGGATACTCCTTCATTCATTCGCCTTGTAGCATCTTCTACTAGTTGCTTCAGATGATCCACCTTGTTGTCTGCTGCGCTGGCTTCCGAGTTAATGGCCTTCTCTGGTTCATCAAATAACTCGACAAATTTCTCAAAGAGATTTGCAATTGATACTGTGACTTGACCAGTTTAAGGAAAGATTTCACTAGTTGTGTCTCCGTTGGCTTTTAGCTTTTTGACATAGCTATCATCAAAGGTCACGTAATACGTCTCTTCTATTTTCCTCGAACGTTTGTTTAATACCCTGTACGCTTTAGAAGTGAGAGAATAGCCCAGAAAAATCCCTTCATCGGCTTTGACATCAAACTTGTTGCGATGTTCTTTAGAATTGAAGATGAAGCACCGGGAACCGAACACATGGAAGAATTTAACATTCGGCTTCCTGTTGTTGACGATCTCATAAGGAGTGAGCGTGAATCGCTTATTGAGATATGACCTGTTCTGTGTAAAAGAAGTTGTAGAGATAGCATCTGCCCAGAAATATAAAGGTAAAGAAGCAAAAATTAGCATGGTTCGTGCTGCTTCACACAAAGATCGGTTTTGTCTCTCGACTATTCCGTTTTTTTGAGGTGTGTAGGGAGCTGAGAAGTTGTGACTAGTTCCTCTTTCTGCCAAGAATTCTTTGAATTCTTTATTTTTGAACTCCAGCCCATTGTCGGTCCTGATGTTGCGAACAACTTTCTTCAGTTGTACATCAACCTGCTTGATGAACACCTTTAGCTTGTGAGTCGCTTCAGATTTAAGATTCAGAAAGAACACCCATGTAAAACGCAAAAAGTCATCAACAATAACAAGAATGTACTTGCTACCGCCGATGCTTTCGATTGATGATGGACCACACAAATCAATGTGAAGTAACTCTAGTGGTTCAACATCTTTTTTGTTTATGATTGATGGATGACTTTGACGACTCTGCTTCCCCATTTCACATGCCGCACACAAATGGTCTCTATCGTACTTGAGCAATGGAAGACCACGAACATGACCTCCAGTGACAAGTTTGTTGATATCCTTAAAGTTGAGATGAGAAAGCCTTCGGTGCCACAGCCAGCTTTCGTCAGATTGTGCTTTTGATAACAAGCAGATTGTTGGATTTCCTTTGATGGGTTTGAGGTTTAGGGGAAACATTTCACCTTTGCGCTCTAATTTGAGAATAACTCTGTTCGTTTGCTTCTCAATTATTTTCGAACCCTCATCATCGAATGAGACCTTGAGACCGGTACCTCCAACAAGCTGAGATACACTGATGAGATTATGTTGTAGTCCTTCTATGTATGCAACCTTCCTGATCGTGAAATCACCGTTTGTAATCATTCCATAGCCTTTTATGGTTCCGAAGGAGTTGTTCCCGAACTCGACATTTCCACCGTTTGAAAGAGATCTGAATTCCCTTAGCTCTTCCTTCCTTCCTGTCATGTGACGTGAGCAGCCACTGTCGATATACCATTCTTCATCAAACTGCTCGTCACTGATAACCTGCACAAATTAAGCAGATTTAGGAACCCAAAGTTTCTTGGGTCCACGTGAGCCTTTCACAGGAACAGGAGTAGTAAGAGAGATGTCAACAAAATATGTTATTTTTATTAATGTTGTTTCATCTTTCTTTTTGATGGTGAAAACTTGAATTTTATTGGGATTTGATGCTTTTGGTTTGGACTCGGATTTAACTGACAAAACCTTTGATTTCCCTTTCAGGTTAGTTGAAGATTTAGGTTTTTGAGTTCGAGCAGAATTGGATTTAGAATGGGGTTGAGAATAAGAATGATTGGAAGAATTAGAAGAGTTAGAATGAGAGAATTTAGACTGAGATGATTTCTTGACTTGATATTCTAGGTGACACTTTCAGTTTTGATTATCAGTGGGACCGAACCTAGAATTTTGGTCTCTTTTGCTCTGTGAACTGAAACTCTGCTTTCGGTTGATGTTGTTTACTGAACCGAAGCTCTGCTTTTGGTTGACACCGTTCTCTGAACCGAACTTCTGCTTTCGGTTGACACTGTTCTCTGAACCGAACTTCTGCTTTCGGTTGTTATTTCTCTCTTGTGATCCAACAGTATTTTTCTTTGACTTTAAATTTCTGTCATGATATGAGAAATAGGCATTTTGAGACTGCCAAAACTGTTTTCTTTCAGAAATATTCTTCTTGTACCTCTCATTCCTTTGTTGTTTTTGGTTTCTCATCTGCTTCGGCTGATGATGGATGTTCGCCTTTTGTTTTTGATTTGTGTCAACAGGTCCACTTTGAACCGATGAAGATTCACATGAATCCGCTTTTTCTTTAGGAACATCTTTTGTACCACTAGTAATTGGTACGTCAAAGTTATCAGGCTTGTTCAGTGGCTCCGGAACATATCTTCCTTTTGTTTTCCAGGATGTTTGCTCTGATAGACCAACTGTTTCATCAACATTGTCGACAGGGGCAGACCAGAAGAACTCATCACAACCATCAGCATTATCTTCATTTACAATGGCTGTGAGTTCGGCTGTCTGATGTTCGGTTACACCTGTGACCTTATACACCTGATTTGGTGTTGTCCTTACCTTTTAGTAAACAACAGCCTTTTCTTCAAGGTTCGGGGACTTTTGTTGGGACAAGCGAGCAAACTCCACAGAATTTTCTGAGATGAGATTTTTGTGGTTTTCGGGTTCGCTCTTGACAAACTCAGAACAGTCAACTTCATCCTCTACAGAAATTTCACTCATATCATCATCCTCATTAAGCTCAAATGCATTTTCAACATTAATTTTATTTTCTAAGCTCAAACTGGCATTCAATGAGTCAAACTTTTGTATAGTTTCGGTCCTTAGATTCAGTTTGTCATTTTCATCCAAAAGGCTTTTCAGCATGTCCTTATGGTCCTTGGACTTAATGAAAGATTCAATTTTGTCTAGACCATACATATATGTTGGATTAACATCCTTAGATGAAACCACACTTTCACAATTGTATGCTTCGGCATCGATTTCGTCATCCTTAAACTCAAGGAAGGGCAAAATCATACGATGAATTTTCTGCCCTATTTCACAGTTTAAATGAAGTTGAGTAATATTATTGTAAAGACGCTTAGCAATCAAACAAAAAACATTTCACTGTTTTAAAAGTTTTAAATTGTCTCTTTGCAAATAAATGTTTTCATCCTTGGTTTTGATTAACTCCAACTCCTTCAGTTCGATCCACATCCTCCATTCCTCACTCTTCGAAGACACCCTGCTTATTTGGTCAGTTAGGTTAGAATTGGTGACTCGAGTTTGAGTTAAACTGCTGTCTAGATGAGAAATTCTTGAATTAACATTTTTTAATTCTTTTTCATATGAGCATTGTGGGACTTTGAATGAAACAAAAACGGATTGTACCTTCTTGATCAGTTCCTCAAGCTCATTGAATTGCACGCTGAGCGGTTTTGCTGTAAAGCACATGTCCTGTTGCTCCTTCTTGTCTTCATTCCCACCATCTGTGTTGTATCCCCTCATCTGAGATACATCAGACACCATCATGCATTTTCCACCGCTATCTTTCTCTTTCACCACATAAGCCTTTCCATGAGAAGGCCTCCTTACTTCATCATCTTCGGAGTCGGATGACAAGACCTCCACTCCTCTGAACTCATCATTTGCCACCGAACCCTGCACAATTAAAGCATTCATAGAAGCGTTAGCAGTAGATTTCTTCTTCCTGATCTCATCCAACTATTTCAGCAACAAAGCTTCTTCATCTTTTTCCTCATCCTTTTCTGCCATTTTCTTGAGGACACAATCTTTTGCATAGTGATTCTTTCCTCCACAGTAATAGCAGCTCACTCTCGAATCTCCTTCAGCTTTCGGTTCCTTCTTTGATTCTTCAGCCTTTGGTTCGTCTTTGACCTTTTCAGAACTATAACTTCCCTGCCAATTTCGGTTCTTATTGGTGGGAAATCTTTTCTTGATGAACCTCTTTGGGTTTGATACCATCATAGCATAGTCTTCAGAAGTAAGATCATAGTCCTCTATGTTGAGGTCTTCATCTTCCATAACCACTTTACTTTTGGATAGTATGGCCAATGAACCCAGGCTTGAAACTACATTTTTCTCCTGTAGTACAATCTTTTCTTGAGATTTCAGAATGCCTACCAGTTTCGCTAGAGAATAAGATTTGAATTGCTCATGCACTTTAACTGTGGACACTACAGCTCTCCACTCAGATCTGAGGCCGTTCAAAAACATGACCTTCTGCTCAATTAGCTTCCTTTCAATATCATGTTTAATCATCTTGCTAAGAAGATGATTGAAGCGATCGAACGTTTGAGTTACGGTTTCTTCGGCTCCCTGCTTGAATTCACCAAACTCGGACAAGAGTAAGGTTTGAATGGAGTGTTCAAGATCTTTTTCCGTAGAATACAATTCTCGAAGCCTGTCCCATATTTCTTTGGCAGTAGTACATGAACTCACCAGCCTGAAAGTGTCAGATTGAAGAGCGAATCTGATTAATCTCAATGCTTTAATATTTCACTGAAATTTATCTTTTTCGTCTTGAGCAATATCTTTAACATCTTTCAAAAGATCATTATACTCCTTTTGAGTTTTAATAATCCTTGAAGATGCAGAATGAGCGAAGGGTCCCGATACGATTGCTTCCCAGATGTGGTATCCATTGTCCTCAGATCCTATAACATAATCTTCAAAGTGATGTGCCCAGACTTCATAATCTTGGGTGTAAAGGATGGGAATCTTCGTTGATGATCCAATGCTGTTTGGAATATTAATGGGATTAGATGGCAACTCGTCCATGCTTGATCGAATAACCTGTTTGAAAGATCAGACTTGTAATATATAATATTAGGGCAAAACGAACAAGTAATGAGATACATCAATTATGGAGTGACGGCTTAATAAATATTAGTTAATGCAGAATAATCCCTAATAGCTTCTTTCACAGAAGAGATGTGTATGAATTACACAGCCTCATTCTCTGATACCAATTGGTGAGTTATAAACACTCTTTGATCGATTAGATCTTTGCAACAGGTAGATAAAGAAAGTAAAACAATGAAACTATACTCAAGAATGGATTTGAATGTGTTGAATGATTAGAACATTCAATCCTCAGCAGAGCTCGATAAAGAACTTCCGCTGTAGAGGATTCTAGGGTTACAAAAGAGATCTTCTAAAATTACACGTAAAAACCCCGATCTATCAGTTATGAAAAAGATGCATGCAAGCATCTATTAATACACAAACCCTAGAAAATAAGATACGGATGGACAAGCCCATGCCGTATACAAGATGGGCTAGGAAGCGAGCCCAAGACGCAACACCAAGTAGCCAACAATTATCCTTACCAAAATAGAAGATAATTGTCAAAATTAAGATAATTACTTGTTTTATAAGATAAATATTAATTATTTGTACTTTTGTTTTGAATTATCTTGTAAGAAATTGAATTAGGTCAAATTTCGATAATTACCAATTATTTGATTAATTTAATTATACATAATTTGATATAGATAGTTTTGAAAAGTTTTCACAACTTGTTCTCAAGTTTTGGAATTTAACATTTTTATGAAAAATTTAATTTTTGAAATATTAAATTCTAAGACCCTAGTTTTTGAAAAAGATCAAATTACACCCTTATGGTTTTATTAAATTACTTAAGTGTATAATTAAAGGAAAGTTAACAAATCCGTAATGATATGGTTTATGTTTAATTAGATTTAAAAGCATAATTTATTTAATTAGACCACCTAGTATTTTAAAAGTGTAAAATACATACTTATACTATATAAAATTAAAAGTCTATTATTATATATGTCTGAGTCAAGAGTGATTTTTACCGTTAGTAGGCCTCATTCACGAAGTTGGTCTCTAAGAGGTGTTTAAGGAAATTGCCCATAAAATGGCGACTGAATAGGTATCCACTCTTACCCACCACACTCTTGACTAGTGCAGGGTCGTTAGCCGGATAGGTAGGACAACACACAACTTTCCATTATAAGTATAATGAAATATGATGTAATTAAACACTTTTATAAATTCCTAAATCTTGGTTACTTTAGGAAAATGTGCAATTGGTGTAAATCCATGAAATTGCACATTGCATACTTATTGGTCGATTAGTGGAGCGTGTGTGGTTAACTGGCACACTAATATGGGAGCAATGAAGGATGGCAAAGGGTAGCTTGATGTTTACCATAGATCAATGGAGCGTGTATGGTTAAGCTACATATTGATTAGGTGATTCGTAACATCGAGAGTACCAAGCTAATTTACATGGTTATCCACAACTTCTTTGTGATCCTCGGCATCCTAGTCACAAATGAAGGGCACAATCGAAATTTAACATGCCATTAAAAAGTTAAATGAATCTCAAAAGATCTAGAAGTTTCAATTCATTTAAAATTTAAATTGTTTTTTCGTTTTACATGGTGGAAATTGGTAAATCATCATTTAACTACCTTCAAATGTTCTTCAATTTGGATTATGGCATCCCTCTTCCAAGTTTTAGTAGATTGTGTTGTGTCCTAGCCTTAATATCTCATTTGGGTGTTTTATTAAGGACCCAATCAACTAACTTGAATTTTCTCGTGTTTTGTAGATGTCTGATTCTAAATATGGTCTTCCCAAATCCCATGGAATAAGCTTTCCACATGAAGATGATATTCCACGATTTGATCAAGGAAAAAGAGATCATTCTTCACTTCCTCCACCTCCTCCTATTGTTCTCCCTAACCCAAAAGTTAGAAAGCTTGAAAATTCAAGCTCACTCAAGCCCTTTTGGTAAGTAAACATTAAGAAGGAAATTCAGTATCTGCACACATCTTAGAGATGAAGTCACACATTGACAGGTTAAGAATGTTAAGAGTCGTTATCTGTGAGAAGGTAGTTGTTGACTAGGTTCTTCAATCACTTCCTGACTCATATAGTGAGTTCGTAAGAGAGTATTATTTGATAGACCACGACGTGACCCTCATCGATCTCACCTATTTGCTTATTGTTGTTGAATCAACAATTATTTGGTGCACTGGAGAAGCAAAGTTGATTGGTGGATCTGCCTTCCAAACCTCCATGGACATAGGGAATCACAATGAAGGGCATGCCATGGTCGAAAAGTTTGATGATAAGAGAAAGGAAAACTCTGAGGTAGTTTAGTGTGTTGTTCCAAAAGAGTCAATTTGCTTTTATTGCCAAGAGAATGGGCATTGGGGACGAAGCTGCCTTGTCTACCTAAGAGATCTAAGAGATGGGAGAGTCAAGATGTATGGTTCTACTTCTTGTAAAATCCAATAAATAACTATTTTTGATTCTGAATACATGATGTGATAAGATTGCATTTGGTGTTTTTGTGGGATCAAAGAAAAGAGAGGAAGCTTAAAGGAAGAAGTGAGGTGAGTCTGATTATGAAGAAATGGATTTCGATCGCATGATGCGATGATCAGAATCTTGGAGATGCTACGTTTAGAGTTATGATACATTGCTTAGAAATATGTAATATCGTAGTTTTCATTTAATTTGCATTATAAGGGCAATTTTATTCACCTTTTATAAATAAAATAAATTTTTTGTTTTGTCTTATTTATATATTTCCTTACAATGGCATGAAAGAAAATTGACGTTTCTGTATTTCTAGTTTTAGTAATGTTGAAATGGTTGTGATTCTTAATTATGTTATTTGTAGCAATGTCGAGGATTTACCAAGTAGGGAATGATTCTTTTCACCCGAGTTTCAATTGGACAGAAACTTGGAATCATACGAATTGTATTGTATGAAGAATAAGAACCTTCATATTTTCAAAATTAAGACTAATTCCTTGACAAAGAGTCAAGTGAAGGACTAGGATAACTGATACATAATGTTGTGCACTTGTCAAGTCCACCAGAAAGAACGATAAAATTATTCTTCATGATTTACTAAAATTCTAGTAAATGTTGTTATGCTTACAAGATTAAGTTTGATTTTGAATAATTGAAAAGTTTCAATGTGTGGCAGAATGAATAAGATAAATCAATTAGGTAGGAAGATAAAAGTTTCTCCAATCTAAGAAGAAGGGAGAGTACTTTTCTATCGTGTTTTATGATCATCTTGTTGATTATGAAACCATATGACAATTTATTCTCTAAGGACATCTTAGTGCACTAGTATGGCATAGAAGAGGAATTGGAAATTGTTGAAATGGTTAAATCAAAAGGATGAGTCATACTTCATTCTAAAATCAAGTATTAGAGTCATACACCAAGATTGTGAATTGAGTGACACATCTTAAGAAGTTCTAACACAATCATCAAATGTTTTTTCTTAATCTTGCACGTTTGAAATTGGGTAATTGTGATGTCTTGGTTTAACGTCATGAAAATTCCAACAAAATTTTTCATTTTTAATTATCATAAAAACACATGCCACATTTATCAAAACTCCAAATACTAAACAAAAAAGTTTTCAAAACATGTATTCACAATCCAGGATCCATAAACATAACTCTAGCTCAGTTGTGTGTGTATAATTAAGCCGGTGCTTTCCCATGATCCTCGGAAGTACCTGAAACACATAACACATAACACGGTAAGCATGAATGCTTAGTGAGTTCCCCAAAATACCACATACAAATAATTTGCCACTCGAGGCTATAGCTCTGGTCAATGTGTCTCAGTAGGACCCTCCAGTCCCACAGCTCGTTGGACCCATTGGTCCGGTCTGATTAAGAACCCTCTGGTCTCATAGTTCATTGGACCCTCTGTTCTGTTCTAAGCAACACATAATATATCATACAGTACATATCACACAAACATGCATAACTCAAGCCAGCACATAAGACCCTCTGGTTACACAAAGTTACCACTCTAGGTAAAGTATAGTGAGAAGACTCAACCTGTAGTAAGTAGAAATAGACACGCACAAGGTAATCCCGAACTAACCTTCTCCTAACACATTAGACAAGCATCTCAATCAATATCTCTCTTTGAATCTTTACACCTAAAGTCCTTCATTCGCTTTCAGTCCCTCGGGATAGGTAAAAGACCATTTTACCCCTCCATGGTCTCAAATGCGCCTCATTGACCCACTCACGAAGTCAACAAAAGTCAGTATGAGTCAACAATCAAAGTTGACCTGACTCACTGAGTGCAATCATGTGACTCACCTAGTCCACTTGTATCCTCAGATATCTTCATAGGTTTCACTTAGCTCGTCAATTTGACCCCCAACATGACAAGTTATCACTGGGTCAAGGGTACTGGGTCAGATGCGCTCCAAGTCGTCGAGTTATCCCATAGACTCGGCGAGTTGACTCAATCGAATTCCTCATTTGGACACCTGAGGTCAGATCTGTAACTTTAGCTGACAGATGTAGCCTCTTAATACCCAAATTGAAAGTCACGTAAAGGCATGATCTTGATGTCCATGCATGGTACATATTGCTCTATATGCCATTAAAACTCCATTAATGCTTCCTAGCTACAAAACCCCATCGTTGCTCAAACAAGGCTTCAGGTTTTTGGACTCTTTGGACCTCACATGATCCATATCTATGTTACAAACTCACAAAGGGGTTTGATGTACCCAAAACCGCATCAAGATGTGATACAAGCCCTAAATCTCAGAATCAAGGGATCTAATCAATCAACAAGGAAGATAAGAGCATTTTGCATAGATCTGAAGTTGGAGAAGAAGAAGAAGAAATGGATCCACTAGGATTTCCTCCTTGGTCCTTGAATAACCTTGCTCTCTCTTTAAGAAAATAACTCAAAATAAGCTTCCTTCCCTCTTTTGCTCACTATGGACGTTAGGGTTTCACTCGGGTGGTGTATCGACACTAGTGGGGGAAATATGGAGGCTATAAGTGCCTTTAAATAGGCCACAGGCCCAATAAATTAGGGTACCCTTCAGAAGCACTAACTCAACAAGTCAGCTCATAGACTCGTCGAGTCCATTCATTAATCCACGTCACCAGTCGCGACCTTACTCGACGAGTTGATGCACCAACTGGTCGATTCACTCAAATTAATTAATTAAAATAATATACCTGGAAATCCAGCTGTTATAATTCTTCCTCACTAGAATCTGACTTCGCCCGCGAAGTCATGCTCCGTAAATAGCTCAGGGTGCTGCTCCTATATCTCCGACTCCGACTCCCAAGTCAAATAAGACCCCTTCCGATGTTGCCACTGGACCTGAACCAGGGGAACTTCCTTGTTCATCAGAACCCTCACCTTTCAATCTAAAATCGCGATCGGCCTCTCAATATAATTTAGGATCGCATCAGCCTGAGTGTCCTATAGTGGTACTATTTTCGTCTCATTGGCCATACACTTCCTTAACTAGGACAAGTGGAAGGTGTTATGGATCTGGCTCAACTCCGCAGGTAGTTCCAACTGGTATGCTACCCTACCCACTCTAGCGGTCACTCTGAAAGGTCAGATGTATCGAGGTCCCAGCTTGCCCCGCTTCCTGAACCGGATCACCCCTTTCCAAGGGGATACCTTAAGGTGTAAAAAGTCTTCGACCTGAAACTCTAACTTGGATCGTTGCCTGTTCGCAGAAGTCGTCTGGTGACTCTGTACCATTAATAACCCCTGCCTAACTTGCTGAATCTGATGAGTTGTCTTCAACACTATTTTAGTGCCACCTATCACACCCTGTCCCACTTCTCTCCAGCAAATGGGAGTCCAACACCTCCTCCTGTACAGGAGCTCGAAGGGAGGCATACCAGTGCTTGAATAATGACTGTTGTTCCAAAGTCCATGACACATGGACGCAACATGTCCTCAAGTGTCTGAATCATCCGCTCGCTCCATCCATCTATCTGTAGGTGGTATGCAGTGTTGAAATGTAACTGCTTGCCTAACTCCTTGTGAAATTTCATCCAAAACCTAGAAGTAAAACACACGTCTCGATCTGACACAATCGAGATCGGAACTCCATGCCGAGATACCACCTCTCTCACATAAATCTTGGCCAATTTCTCTGCAGAAGAGCTCTCACTAATAGCAAGGAATTGAGCACTCTTCGTCAATCGGTCCACTATTACCCAAATCACGTCAACTCCATGCATAGTCCTTGGTAACTTGGTGATAAAATCCATATAGATGTATTCTAGCTTCCACTAGGGAATCTCTAGAGGTTGCAGTAGACCATGCCGACGTTCGTGCTCTGCCTTGACCTAACGGCGAGTCAAACAACTCTTAACTACCCACGTGACATCTCTCATCATACAATGCCACCAGTAATCTCTCTTCAGGTCCAATTACATGTTAGAGGCCCCGTGATGGATTGAGAATCTCGATCTATGCACCTCCTCCATCAGTATGCTTCGGCTCAGAGAATCAGCTACCACGTTAGCCTTGTCCGGATGATACGTGATCTCATAGTCATAATCTTTTAACACATCCATCCACCTCCTATGATGCATATTCAGGTTGCATTGATCCAGAAGATACTTCAAGCTCTTGTGGTTTGTGTATATGTGTGACATCCCCAAAATCTCGGCCAGAAAAGAACGATTTTCATTTATGCTTTTATAATAATTTCAGAGTAAATCCTTTTGATTTGAAAGAGTTGTGGAATTTGTTCCCAAAAACAAAACATGATAAAACAATGTTTACCAAAGCATTTCATAAAAGAAATGTATTTTTCATTATATAATCAAAACTCGGGGTGTCATGTTCCGATATAGACCAATAAGCATTAAACGACAACATTACAAGTCATTCAACAAATATATACATATACAGACTTGTAAACAAAACAACTTGATGACTCATCCATCTTACGCCCTTGCGCCACTTCCTATAATACAAATAAAACTAAGTGGGTCAGGCTTGGGAGCCTGGTGAGCATATAGGGTTTTCAACCCACAATAAATAATTAAATTAATTATTATCAACCAACAATAACCCAGTTACGCATTCCCGTTATTCTCACTTTATGTCCCTAAAATAACTAACACAAGGGACCTAATCTAAGAATATTTTCATCGGGGTGACAACACATGCTTCGGGGGTTCCTCAGGAATATAAGTCAAATAAGGCAACCATGAGGGGGATGGAATACAGTGAATGAACACCCAAGTTCATTAACACCTACAGGTTATGAGCCTGCTAGCGTTCCACTGGACTGTCTAGAAAAGTCTGTGGTCGTCATCTAAATTCCGCTAGATGACTGGATCAAAACAACATCGAGGCCTATCATCTGTTTATTACACACCAACTATCTACCCATGTTCTACCCAACATATTAGTAGATAAAAACATACATTTTTATACATATTTTCAAAACCTGTATAGCATGCTTGATCAATACATTTTCCATATAACAGATGAGGCACACACATAACACGTATTTCATATAGAAATAATCAGATCTGTAAGATAGAATAAAGTGAATATACATTGACACACATAACAACAAAATATACACATAACACGTATCTCGTATAAAATACTTCATAATTATACGTTAGGAGAAAGTAATAACACACTCACACGTATAAACAACAATATACTTAATACACTCAAACCATACTTGTATTATTATTGCGTTTATGAAAGGTAGTATACACTCACTTGATCAGAAGATGATCGGACAGCACTACGACTTGCAAAAGTAGAAATCCTCAGCAGATCTGGAAGATCTCTTCAAAAATCGAACTTCTCGCGGGTAGAGCTTCAACTCGGAAACCGCACTTCTCGGGATCTTCGGGATCTCGGGACTTGCTTCAGGACTCGGGAATATTACCGGGGCTTCGGGGTATTTCTGGCACGCAAATCGAGGCAAAACGGGAGAGAGAATGGAGAAAAATAGCAATGAAACTCGGCAACCTCGCATCCTATTTATAGGAGGCTGATGCCTCGGAGTACGCGGGACGTACTGGTCCGAAATTGTCACTGCATGCATCATCCGAAGTCCTCGAGTGCGAGTGTCGACATCTTCGCTGTACGCGGGGCGTACTCCGGATGAATCCGATGACTCTTCCTCGGATAATTCCGGATTTTTCAATTAAATTTAAATACAAATTATTTAATAAACTTCGGAAATTCATATCTTCTTCATACGAACTCCGTTTTTGACATTCTTTATATCCACGCGAAGGTGAGACTACGCTCTAGAATTTTCGTTTAGACTCCGTCGGCTAATTTTGATTTTATTTTTATTATTTATTTTTAATAGGCCGGGATAGAAAATTTCGTTATAAATTCATAACCTCTTCGTTTGACGTCCGTTCTCGCCTAACTTTTTATCGCTTTGATACTAACAACGAGATCTTCGATTCTCGTTTAGATCACTAAGGTTAAATATCGCTCTAACATAAATTTCACTTTTTACGTCATTCAGTGTTGCCAGTTCTGTCGCGAAACTTCGACAGATCATAACTTCCTCGTTATAACTCGGATATTGGCATTCTTTATATCTTCGGAAACCTTGTTCCAACTACTACAACATTATCTAAAGATATCAAGTTTATTTTACACTTAAATTTTGACGCTTATTTTTATTCTTAGTTAATCAAACCACATAATTAAGCAATTAAGCACAAAACACATAATACTCAAATAATACACTTCTATTATTTCAAAACGGGTTACAAAGGTTAACCTAGACTATTATATTGCTAAAAATGGCAAGCCCAGAAACACATGCGTTACAATTCTCCCCACCTTAGGATGATTTCTGCCCATTCATGTGTTTCCATCGAACAAGCACTAACTCGACCATCTTGCGTCGCATCTTCTTAGTCTTTCGGTCAACAATTGCCTCTGGTTCTTCAATCAACCTTTTTTTCTCATCGATTCTCAACTCCTAAAGTGGAATCATGTCGGGAACTTCCCCCGTGAACTTCCATAAATAACACACATGAAAAGTGTTATGAATTCCATTCAGTTCTTCTGGTAGTTCGAGCTTGTGAGCTTGGTTCCCAATTCTCTGAAGAACTTTAAACGGTCAAATAAACCTTGGACTCAACTTTCTCATTTTACTAAATCTTATAAGTCCCTTCCACGGCGAGACTTTAAGCAAAACCGAATACCCAACTTCAATAGTCATCGGTCTTCGCTTTTTGTCAACATAGCTCTTTTGACGATCCTGTGCTGCTAACATTCTTTCCCTAATTATTTTCAACTTTTCAGCAGTTTGATGAACCAACTCCAGTCCCATAAACTGCTTTTCCCCAGCCTCAAGCCAACAAGACGGCGTACGGCACTTTTGTCCATACAAATCTTGGTAAGGTGCCATCTTAATGCTCGAGTGAAAACTATTGTTATAGGAAAATTCTACCAATGGTAATTGTTCATCCCAATTACCTAGGAATTCCAAGGTACATGCTCTCAGCATATCTTTAAGTGTTTGTATCGTTCTTTCACTCTGACCATCGGTCTGCGGATGGTAAGCTGTACTTAAACATAACTTGGTACACATTTCCTCTTGTAGACATTTCCAAAACCTTGAGGTGAAACGACTATCACGATCCGACACAATGGTTTGCGGAACACCGGGAAGCCTCACAATTTCCTTCACATAAGAATTCGCAAGCTTTTCCATAGACCATTTCTCCCTGGCTGCTATGAAATGCGCACTCTTAGTGAATTGATCGACGACCATCCAAATCATGTCGTGACCATTCTTTGTTCTGGGAAGTTTAGTGACAAAATCCATAACAATGTCTTCCCACTTACCAATAGGCACATGTAAAGGTTCTAAACTCCCATACGGTTTCTGATGTTGTGTCTTGACTCTCGCACAAGTCACACACTCGGCCACATACTTTGCAACATCAAGCTTCATCGTAGGCCACCTGTAGTAGGGTTTCAGGTCCCTATACATTTTAGTGCTACCGGGATGAATCGAGTAGATGGTTTTGTGAGCTTCTTCCACCAGAAGATCTCTGACTCCTCCTATTTTAGGTATCCAAATCCAATCATGGAACACCTTCAATCCATGACCGTTTGTACCAAACATCAATGTTTTGCCCAAACGTTCCTCCTTCCGGTCATTCTTCTCAGAAGCTTCGCTTTGAGCTTTCTTTATACTTTCTAAAATAGTCATTACAACTTCAATTCTCAATGCTCTTGGCCTTTTCCTTTCAAGATTGACTTTCCGATTGAGAGCATCAGCAACTACATTAGCTTTACCGGGATGGTAAAGTATCTCACAGTCGTAATCCTTGAATAACTCTAGCCCGTGTTGTTGCCTCATATTCAATTCCTTCTGATTAAAGAGATGTTGGAGACTCTTATGATCAGTGAAAAGTTTGCACTACGTGCCATAGAGGTAATGCCTCCATATTTTCAGAGCGAAAACTACCACTACCAACTCCAAATCATGAGTCGGGTAGTTCTTTTCATGCTCCTTCAGCTGTTGAGACGCATATGCTATCACCTTTTCTCTTTGGGTTAAAACACAACCCAATCCAACACCAGACGCATCGCTATAAGCAATGAAGTCTTCAACTCCATCAGGTAGAGAAAGTATGGGTGCCTTACATAGCTTCTTCTTTAGCTTCTCGAATGCTTCTTTATGCTTATCATTCCAAGCATAAGTAGCTCCTTTGTGGGTCAAAGCTGTCAATGGAGTAGCAATTGAAGAAAAGCCTTAGATAAACCTTCGGTAATATCCGGCTAACCCTAAAAAGCTTCGGATCTCCGTGGGACTTTTGGGTTGTTCCCACTTCATCACAGCTTCGATCTTCGCTGGATCAACCATTATCCCTTCTTGGTTGACCACGTGACCCAAGAATTGGACTTCTCGAATCCAAAAATCACATTTGGAGAACTTAGCATACAACTTCTCCTTCTTCAAGACTTGTAACACTTCTCGCAAGTGTCTGCCATGCTCCTCCTGGCTTTTTGAGTAAATCAGAATGTCGTCTATGAACACTATCACGGATTTATCAAGGAACAGACTACAAACCCTATTCATTAAATCCATGAATGTTGTCGGAGCATTGGTTAGTCCAAACGACAAAACCAAGAACTCGTAGTGTCCACATCTAGTTCTGAATGCAGTCTTCTCTATATCTTGCTCTCTTACTTTCAGCTGATGATATCTTGACCTAAGATCGATCTTCGAGAAATAGCACGAACCTTGCAATTGATCAAACATGTCATCAATCCTCGGCAACATATATCTATTCTTTATTGTTGCCTTGTTCAGCTCTCTGTAATCGATGCACATTCTCATACTTCCATCTTTCTTCTTCACGAATAACACCGGAGCTCCCCAGGGTGATGAACTAGGCCTAATGAAACCTTTGTCCAATAACTCCTGAAGTTGCATCATCAGCTCCTTCATCTCCTTCGGTGCTAATCGATAAGGTGCTTTTGCTATTGGCATTGTTCCTGGTAACAAGTCTATTCTAAACTCTACTTGTCTATCAGGTGGTAATCCAGGAAGATCTTCGGGAAATACTTCCAGATAATCACATACCACTGGAATTCTCTGCATCACCTTCTTTTCCTTCTTAGCATCAATCACGAATGCTAAATATGATGTACACCCCTTGGTCAAACACTTTCTGGCTTTCATTAGGGAAATGATTCCAGAATTCACTCGACGTTTGTCCCCATACACCATAAACAAATCTTTTCCAGGCGGGTTTACTTTAACAATCTTCTTCTTGCATAAAATTTCGGCATCATTGGCGCTGAGCCTATCCATTCCCAACACGATGTCGAAACTGTTAAGTTCGATAGGTAATAATTCTTCGTGAAACTTATTCCCATCAAGGTCGATTAAGATGGTTTTCATACGATGGCTAACAGTTACAAACTTGCCACTAGCAACTTCGACTAATAAAGCATCATCTAGTCTATCAACATGCAAAGCTAGTTTTCTACCAAATTCATGCGATATAAAGGAGTAGTTGGCTCCAGAATCAAATAAAATTTGGGCAGGCAAATTGTTAACGAGAAAGGTACCTGAAGCGACATCAGCTTCATCTTTAGCAGCTTCCAGTGTCATCTGGAATGCTCTCGCCTTCGGCTTTGGTGGAATGTTGGGCTTAGCTGCCTCCTTCTTCTTTAGACAGTCTTTCAAAATGTGCCCTTCTTTATTACAACCAAAACACATCCTTTTGTTGTTCGGACATTCATTGGCAAAATGTCCAACCTTCCCACACTTGTAGCAGGTCACATCCTCACTACATTTCCCAAAGTGCTTTTTCTTACACTTATCACATCACTTTGCTTCTCCTCCTTTCCCCCCACCAAACCTTTTCGAATCAGATTTCGAAAATTTTCTTTTCTTACCGGAACCAGATGTTCCCTCAAACTTCCTCTTCTCACCAACCTCAACCTTGTTGGTGGTTCTCCCATTTATCATGTTCTCAACAGACTTGGCAACCCAGATAGCTGCCTCTAAAGTATGTGTATGACGTACTGGCACCTCGTACTCCCATGGGAGTCACTTCGCATACCGGTCCACCTTTGTCATCTCGTCTGGAACGATACGCAAGGCAAAATCCATCTTATCGGTGAAGTTATTGGTGTATTCATCGACTGACATGATGCCTTTCGTTAATGTTAAAAACTTGTTCTCCAATTCCAACAGATTTTGAGCCGAGCAGAACTTGCGCTTGAACTGCACCAAGAATTATGCCCATGACAATTGCAGTGGCTCATTAGGGCTTATGGTCTTCCGTAAAGTGTTCCACCAACGAACGGCTCCACCTCGGAACTGATGGACTGCATAGATAGTCTGCAACTTGCCTTTGCAACCACAAGTCATGAAGGGTAACTCCATTTCAGAGATCCAATCCATTACTCCTATCGGATCCTCCTTTCCATTGAAGGTCGATGGTTTGCAAATTAGAAACTCCTTGTACTTGCATCCCATTCCATCATTCCTTCCATCATGGTTGTCTCACCTAACTATCGGTGGGTTGTCATGACCAACTGATCCACTGAAGTTTCCACCTTCCGAGTGTCCTTCATTTAATTCAAGCTCTTCCACACGAATTGACAGTTCTTCACGATTCTGTTGAAGCAACCGTCTAGTTTCATCCATATGACGATCCAACATTGTTTGAATCATCATTTGCACACCAGCCATTGTAATTGGCTTAGGTGCTGCTGCTACGACAGGTCTTTGCTCAATCACTGGTGGTTGATTCCTATTTTCATCAGCATTTCCAACTCCACTTCTTGTTCTCACCATTTTTGATCTACACACCGAATAAGGTGAAATTAGATTCTTATTTACGATATATATTCAAATCATCCTTATCACTCCGAAACGTTTACATGCTAGTTCTAATATCGTAGACGTACGCTTAGAATCCAACACACATAAAGTTTCTAGATCCGGTCGGCAACAGACCATAGATCCGAACAAATAACATCACATATGGCAACATATAACATTTAGCACATAAAGCATTTTAGGAAACTTTCCTAAAATAAACTAGTGCTCGTGTCTAAAATATAACAAACACACATCTCAAAATTTCACTTAGCATTCTAAGTTTATGTCTAGAAATCCTACAAATTTCTAGTTCGCTTAAACTAATGCTCTGATACCAACTGTGACATCCCCAAAATCTCGGCCAGAAAAGACCGATTTTCATTCATGCTTTTAAAATAATTTCAGAGTAAATCCTTTTGATTTGAAAGAGTTGCAGAATTTGTTCCCAAAAACAAAACATGATAAAAAAATGTTTCCCAAAGCATTTCATAAAAGAAATGTATTTTTCATTATATAATCAAAACTCGGGGTGTCATGTTCCGATATAAACCAATAAGCATAAACGATAACATTACAAGTCATTCAACAAATATATACATATACAGACTTGTAAACACAACAACTTGATGGTTCATCCATCTTACGCCCTTGCGCCACTTCCTGTAATACAAATAAAACTGAGTGGGTCAGGCTTGGGAGCCTGGTGAGCATATAGGGTTTTCAACCCACAATAAATAATTAAATTAATTATTATCAACCAACAATAACCCAGTTACCCATTCCCGTTATTCTCACTTTATGTCCCTAAAATAACTAACACAAGGGACCTAATCTAATAATATTTTCATCGGGGTGACAACACATGCTGCGGGGGTTCCTCAGCAATATAAGTCAAATAAGGCAACCGTGAGGGGGATGGAATACAGTGAATGAACACCCAAGTTCATTAACACCTACAGGTTATGAGCCTGCTAGCGTTCCACTGGACTGTCTAGAAAAGTCTGTGGTCGTCATCTAAATTCCGCTAGATGACTGGATCAAAACAACATCGAGGTCTCTCATCTATTTATTACACACCAACTATCTACCCATGTTCTACCCAACATATTAGTAGATTAAAACATACATTTTTATACATATTTTCAAAACCTGTATAGCATGCTTGATCAATACATTTTCCATATAACAGATGAGGCACACACACATAACACGTATTTCATATAGAAATAATTAGATTTGTAAGATAGAAGAAAGTGAATATACATTCACACACATAATAGCAAAATATACACATAACACGTATCTCGTATAAAATACTTCATAATTATACGTTAGTAGAAAGTAACAACGCACTCACACGTATAAACAACAATATACTTAATACACTCAAACCATACTTGTATTATTATTGCGTTTATGAAAGGTAGTATACACTCACTTCATCAGAAGATGATCGGACAACACTATGACTTGCAAAAGTAGTAATCCTCAGCATATCTGGAAGAACTCTTCAAAAATCGAACTTCTCACAGGCAGAGCTTCGGTTCGGAAACCGCACTTCTCAGGATCTTCGGGATCTTGGGACTTGCTTTGGGATTCTGGAATATTACCAGGACTTCTGGTATTTCTGGCATGCAAATCGAGGCAAAACGGGAGAGAGAATGGAGAAAAATAGCAAAGAAACTCAGCAACCTCGCATCCTATTTATAGGAGGCTGATGCCTCGAAGTACGCGGGGCGTACGCCAGTACGCGGGGCGTACTCGTCCGAAATCGTCACTGCATGCGTCATCTGAAGTCCTCGAGTGCGAGTGTCAACATCTTAGCTGTACGCGGGACGTACTCCGGATGACTCCGTCCTCGGATAATACCGGATTTTTCAATTAAATTTAAATACAAATTATTTAATAAACTTCAGAAATTCATATCTTCTTCATACGAACTCCGTTCTCGACGTTCTTTATATCCACGTGAAGGTGAGACTACACTCAACAACTTTATTTTAGACTCAGTCGGCTAATTTTGACTTTATTTTTATTATTTATTTTTAATAGGTCAGGACAGAAAAATTCGTTATAAATTCATAACTTCTTCGTTTGATGTCCGTTCTCGCCTAACTTTTTATCGCTTTGATACTAACAACGAGATCTTCGATTCTCGTTTAGATCACTAATGTTAAATATCGCTCTAACGTAAATTTAACTTTTTACGTCATTCAGCGTTGTCGGTTCTGTCGCGAAACTTCGACAGGTCATAACTTCCTCATTATAACTCGGATTTCGGCATTCTTTATATATTCGGAAACCTTGTTTCAACTACTACAACATTATCTTAAGATATCAAGTTTATTATACACTTAAATTTTGACGCTTATTTTTATTCTTAATTAATCAAACCACATAATTAAGCAATTTAGCACAAAACACATAATACTCAAATAATACACTTCTATTATTTCAAAACGGGTTACAAAGGTTAACCTAGACTATTATATTGCTAAAAATGGCAAGCCCAGAAACACAGGCATTACAATATGGTACACTGAACCCCGTACAAATAGTGACACCATATCTTGAGGGCGAACACCACCACCCCTAGATCTAAAGTATGGGTGGGATACCTCGTCTCATGAGGCTTCAGCTACCTCGATGCATATTCTATCACGTACCCTCTCTTCATAAGCACCACACTTAATACGGATATATATGCATCGCAGAAAACCACAAAGTCCCCCATCCCCTTAGGAAGGGCTTAAACTGGGGCTTTGCACAATCTCTGGTGAAGAGTCCCAAACGAGATCTACTGCACGAGACCCCAAGTAAAAGTAATGTGCTTTCGGGTCAACCTGGTGAGCGGAACAATGATTTTGGAGAAATCTCTGATAAATCTCCTATAGTAGTCAGCCAGTCCCAAAAATGTCCTGATCTTAGTGGATGATCTCGGCACTTCCCATCTCATAACAGCCTTAATCTTGGCCAGATTGACCAAAATTCCATTCTGATTAATGAGGTGGCCCAAGAACCGGTCCTCTCGTAACCAGAAATCAGACTTGGAGAATTTGGCATAAAGCCTCTCCAATCTCAATACTCCAAGGATCTCTCTCAAATTCTCCTAATGCTGCTCTCTTTATCTCGATTACGCCAAAATATCGTCAAAGAACACGATCACCGATCGATCCAACATAGGCCTACAAACCCGGTTCATGAGATCCATGAACGCTGTCGGTGCATTGGTGACTCCAAAAGGCATCACCATGAACTCGTAATGCCCATAACGAGTCCTAAATGATGTCTTCTGAATGTCCTCATCACGAACCCTCGTCTGATGATATCCAGACCTCAATTCGATCTTGGAGAACCAAGACACACCTTACAACTGATCGAATAGATCATCGATCCTCGGTAGCGGATAAAGGTTCTTGACCGTCAGCTTGTTCAACTCCCGGTAATCAGTGCACATCCGTTGTGAACCATCATTTTTCTTGACAAAAAGGATTAGTACTCCCCACGACGAGCTACTCGGTCAGATAAAACCTTTTCCCAACAACTCTTGAAGCTGCAAGGATAACCCCTGCATTTCAGGCAGGACAAGGTGATAAGGTACCTTGCCAATAGGCGTCGCTCCAAGAACCAAATCAATCCGAAACTCCACCTGCCTCTTGGGAGGCACACCTGATAACTCCTCAGGAAAAACACTAGGACACTCACTCACTATCGGAACCTCAGCGATAGAACTCGATCTCTCTATAGCAACTTGCGTATCCATCAGATACGCTACAAAACCCCTTCAACCCTACTGTAGACTCTGCCTGACTCTGGAGGTCGAGCAAAATGTTGAGCCGGATCGGGTACCCTCTCCATATACTGTTAGCACTCCCCCACTAGGGTCTCGTATGGTCACCAACTAACGCTCGCGGTCGATCATACCTCCGAATTGACTCAACCAGTCCATGCCCATGATGACACAGACATCCCCCATCGCAATCTGTACCAGATCTATCAGAAACTCAACTCCAAAAATCTCAAGCACACATCCCCGGATCACATAAGTCGCAAACACCACATGCTCATCGGCTATGGAGACTCTCAGAGGCCGACTCAATGCCTCCCGATGGATACTGATATCACAACTAAAAGATAAAGATACAAAGTATCGACTCGCAACCGAGTAAAATAACACCAAGGCAGGTACAGAACTCACAAGAAAGGTACCTAGACACACAACAATATAAGCACAAAATAACTAATATAGAAAAAATAAAAGATTACCTACCAGCCACGACATCAGGTGTTGCGTGGACATTCTCCGATGTCCGCTGGAAAGCTCTCCCGCGAGCCTTCAGTACCTCAGCCTTCAATGGTTGGCTCTTTGTAGCTTGTTTAGTAGCAAGGGAAGATTCATGTGTTGATCCCTATAACAGCTGCGGGCACTCGACCTTTCGATGGCCTATCATGTTGCATTGAAAGAAAACTACAAACCCCTTAGGGAAACCACTCGATATATCCCCCTCCGTGCCATACTTGTACACACACCCACTCGACATACTCCCTCATGACTCTTGCTACACTTCCCACAAGTGCGGCCCTTCTAACCACCAAATCTTGAATTAGCGGGCTTCGCCCGCTTGGCTGTCGGCTAAGACAGTTTCGGTCGCCAATCTCTCCTCTGAGACTCCACCTCCTCCTTGGCCTGAGTCTCCATCTCAATCTCCCTCATCTAGACATTTTCCTGGAGCTCAACAAATGTCCGGTATATGGAGTTCGCCACAAACTCACAAATATCCCTCCTCGTTATACACAAATATCAGCTCATTCGTGCCTATTGGGTAGACAGATGCTCAGGGCAGAACATCACCCTCTAACGGAACATCCTCGTAATCAATGTCACCGACTCTGTCCTCTGCTTGATGGGCAAGAACTCTTGGGCCAACCGTTCCCTCTCTACATGGGGAACATACTCATCTCGAAACATATTCGTGAAACTCTCCCAAGACACTACGGTGAGCTTTGCAGAACTGAAGCTGACCGTCACAAACTCTCACCAATCCTTCGCCCCCAAGCAAAGATGGTTCAAAGCAAACCTGTACCCTCAAATGTTCTGGACAAAAACAAGTGTAGAAACACCCCTCGATGTTAGAGATTCATCTCATCGCATCAATCAGGTCTTGAGTCCTGTCAAAATCCGATGGCTTCATGTTGCTGAACTCCCTATACAACAAAGAGTCACCTGCCTAAGGCCTGGCAGCAGCGACAACTATGGTGGCTGCAGCAGCAGCCGCCTTGGTAACCGTAGTGTAGTGCTCATCAAATATCCCAATCAAGGTGGTCTTGATAGTTTGGAGATAGTACTCCAGATGTTGAGGAGAGATAGGACAACGTGTGATGGGTAGTTCAGAGATAGTACTCCAGATGACTGTGCAGATTCAACAGGTCAGGCTGAGGTTATTGACGGCCCAGATTCGCCAGAAGAGCTACATTGATAGGGGTCACTCAGAGCTCAAGTTTTAGGTTGGTGATTTCGTGCTCCTGAAGGTATCACCTTGGAAAGGTGTGATTCGATTCATGAAGAGAGGCAAGTTGGGACCTCGATATATCGGTCCATTCAGGGTGATAACTAGGGTAGGCAGAGTAGCATATCGTTTGGAGCTACCTGCTGAGCTGAGTCAGATTCATGATACCTTCCACATGTCTCGGTTGAGGATGTGTATTACCAATGAGTTAGTAGTGGTTCCATTAGAGGAAATTTAGGTGGATGCGAGCCTGAACTATGTTGAGAGGCGATCGCGATCCGAGATAGGAGAATAAAGGTTCTGATGAACAAGGAGGTGTCCCTGGTTCAGCTCCAGTGGTAACTTTGGAAGGGGTCCGAGCTGACTTGGGTGTCAGAGTTAGAGATGGGGGAGCAGTATCCAAAATTGTTTGCAGAGCAAGACTTCAAGGGCGAAGTCTGATTCTAGTGGGGGAAAATTGTAACATCCGGGATTTCAAGTATTATTTTTATCATTTATTTTTGGAGTCTAAGAGAGAGACTCGAGGAGTTGATGCCTAGAGTCATCGAGTAGGGTCGCGTGGTGATGACTGGATTGATGACTGGACTTGACAAATTAGTGAGGAGACTTGATGAGTCCGTGTTGGCGACTAAAACCCTAATTTAGCGGGTTTGGCCCTATTTAAAGGACCTTATAACCCTTCATTGTGGCTACTTTCGTGCTTGAGAGCACCAGAGCATCTGAGAGTCATTGTGAGTGAGAAAAGAGGCCATTGTTCATCATCCTTGTGTGTTTTTGCAAGAAGGGAAGAGGAACGTCAAGCTAGGAGACTTGGAGAACTAGGATCTACTTTCTTTTGGCCTGAGGAAGATGTTTGAGGTATTATTTAGAGCTTATTCTTGTGTTTTTGTTGATATAGTCAAATATAGGGTTTCTTCATGCCTTGATTAGCTTGTATTTGGAGTGTGAGAGGTCCCATGGGGAGAGTCCCAAATGCTCTACTTTATGCCTTTCATTTTGAGTTGTGGACTTAGGTTAGCATTTTAAAGGTCATTTCACCAAAAGAAGCCTTATAGGCGTTGCATGGGTGCCAAGATGTGACCTTTACATGATTATCATGTTTGGGAAGGTCAGATCCATAGATTAGAGAAGCAGATATGACTTCAAAAGGCCATTTGAGTTCGAGCATGGAATGAACTCGTTGAGTCCATGAACAGACTCAACGAGTCAGATCGGGTTTTCCCGTGACTCAGAGTTGATGACTTGCCAAGTTGGGAGAGTGACTCGTTGAGTCAGAGGGGGAGTTAATCGACTTGATTTCACGTCTGAACTCGCCAAGTCAGTGCCTTACTCGATGAGTTGGTTCAAGGGGGGTGCCCATTGACCAGAGTTTACTTGTGTTGACTTAAGGGCAGTAGTCAAATTAAGTCATGAAGGTATTAATTTGAGATGTATTTATGCTATAAGAGGAAGCTAGGTCAGAGGATTGAGTGCGAGTGATTATCCGACATCTTCGAGGTGAGCCTTCTCACTATGCCTTACCCGATGGGGTGATTATGTGTGATTGGAAGGTCTTATGTGTATGATGAAAATGTGATGTATGTTGTATATGTAATATGTTATGATATCAGTATGATGATATGTACCGAAAAGTCAACAGAGTTATAGGATTGAAATCCCCTAAGACACTTGAATCGTAAGATCCTATATAGTTATGGGCTGGAAAGGCGTATGTACTGTAGGTGGTATTTTGGGGAACTCACTAACCATTATTGCTTACCGTTTGTGTGTTATGTGTTTCAGGTATCTAGATCTGGACCATAGAAGGTCCAGAGAGTCCAAAATGCTCTGCTTTATGCCTTTCCTTTTGAGTTGCGGACTTAGGTTACCATTTTAGAGGTCATTTCACCAAAAGAAGCCTTGTAGGCGTTGCATTGGTGCCAAGATGTGACCTTTACATGATTATCATGTTTGGGAAGGTCAGATCTATAGATTAGAGAAACAGATCTGACCTTAGAAGTCCATTTGAGTTCGAGCATGAAATGAACTCGTCGAGTCCATGATCAGACTCGACGAGTTGGACCGGGTTGTCTGTGGACTCACACAATTGATGAGCTGCCGAGTTAGGAAAGTGACTCAGTGAGTCATTCGGGGAGTTAGGGGACTTGAGATCACATTTGAACTCACCGAGTCAGTACCTGACTCAGCGAGTTGGGTCAAGGGGGGTGGCCATTGACCAACATTGACTAGAGTTGACTTTTGTTGACTTAAGGGCATTAGTCAAATTAAGTCAGGAAGGTATTAATTTGAGATGTATTTATGCTATAGGAGGAAGCTAGGTTAGAGGATTGAGTGCGAGTGATTATCCAACATCTTCAAGGTGAGCCTTCTCACTATGCCTTACCTGATGGGGGTGATTATGTGTGACCGGAAGATCTTATGTGTATGATGAAAAGGTGATGTGTGTTGTATATGTAATATGTTATGATATGAGTATGATGATATGTACCGAAAGGTCAATAGATTTATGGGATGGAAATACCTTGAGACACTTGGATCGTAAGTCCCATAGAGCTATGGTCTGGAAAGGCGTATGTACTGTACATGGTATTTTGGGGAACTCACCAAGCAATATTGCTTACCGTTTGCATGTTATGTGTTTCAGGTACTAGTGATGATCGCATGAGGCGCCGGCATGATTAGTACACACTTATGGTGGAGATGTTTTGAGATTCTGGGGATTTTGATTTGCACTTATGTTATGTAAAAACAATTGATACACGTTTTTGAGAACTGTGATTGGAGTATTTTTACTAAATTAAAATGAAAAATTGTTTTAAAATTTCACGGTGCTACACTGAAGGGCCAATATATTTTGTTTGGGCTAGGCATTAATGCATGGATGGTATAGGATTGTTATTAATGTGTTTTGGACATCTTTTGTGTTTGTTTGAGTTTTCAGTCTAGGTAGGTTTTCGGTCAGGCTTTGACCGAAAATCTATTTTCAGTCTGAGGTGTGTTACTATATATTATTGTCAGGTTGTCTGAGGTAAGAGGTTTTTTTCCAGCAGGTTTTCGGTCAATCCAAGTTGTATCCGACATTTCCTAGTTGAATTGTATGCAAGCTTGGTTGTTTAATCTTCTTCTTCTTCATTTCTATTTCAGTTGATTGATCATTAGATAGATCCCACAGATTTGGGACCTAACAACTGATATCAGAGCACTTCTAGTGTCGATCAGTTGGGTTTTTTGTTTTCGGTTCATCAACAATCTCGTGATCTTCACTTTCGGTTCATTGCAAGTACGAATCTGCTCTAGTTTGAAGACTGAATCGTTGTTTGCTTTATTAAAATCAAGATCTGCATCAGATTTAAGTTTGTGATGGAATTTTTATAATTTTCAGTTGTATCTACAGACACTGAAAACTCATTATCATTTTATTTCTGTTCAGATCTGTGTATTTGGAAGCATTTTTGGAAGTTTTGGCTATGCGAAAAAAAGCAACTGGATCAAGAATCAACGTTTTAAATGAAAAAATCATTAGTTTTTGGTTCATCTTCAGAAACCGAAAACTATTTTTTGTTCATTCTTCAGAAACCAAAAATCCAAGCATCTTCAGAAACCGAAAACATTTCATCAACCTTAGGAAACCGAAAACTCACTTGATCCTAGTTTTCGGTCTAACTTTTCCACCGAAAACCTATCTTTGATCATTTTTATTTTTTTTTCTTTCAATTTAATTTTTTAATTAAAAAAAAGCATTCTCAAAGCATGAGAGTACATCAGGAACTTGACGCCACCATGGGAACAACTTCTCGGATTCCTCGACTCTTAAATGCTGAAGACTTTCCGGAATGGAAATACCGGATCAAAAAGTATATTAAAATGAAATACTTCAAGATTTGGCGCAATATAATTAGGGGACCAATTTGAATTACTACTATAGTGCATGACACAATTGTTGACAAACGGGTTGAAAATTATACAAATGAGGATTTCGAAAAGGTCGAAGAGCAGGAGATAGCCCTTGCTACGCTTACGATGGCATTATCTCCAGAAATTGCTCAGGGTTTCCGTGAGTATACATCTATGAAAGCACTTTGGGAAGCATTAATAGAATTTTATGAGGGAAATGAGGATATAAAGAAGAGTAGTCAGGACATGCTTCGAAAAAAGTTCGACGTGTTCAACTATGTCCTGAGCGAAACTCTTGAAAACCAGCTCCAAATGTTCATTACTCTAAGCAGAAAAATTAGTTCTGCAGGTGTTTCGGTAACAAGATCAGAAATCAACAAGAATTTGTTAAACTCCCTTCCAAAATCCTGGGATATGAATGTCTTAGTGATCAAGAAAACAAAAGACTTAAACGGGTTAAGTTTGGCAGAAACTATGGCTATCATCAAGGCTTGTGATATTGATGACAAGAAGAGGTAGATTAATCATGTTAATTCTTATTCCACTACAAATCTAGGCATTATAGCCACAAATAACAATGCTTTTTCAATCTTCACTGTTGCGCAAGCTCCTCAAGTTACCTCAAATCCACATGTTCCACAAGTTCAACCATTCATGACTCATCAATCGATTCAACCTACATCCTATGTTATCCCTTCCATGCAACAAGTTCAAGTCTCTCAACCTCAAATCATTTCTCAACAAGTTAATCCCAGTTTTGGCTCATCTAATGTTGTACCTACTAAGTCTCATGGGTTTAGTTCTCAGATGTCAACCATGAAAAAAAAAAAAGAAACTATGGCTCTTGCCATGGGTTTGGTAAATTTCTACAATGCTTTTGTGGCTGGAGAACTCCCCCCACAACTTTCATTTGCTGACCTTGATCAGATTCATCCTGAAGATGCAGAAGAGATGGATATAACCTGGCAGATGGCGATGGCTGTGTTCATGGAAAAGCAGTTTTCTAAGAAAACTAGCAAAAACAACTGGAGTATGAATTCAGTCAAAATGGTCGGATTCAACAAAGGAAAACTTCATTGCTACAATTGCCATGAGCCAGGGCACTTTTCTAGGGAATGTCCAAAGCCTGACAGAAGGGAAAATGCTGAACGAACTGTTGTGCCTGTTCCCTATGTCCACAGCAATAGCAGAGGATCCTCATCAACCAATCAACCTGCAAATCTGGAAATGGGGGCTCAATCCTTTGATTGGAAAGATCAAATTCAAGCCCTGAATATTTCAGGACCTGAAAATACTTATTTGGCCCAGGTCGAGGATTGAAATGAGAAAGAGGTGGAGATAGATTCCAAAGAATTTATGGTGAACCTCCAGTTTGTCTTCATGGTGCAAACCATTTCTGAGCCATCTAAGCCCGAGGTAAGTGAATCTGGTTGCTCTGCATCTTGTGCTAAAACTATGAAATTTTTGCTAGAATCAACAGATTTAATCAAGAGAGAGAACGAGGACTAAAAATATGAGGGATACACACTTAGGACTTTAGGAAATTACAAGAGGATTACAACAAGAAAAGTGAGAAATATGACCATATCAAACGAAATTTGAAGCTGTGACTGCTGAACTTGATTCATTGAAAACACGTTTTGAAAATGCTGAATTCAATTTTAATAAATTTGATGGGTCAAGCGAAGTCCTTACTAAAATAATAGAAGACCAAATGCAGTGGAAGGATGTCACTTGTGGAAAACAAAAGAAAGTATGACTAGCTTTTGAGATTGTCCTTCCTCCTTACAATCACAATTATACCGCTATTCCATTATCTCAGGAAGAAATAGATCGAGAAACTCTTCTTATATATGGAAAACTGGCTTATGAATAAGTTACATGTTCAAACGATAAAGTTTTGGATACTAACGTTTCAAATTTGAGTGCAGATAAGTCCACAGCTCACAGGGAGCAGAGAGATGAAAAGTCTGATGTTCTTAAGTCTAATAATGATGATGTGTCAAAGTTTAGTGTTAGTCTGTGTAATGAGTCTACATTAAATTAGAATTTAAAAAATTTTGTGTCTGGTGGTATTGCTTTTTCTGATGATAAGATTGCAACTAATAATGCTTTGTCTGATAATGTATCTTTGTCTGATTCAAATGCTTCTACACCTTCCACATTTGCTTCAAAATCCTGTGATTGTTCTTGCAAATGTGAAAGTGTTAGAAATAAAAACAAAATAAAGAAATATGTCAAAAGTAGTGTCAAAACCAATGAGAATAAACAAATCTGTTTTAACTGTGGCACTGCTGGACACATTGCAAGAAATTGTTTAAACCGGATATTTGTATCTCACACATCAAAAAGAGGAGAGAATGAATTTCGGGGACGATCTTTAACTAGAAAATCCCCCATAGTTCGTTCTCGGGATGGTGACTTGAACATAAGAAAATGGCAAATTTTCAAAAGAATTAACAGGTTTTCTATAAATTCAATAATAGTTTGCCAAAATCAACTCAAGTTAAGCCTAAGTCGATTTTGTCAAAGGGCAGGACCGGATCTTCAAATCTTTGAGTAGAAAATCCACTGGCTCGAAGCAAACTAACAAAGTTTCAAAACCTAACTTTAAGTGGGTACCAAAATTGAATTCAGATCAGTCACCATTAACCTCTAAACCTAATGAAAGGGAAGAATCAAATGAAAAATCTGTGAAAGTAAAGGGTAAACCCAGGATTATGATTACTTGGGTTCCCAAATCTGAATTAATTTTGCTCCTTGTGCAGGGCCAATCTGGGAGGAGTATCGTCTGACTTTGGTATGTCGATAGTGGTTTCTCCCATCACATAACAAGAGATATCTCCCAGCTACACGACATTCAAATATTTAATGGGGGCTATGTTGATGGGTTTTGAGCATTCTAACACTTCCTAAGTGTACATGCAACCCTAATAACCTTGGATCTATGTTTGTCTAATTATCATGGAAAGTTGAATTCCAAGGTTATATTCCTATCTAGCGTACATGGGGAACAATTTTAACTTAAAGTATAGATAGAATAACTTACCTTGTTGTTGTTTGTGTTCCTTGAAACCTTGTGAGCCTAGCACCCCAAGTGTGATGCCTCAAATGCTTCACACAACACCAAATGCTCTTGGAAGAACTTATGAGAGAACACACACTTCTCAAAATCGGCCAAGCCCTCTTGTTTCTTAGTGTAGCCGATTTTAGGTGGAGAACATGTTACTTATATAGTGTTGACACATCTAGGGTTACACCCTAATGTGTCATGACTCTTCATTTCCATGACCCATGGGTTTGTAACTCCCATGGAGCATCCATGGAGCATCCTATGGGTGGAACCCAACTTGATAGTCCATGGAGCCTTTTAGCCCACTATACAAGATATGGATGATTTACATAATCAACCCATATATTTAATTAGTTATCTTTTGATCACATAATTAAATCTTGATCAAACTAATAAAATAATATTATTAATATATTAGAACATATAATATATTAATAATCTCCAAGTGTTATTTCTCTCATTTAGTCTATCCAATTGCATGATGCCATGCAACCCAAATGGACCATGCCGGGTCGGGTCAAGTACATACCAGAAATAGTTATGGACTTAGACACCTTATCCAACAGTCTCCCACTTGGATAAGTCTAATAACTATTACTGCAAATATGACTTCAGGAACCGATCGGCAATCGTAGCTCTTTACAAGGTTTCTCGAAACTGAGAAGATGATGGTACGCCATTTAAGATAAGTGATCATATAATCCTCTGTTCTAGATATCAGTCGGACAAATACACGGAACAATGTCTTACTTATTGTCCAACAGTTTGTTTCCCGATTTCCGATTTGTTTGACAAAGAACTTCATTGAACACATCAATTTAGTTCTGACCGGGCCCGGTACATAGGTCAAAACAAAATCATCGAGGGGCCCAGATATCAGCTTCTAATCCTAGAAGGAACAGATAAACTTCGACTCATATGTTTGTTCTACTACTCATTGAATTACACACAAGAGCGCGATTTATAACATCGAGTTACCAATGCATTTTTCGTACAATCAATGCATAACCAACTTGTAAGTAACAAATCATATCTCTAGGTTTAAAGACTTATATGATATTACCGTCTCACGATCACTCGAGATAGAATTCCATGAAGTGATTCCAGTGAGCGTGGGTTGAGTCCAATGCTCAGAACTTATGAGCACTCATGATTGTTGTAGCCTTGTCCAAGACCTCTACAACCAAACATGACAGTCTTGATTCATATCTACTTCCGACATATGACCGACTGTGGAGGTTTGAATAATATGTTATACCAAACAAAAATTATTCTGGAAGTCAAAACATGCAAAATAAATATAGTAAACGATCGACAAGAGATAGCAACACTTTACTCATAAATAAAACACTTTTATTCATCATCAGATGTCAATTACACTTTACAAATTTCGAGGTTATCTAACTACTAAATCTAATATCATCCTTCAGCCCTATGCTCCGAGCATACTGGAGATGCTTAACCCAAGTCAGTCCCTTCGTGAGGGGATCTGCCGGATTCTCATCTGATGATACCCTCTTTGCCACAAGGAGTTCTTCTTCGATCCGATGTCTGATGAAATGGTATTTTCTGTCGATGTGTCTGGATCTCCCGTGATCCCTTGGTTCCTTGGCTAAGGCAACAGCACTTTTACTATCACAGAAAATTTCCATTGGCTCTTTAATAGCTGGTACAACTCCAAGGTCTCCAATGAAGTTCCTCAGCCATAACGCCTCTTTTGCCGCCTCGCTAGCTGCAATATACTCTGATTCACAAGTAGAATCTGCCACTGTCTCTTGCTTGGAACTCTTCCAAGAAATTGCTCCTCCATTTAGGGTAAAGACCCAGCCCGACTGAGAGCGGAAGTTATCCCTATCAGTCTGAAGCTAGCATCACTATACCCTACAACTCTCAAGTCATCACTCCCACCGAGGGTAAGGACCCAGTCCTTAGTCCTTCGTAGGTACTTGAGAATATGCTTTACCGCAGTCCAGTGTGCCTTGCCAGGGTTCCCCTAAAACCTGCTAACCATGCTCAGGGCAAAAGCTACATCAGGTCGAGTACACGTCATAGCATACATGATCGATCCTACAGCCGAAGCATAAGGTACTCAACTCATTTGTGCTATCTCAGCCTCAGTGCTAGGGCTTTGTGTCTTACTCAGTTTGGCGTTACTCTGGATGGGCAATTCACCTTTCTTGGAGTCTTGCATTCTGAATCTCTTCAGCACCTTGTCCAAGTAGGTACTTTGACTAAGTCCAATTAGTCTTTTACTCCGATCTCTCAAGATCCTTATCCCCAAAATATAGGCAGCTTCACCAAGGTCCTTCATAGCGAAACACTTTCCAAGCCAGGACTTTACTTCCTGCAGGGTTGGAATGTCGTTTCCTATGAGTAGTATGTCATCCACATACAATACCAAAAAGCTAACTATACTCCCACTAGCCTTGACATACACACAAGATTCATCTTCACTCCTAGAAAAGCCAAATTCCTTGACCTTTTTATCAAAGCAAAGATTCCATCTGCGAGGTGCTTGCTTTAATCCATAAATGGACTTCTCAAGCTTACACACTCTATTAGGGTACTCGTTGCTGACAAAACCCTCTGGCTGACTCATGTAAACATCTTCAGCCAACTTTCCATTAAGGAAAGCGGTTTTGACATCCATTTGCCAAATTTCATAGTCATGAAATGTGGCTATGGCTAATAAAACCCGAATAGACTTAATCTTGGCTACCGGAGAAAAGGTCTCATCATAATCCACTCCAGGAATTTGAGAGAAGCCCTTTGCAACCAGTCTAGCCTTATAAGTGTGTACTTTACCATCCATGTCGGTCTTCTTCTTGAAGACCCATTTGCACCCTACAATCTTTCGACCTGGTACATTCTCAACCAAGTTCCAAACTTGATTGTCATACATGGATTGTATCTCGCTATCCATAGCCTCTTTCGATTTAGCAGACTCGGGGCCTGCCATGGCTTCCTCGTAGCTGTTAGGGTCATCTTGACTTACTAGTGTTCCATCACTAATAAGTGTCTCACCTTCTGCAGTAATATGGAATCCATAGTAATGCTCAGGTGCACTCCTAACTCTCGTGGAACGCCTCAAAGGTACAGATTCGTCAATTGGCTCAACAGGAGTTTCCTCCTCAAGTTGAGGGCTAGAGTTTCAAGTTCCATCACCACTTGACTCTTGAATTTCTTCAAGATCAATTTGCCTCCCACTGTCTCCTTGGCTTATAAACTCTCTTTCTCGAAAGACTCCTCTTCTTGCTACAAAGACCACATTGTCACTAGGTCTGTAGAAGAGGTAACCAAAGGATTGTTGTGGGTAGCCGATGAAAATACACCTCTCGCTTCGAGGTTCGAGCTTATCATGAGTCTCGCATCTCACAAAAGCCTCGCAACCCCAAATCTTGATGTGGTCTAGTTTAGGTACTTTACCAGTCCACATCTCGTGAGGAGTTTTGGCAACTTTCTTTGTAGGGACTAGATTAAGGATATGGGCGGTAGTCTCTAAGGCATACCCCCAGAATGATATTGGTAGTGAAGCTCGACTCATCATGGAACGAACCATGTCCAACAAGGTTCGATTACGCCTCTCAGCCACACCATTCAACTGCGGTGTCCTGGGAGGTGTCAATTGTGAGACAATCCCACATTCCCTTAGATAGTCGAGGAACTCTGAACTAAGATACTCACCACCCCGATCGGATCGAAGCATCTTAATGTTCCTGCCCAATTGATTCTCGACTTCCTGTTTAAATTCCTTAAACTTCTCGAAAGTCTCTGACTTATGCTTGATTAAGTAGACATATCCATATCTACTGTAATGATCAGTAAAAGTCAAATAATAACGATTAGCATCCCTTGTGGCATTGTTTGAATGGTCCACACACATCCGTGTGTATAAGGTCCAACAAACCTTCACCCCTTTCACACAAGCCTGTGAAGGGTGACTTTGTCATTTTTCCAAGTAAGCATGATTCGCAATTATCATCTGACTTTAGGTCAAACGACTCCAAGACTCCATCCTTTTGGAGTTGGCCTATGCGTTTCTTGCTTCTATGTCCAAGACGACAATGCCATAATGATGCTTTATCCAAGTTATTATTAGTAGTAGAATCAACACACAAAACATTATTTCCTAAGTTATCTACAACAGATACAGCTTCATACACACCATCACAAGGTAATGCTTTAAAATAAAGAACATTATTAAAGAAAGCATCAATAGAACCAACTTCATTATCAAATGAAAAGGTGAAACCTTGTTTGTACAATGCATGAAAGGAAATAATATTTCTTGCCATTCCTGGCAAGTAACAACACTTATTCAAATCTAAACTAAACCCACTACTTAGCGATAAAGTATAAACTCCAATCTTGGTGACAGGTGAAGCTTTCCTATTCCCCATGATCAAGTTTATTCTTCCTTGCTCCACATTCTCACTTCTTCTTAGTCCCTGCAAGTCACAACAAATATGAATACCACAACTGGTATCAAGGACCCAAGATTTAGAATGGGGTGAGTTATTAGAAATGATAGTGTAAATACCTGCATGGTTGGGTTTGACTTTCCCATCCTTCACATCCTGCTGGTACTTTGGGCAGTTCCGCTTCCAATGAGCTTTTTCATGGCAATAGAAGCATTCAACCTCTTTTGGGTCAAAAGAAGGAGTAATGAAACCTTTCTTGGTTCCACTTGAAGAAGAGCCATCAAGGGTCCGAGCCTTGGTACCCTTCGAAGATCTCTTTCTCTTCCTCCCTCGACTTTTCCCGATTGCCAAAACCGGAGTTGAGTTTGGAGTAGGAGTGATAGCAACCAACTTCCCCTTAAGACCTGTTTCTGCGGTCTTGAGAAGTCCCTGAAGTTTGCTGAGGGTGACCTCTTCCTTGTTCATGTGATATGTCATGCGGAATTGATCATAGTACGATGGTAAGGAGTGCAAAATGATATCTATTGCAAGCTCCTCAGGGAAGTTCACATTAAGCTTCAGCAAACGATCCACATACCTTTGCATTTTCTACATGTGGCTCGTGACGGAATCTCCGTCCTTCATCATGGTTGTTATCATGGAGCAGATGATTTCGTACCTCTCTTGTCGTGCACTTTGATGGTATCTTTCCATCAAATCTTGGTGCATTTCATAAGGGTAGAAATCCTCATAGGACTTTTGGAGTTCTGCTGTCATTGTGGCCAACATGATGCATGCTACTTTCGTAGCATCCCTTTCATGTGCTTGAAAGTCAGCGATCTCCTTGGGAGTTGCAGTGGACTCATCAATTTCCTTAAGCTCCTTGTCAAGGACATATTCTTTGTCCTCGTAGCGGGTAATCATCCTGATGTTTCTGATCCATTCATTGAACTTGGATCCATCAAAGGTGACTTTCCCACACAAACTCATAAGAGTAAAAGAGCCATTAGGATTCGAGCCAGAAGCATTATTTGAAGACATCTGAAAGAGAAGAACAAGTTTAGTATAGATTTAAGAGAGTCCTTAATAAAACACCCAAATGTAATATTAAGGCTAGGATCCAATCACAATATAATATAACTTAGAAGAGGTATGCCGTAATCTAAGCTATACTATATTTGAAAGGTAGGTGAATGACGATTCACCAATTTCCACCATGAAAACCGAAATATTAGATATTAGGTTTTATTGGATTTTTAGAAATTCCTAGATTCTTTGAGATTCAATGAACTTTTCAAAGGCATGTTTCAATCTCGAGAGTGCCCTCCAAGTTTTGTGACTGGGATACCGAGGATCACAAAACGAGGTGTGAAGTAACCATGCAAATCACTTGGTACCCTTAAAGTTTATCACTCAATCGATGTGTCGGTAAACCGCACACGCTCCACCGATCCTATAATAAACCTTAAGTCACCCTTTACCTACCTTGTTAAGTCCAAGTTAGTGTGCCGGTTAACCACACACGCTCCACCAACGACTTAGACAAAGTGTAAAGTGTAATTTCATGGATTAGCACCTTATTCACATTTTCCTAAAGTAACTAAGATTGGGAATTTAATAAAACATTTTAGTTACTTTATAATATTCATCATACTTTGAATGAGAATTTATAAGTCCTTGTGTTACCCGTTCGGCTAACGACCCTCTACCAGTCAAGCAAGCGGTGGGTGAGAGTAGACACCCATTAAGTCACCATTTTATAGGCAACAACCTTATACCCACCTTATAGACCGGCTTCGTGAATGAGGCGTACTAGCGGTAAGACGACTTTATTCTTATACATATATATATATATAATTCTTAAATCATCATAATATAAGTATAAGGGTTGAATTTTAACTTTTAAAATTCTAGGGGTTGGAACTTAATGTTTTAACTTAACTTTTCTTGTTCCAAAACTTGAGGGCAAGTTTTGTAACTTTCAAAACTTTTCATTTCTTGTAACTTATGAGTTTAATAGAGTAATAAAATGAAGACTCTTCATTTTTCTAACTCTTGTGTTTGTTTTAATGGTTTTAATTCAAGTGTGACTCTTGGTTTTTCCATAACTTAAGGATAAGTTATGGACTCCATTAAAACACATTATGATCAAGAATTAATCTACCACATAGGTTACAAATAATTCCTATGATCATCTAAAACATCATAAGAACAAGAACATGAATATGAACACAATCAAAAATTACATTTAAAACTTTGTAATTTTGATAACTAGTTGTCGTAATTGAATTAGCAAAGACATTACACCACCAAAAACAAGTTTTCAATTACCAAAACAGTTTAGGGTAATGTTTCTAATTCATTTCCAGCAACTAAATCGAAATTCTGCAATCAGTCGACCCTACTCACCGAGTGCATGAACTCACTCGCCGAGTTGGTTGAAGATACTCATGAACTCGACGAGTCCCCCCTATAGACTCGACGAGTCCATTCGCAGACAACAATATTTTCGATTATTTTTCAACTTTTAAGCACAAATAAGAGCAAACAAGCCTAGGCTCTGATACCACTGATGGGTTTTGAGCATTCTAACACTTCCTAAGTGTACATGCAACGCTAATAACCTTGGATCTATGTTTGTCTAATTATCATGCAAAGTTGAATTCCAAGGTTGTATTCCTATCTAGCGTACATGGGGAACAATTTTAACTTAAAGTATAGATAGAATAACTTACCTTGTTGTTGTTTGTGTTCCTTGAAACCTTGTGAACCTAGCACCCCAAGTGTGATGCCTCAAATGCTTCACACAACACCAAATGCTCTTGGAAGAACTTATGAGAGAACACACACTTCTCAAAATTGGCCAAGCCCTCTTGTTTCTTAGTGTAGCCGATTTTAGGTGGAGAACATGTTACTTATATAGTGTTGACACATCTAGGGTTACACCCTAATGTGTCATGACTCTTCATTTCCATGACCCATGGGTTTGTAACTCCCATGGAGCATCCATGGAGCATCCTATGGGTGGAACCCAACTTGATAGTCCATGGAGCCTTTTAGCCCACTATACAAGATATGGATGATTTACATAATCAACCCATTTATTTAATTAGTTATCTTTTGATCACATAATTAATTCTAAATTAATTCTTGATCAAACTAATCAAATAATATTATTAATATATTAGAACTTATAATATATTAAGAATCTCCAAGTGTTATTTCTCTCATTTAGTCTATCCAATTAAATGATGCCATGCAACCCAAATGGACCATGCCGGGTCGGGTCAAGTACATACCAGAAATAGTTATGGACTTAGACACCTTATCCAACATATGTCTCATTTGCTGGCGGTGAAGGTGGAAAAATAACTCAGAAAGGAACAGTGAAGAACGGAGTGCTTAGTTTTGAAAATGTCAATTATGCTCCTGATTTGAAGCACAATCTATTGAGCGTCTCTCAGATTTGCAAAAAAGGGTATTCGACGCAGTTTACCGACAAAGAATGCCTTATTTTATAGCCGGGCATTGTCATTCCGGAGGAGTGGATTCTTGTAAAATCAAAGCGAGACGGGAATGCCTACATCATATACATGAACAACAATATTCTCGATGAAGTCACTTGCCTATTCTCCAAAGTCTCATATCAAAATGTGATGTTGTGGCATCGTCGTCTCGGTCACGCTAATGCAAAGAATCTGAATCGGCTTGCAAAGAACGAAATGGTCCGAGGTTTGCCTGTTAAAGATTTCATTACGTTTGAAAAGTGTGTTTCATGTGCTCAAGGAAAACATCATTGGAAACCACACATTGCAAAGCAGGTTAACTCCATTAGTCAAGTGCTATAGTTGTTACATATGGATTTATTTGGTCTGGTTAACATTCTCAGTATCAACCGCAATTCATACTACCTTGCTGTGGTAGACGATTACTCTCATTTCACTAGGGTTTTGTTTCTGTCTAACAAAGATGGGATCGCTGACCTCATCAACAAGTTCATGGTCATGATAGAGAATCAGACCAACAACCGAGTGAACGAGTTGTGTACTGACAATGGAACGGAGTTCAAGAATGCTGTTGTTGACCATTTTTGCGCTGAGAAAGAGATTCTGCTTCAATTTAGTTCTGTTCGCACACCAAAACAAAAGGGTGTTGCCGAATAGAGGAATCGAACTCTTAAAGACACCGCAAGGATGATGCTGTGTGACTCCAAACATCCTATGTTCTTTTGGGCGGAGGCGACTAACACGACGTGCTATGTTTAGAATCGCATGCTGATCAACAAAGCCAAAATGAAAACACTGTAAAGAATTCTATACAGACACAAGCCATCTGTCAGCCATTTCAGAGTATTTGGATGCCCTTTCACTATTCTCCAATTGGAATCCAACCCCAAATATAATGCAAAAGCCGATGACTACTATTTTGTTGGATATGCTGCTCGCACTGCATACAGGGTTTATAACAAGAGGACGAAACAGATTGTGGAGTCTTTCGATGTTCATTGGCTTGAAGTGAATGAGACAGACGCTAGAGTGGGTCCAGATTGGCTATTTGATTACATATCTCTTTTCAAATCATTCACTGTGTCTTCGGATAATCAAGCAGTGTCTACGTCTAGTTCGAGAATCATTATTGAAGACGAAGAGGAAGAAGTTGTCTACAGACCACCATTGATTTCTTCTGATCCTCCGGCGGTGTCTTCTGTTCAAACTGATTCTTCTGAGTCCTCCCCTCAACAATCTTCTCCTGATGCTAATGCTACTCCTCTAACTCCGGTGGAAAGAGAGTTCATGAACCAATAGACTTCCGATGTAACTTCAAATCTTATGGAATTTCTCTTTTCGGAAAGAATCGCTGATGACTTTGTACCAGATCTGATAAATGAACCTAACTCATCTACCGTGGATCATTCAGAAAATGAAGGAGTGGTTAACGTCCATAATCTTTCAGTCTCTATCAATGACATCAACCACAAGATCCTTGCTCGCATTCAATGCGACCATCCTATAGAGAACATCATTGGCCAGCTGGGCGACGGTGCTCAAACGTGAAGTTAGAGTGGAGACTTCAATATGTGTCTCTACTCCATCTTTATTTCTCAGATAGAGCCCAAGAATGTCGAAATGCCTCTAAATGAGCCGAGTTGGGTTAACACCATGGATGAAGAACTTAATCAATTCACGAAGCTTGGGGTTTGGAAGTTGGTGGAGCTGCCCAAAGGAAAGAAATCTCTTGATACCAGATGGGTCTTTCGAAACAAGCAAGACAGCTCGGGTTTCATCGTGTGTAACAAGGTGAGATTAGTGGTTCGAGGGTTTCGGAAAATTGAGGGTCTTGATAATACGAAGGTTTATGCTCCGGTGGCGTGCTTGGAGGCTATTCATATCTTCCTCGCATATGCTTCCTATATGAACTTCACAGTATACTAGATGGACGTTAAGATGACTTTCTTGTATGGCAAGGTCAAATAGGATGTTTATGTTGACCAACATCCTAGTTTCGTTAACTCAAAGCTTTCAAACCATGTCTACAAGTTAGACAAAGCATGAAACACCGTTAAATTTCAAACAATTATTCATTTAATTTTAATAAAACATTTCATTTCCAAATCATCCCAAAATCATATATCCAATACTTTCACCAAAAACATAATACAAAATCCATATCCCAAGATCTCAAAAACATGTCATCTGCAAGTGTGTATTGATCATGTCGGCGCCTTCCCGCGATCATCATTGGTACCTGAAACACATAACACACAAATGGTAAGCATAAATGCTTAAAGAGTTCCCAAAATACCACACACAACACATACACCTTTCCAGGCCATGACTCTATACGATCTTTCGATCCAAGTGTCTCAGGGGATTTCCATCCCTTAACTCTGTTGACCTTCTGACCGATACTCTGTTGACCTTCCGGTCCATGTCATCCTGACCTTCCGGTCCACATCATCATAAACATATTATAATATATCACATATACAACATGCATCACATATTCATCATACACATAAGACGTTCCGGTCACACATAATTACCCCATCGGGTAAGGCATACTGAGAAGACTCACCTCACTGATGTTGGATAATCACTCGAGCTCAATTCCCCAATGTATCGCCTCCTATATAATAAGTACATCTCTAAATAACACCTTCCCGACTTAGTTTGACTAACACTATTAAGTCAACCCTAGTCAATCCTGGTCAACACTGGTCAACGGTCAACCTTTGACCCGACTCGTCGAGTCTTGCATAGAATCGTCGAGTCCATACATGAAATCAAGTCCTTTCAATCCCTTCTAGCTCACCGAGTCACTTACCCAACTCGGAGAGTCATCCACATATTTGAATCAAGGGACAACTCGCTCTGACTCGTCGAGTTTGATCATGGACTCGGTGAGTTCGTTTCATGCACAACCTCAAACAGCCTTCTGAGGGCAGATCTATTCCTCTAATCCTTAGATCTAACCTTTCCAAGCTCAATAATCATGTAAAGTCTCTATCTTTAGGTACATGCAACATCTATATGACCATATATGTTGATTTAGCCCCAAGTACCACAACCCAAGGTCATAACCTCCATTGCTCTCCATAAAGCTTGATGAGTGAGGCTCTCTGGACCTCTATGGATCCAGATCTAAAGCCTCATCACCAGAAAGGGACTATTAGACATCAAATCAACCTAACAAAGGGCACAAGAAACCCTAAATCCATATATACTTCATTAAACAGGAGATGAGCCGAGTTAACACCTCAAATGCGATGATATTGGCTTAGTATCCATAGAATAGCAACCTCCTTTGCTTCCTCTTGGTTAGGACCTCCTTCTTCTTGCTAAACAACACCACAAAGGTCAAGAATGGCTTCCTTTCTCTCTAAAATGCTCAAGCACTCTAGGGTTTCTCTCTATGGACTGGTAGCCGCAAATGAAGGCCATAAGGGCCTTTAAATATGTCCCAAACCCGAGAAATTAAGGTTTCTTTCGTTAGCTCTTACTCGATGAGTCACTCCCCTGCCTCGTCGAATCCCCTCATTAACCATATCATCCAGTCTTGACCATACTAGACGAGTCTGAGCACCAACTCGTCGAGTCTACCTACATACATAAAGAATTGCAACATAAATCATTATATCTGGGAAACTGGGTGTTACAATTCTCCCCCACTTGAATCAGACTTCGCCCTCGAAGTCTCGCTCAGCAAATAACTCAAGATACTGCTCTCTCATCTCTAACTCCAGCTCCCAAGTCAGCTCGGACCCCTTCCGATGTTGCCACTAGACCTGAACCAATGACACCTCCTTGTTTCTCGAAACCTTGATCCTCCTACCCCGAATCGCGATCGGCCTCTCAACATAGTTCAGGCTTGCATCCACCTGAATTTCCTCTAATGGAACCACTACCGACTCATTGGTGATACACTTCCTCAACTGAGACACAGGGAAGGTATCATGAATCTGACTCAACTCTGCAGGTAGCACCAAACGATACACTACCCTGCCCACCATGGCGGTCACCCTGAAAGGACCAATATAATAAGGCCCCAACTTGCCTCTCTTCCTGTATCGAATCAAACCTTTCCAAGGTGAGATTTTCAGGAGAATGGTATTACCCACCTGAAACTCGAGCTCTGACCGTCATCTATCCACATAACTCTTCTGATGACTCTGGGCTTTCATCAACCTCTGTCTGAACTGTTGAATCTGCTCGGTTGTCTATAGTACTATCTATGTGCTACCCATCACCCGCTACCCTACTTCTCCCCAGAAAATGGGAGTCCGACACCTCCACCCATATAACAACTCAAAAGGAGGCATACCGATTCTCGAATGATGGCTATTGTTATAGGAAAACTCAGCCAAAGGCAGGTACGTGTCCCAACTCCCTCCAAAATCCAATACACATGCACGAAGCATATCCTCAAGAATCTGAATAGTCCGCTCACTCTGAACACTGGTTTGAGGGAGATAGGCAGTGATGAAATGCAATCTCGTACCCAACTCCTCATGAAACTTCTTCCAGAACCAGGAAGTAAAACGTACATCCCAATCCAACACAATCGAAATCGGTAGCCCATGCCGAGACACTATCTCCCTCACATACATCTCTGCTAACTTCTCCGCAGAAGAGCTCTCACTAATAGAAATAATGTGGGCACTCTTTGTCAGTCGATCCACTATTAGCCAAATCGCATCGACACCCCTTGGAGTTCTGGGTAACTTGGTGATGAAATCCATAGAGATCTGTTCCCACTTCCACTGGGGATCTTCGAGTGGCTGCAATTTAACATGCGAATGCTGGTGCTCAGCCTTAACCAGACGACAGGTCAAGCACCTCTCTACAACCCACGCTACATCCCTATTCATGCATGGCCACCAATAATCTTTCTTAAGATCCAAGTACATCTTGGTAGCCCCGGGATGGATCGAGAACCTCGATTGATGCACCTCCTCTATCAAGATGCTACGTGCCCCACTAGTAAACGGCACCCAAATATGACCCTAAAATGTCATAAGCCCTCGGCTATCAGTCACAAACTCAGATACTTGCCCAATCACCCGCTCTTTCTTACGGTTCTCCGGCCTCACACCCTCGGTCTGGCCCTCTCGGATGGCATCCAAGACCGGAGTCATCACAGTCATCCTCATACACATACCTCGAATCGGGGCACTCTCTGCCCTCCAACTCAGGGCATCAGCTACCACATTCTCCTTGCCCGGGTGATACAGGATCTCACAATCATAATCCTTTACCACAACCATCTCCTCTGTCGCATGTTCAAGTTGGGCTGATCCATTAAATACTTCAAACTCTTATAGTCCGTGAATATGGTACACCGAACCCCATACAGAAAGTCGCTCCAGATCTTAAGGGCGAACACTACTTTTCCTAATTCTAGATCATGATTGGGATACCTCACCTCCTAAGGCTTCAGCTGCCTCGATGCATACGCTATCATATGCCTCCTCTGCATAAGCACTGCGGCTAACCCAGATATCGATGAATCGCAGTAAACCACAAAATCATCAACTCCCTCTTGAAGGAATAACACCGGGGCTTCGCACAACTTCTAGCGAAGAGTCTCAAACGAGGTCTGCTGCTCTGGACCCCATGAGAATGAAACATCCTTCCTGCTCAACCTAGTGAGTGGAACTGCAATCTTGGAGAAATCCTGAATGAATCTCCGATAATAACCGGGCAACCGCAGAAAACTCCTGATCTCGGTAGCGGACTTTGGAACTTCCCAACTCACCACTACCTCAATCTTGGCTAGATCAACCAATATCCCAATCTGATTAACGAGATGCCCTCCCGTAGCCAGAAATTACACTTGGAGAATTTCGGATAAAGCCTCTCCAATCTCAACACCTCAAGAACCTCTCTCGAGTGCTCCTCGTGCTACTCCCGGGATCTAGAATACTCCAGAATGTCATCAATGAAGACAATTACCGATCGATCCAACATCGGCCTACATACTTTGTTCATGAGATCCATGAATGGCGCTGCTGCATTGGTGAGCCCGAAAGGCATAACCACGAACTCATAGTGCCCATAACGAGTCCTAAAGGTCGTCTTCTGGATATCCTCATCACGCACCCTCATCTAAAGATATCCGGACCTCAGATCAATCTTGGAGAACGAAGATACCCCCTGCAACTGATCAAATAAGTCATCAATCCTCGACAATGGATAACGGTTCTTAACCGTTAATTTGTTCAACTCCTGGAAATCAATACACATCCGGTGTGAACCATCCTTGTTCTTAACCAACAGGATCGGCCCTCCCCAAGGCTAGTTGCTCGGATGAATAAACCCCTTCCCCAACAACTCCTGCAGGTGTGAGGATAACTCCTGCATCTCTGGCGGTGCCAAACGATAAGGCGCCTTAGCAATAGGTGCGACCCTAGGAATCAAATCCATGCAAAACTCCACCTGCCTCTCGGGAGGCACACCCAATAACTCCTCGGGAAATACGTCTGGGAACGCCCGCACTATCGGGACAATGTGAAGCAAACTTGGCCTCCCAGAGGCCTCCCGTGCATCCATCACATACGCTACGAACCCCTTGCATCCTCGATGCATACTCTGCCTCGCCCTGGCAGCCGAACAGAATGCTAACCCACTACAAGTCCCCTCACCATAAACTGTCAGCACTCCCCCACTAGGATCTCGGATCATCACCAGCTGCTGCTCGCAGTATATTACTACCCCAAATCGTCTAAACCAATCCATATCCACGATAACACATACGTCCCCCATCGCAATTGGGACCAGATCTATCAGAAACCCAACGCTAAAGATCTCAAGTAAACACCCTCGAATCACATCTATAGCATACATTGCCCGCTCGTTAGCTATATAAACATGCAAAGGTCTAGTCATCACCTCTCGCTGGATAGTAATGTGCTTACTGAATGCTAGTGACACAAAAGACCGACTTGCACCCAAATCAAATAACACCAAGACAGGAACAAAATTCACAAGAAAAGTACCTATGCATAACATAATATAAACTCGCGATCTTATTACAACATAAATGAATATGAACCTAATACATATGAGCCACAATGTCGAGTGCTGCGTGGACCTCCTCCACCGTCTGCTAGAACGCTCTCCCTCACACCTTTGGCGCCTCGGCCTTCACTGGACAACCCTCAATAGCTCGCATAGCAGCAGGGGCAGATCCCTACGATGTCCCCTGTGTTGTCCCCCTCAACTGTGGACACTCAACCTTTCGATGTCCGGTCTGGTTGCAATGAAAGCAAAGCATGAACCCCTTGGGGTAATCCTTGTTGATATGCCCCTGCTTGCCACACTTGTAGCAAGTACCAGACCTACAAACCCCCTCATGACCCTTGCCGCGCTTCCCGCAACTGTGGCCCTTCTGTCCCCCAGATCTCGAATCGGCGAGCTTTCCCCGCCTGGTCGTCGGCTAAGATTGTGCCGGTCGTTGATCCTTGCTCCGAGACTCGACCTCCTCCCTACCCTGAGTCTCCAGCTGAATCTCCCTCTTCCGGGCATTTGCCTGAAGCTCAGTAAATGTCCGGTATGATGAGTTCACCACGAACTCACGAATGTCTCTCCTTAGAACGCTCAGATAACGGCTCATGCGTGCCTGCTCGGTGGACACGTGCTCAGGGTAGAACATCGCCCTCTCATGGAACATCATGGTAATCACAGTAACTGATTATGTACCCTACTTGAGGGTCAAGAACTCCTGAGCCAATCGTTCCCTTTGCATTGGGGGAATGTACTTGTCTTTAAACATGGCGATGAACCACTCCCCGGTCACCTCTAAAATCTCCACAGAACTAAGATGCACAGTCACAAACTTCCACCAGTCCTTCGCTCCCATGCGAAGCTAGTTCAGTGCAAACCAAACCCTCAGATGCTCTGGACACGAACAGGTAAAGCAACGAGTCACCCCCCTGTGGCCTAGCGGTAGCGACAACTGCAGTGGCCGCAACAACAGTAGCCTTAGTAAGTGCAGCCTACCACTCATCAAAGGTCTCAATCATTGTGGTCTTAATAGACCCGAACATCTCTGCAACCTCAGCTCGAATGGCAGCAACCATCTCTTCATGAATCATCTGGAGGAGCTCCTCATCACTCACACCTCCCTCGCTGGTCTCTGGTCTGTGGCGCGTCCCAACCATGATGTCTCTAAAATACAACATAAAAATATCAGCGACTCACTCGAGTATACTTGCACTCGATAACCCAACCCTTCTTGACTCCTAGTACCCTAAGGATTCCTACTTGGGCTGCACACTGATGCGGTGTTTCCAGTAGTACGGGCCCAATACTACTTTCCACACCGCACCAGTATTCATCCTAAGTCATCCTCCAAGGCTACCAAGTCATAAGTACTCCATCTCTTTCCACACATAAACTAACCATCGGTAGACTCTCATAGCACCTCACTGGTACTTACTCATTCTAAACATCCCATGGCAGCATAAATCTTCGTTGGCTAAGTCATCACAAATCAGGCCACTATAGTCCTAATATGAATACATACCCTACTCTAGCATGCATAATACATTTCAATATATATATATATATATATATATATATATCATAACACATAATGTAAGGGTAATTTGGGAAATCACTGTTCGGGTGCAGGCTGATCGTACACACCGTTTCCATGCGCATCGTCCAAATTCTTTTACTCTTTAGAAAAATTGTTTATTTTATGAAATTTTTTCTCAAATCCTCAGTTTGAGTTCAAACACACCCAAAGGTGAATCCGAATCCCTCAAACCAAGGCTCTGATACCAATTTGTAACACTGTTAAATTTCAAACAATTTTTCATTTAATTTTAATACAACATTTCATTTCCAAATCATCCCAAAATCATATATCCAATATTTTCACCAAAAACATAATACAAAATCCATATCCCAAGATCTCAAATACATGTCATCTGTAAGTGTGTAGTGATCATGTCGGCGCCTTCCCACGATCATCACTGGTACCTGGAACACATAACACACAAACGGTAATCATAAGTGCTTAGTGAGTTCCCCAAAAAACCACATACAACACTTACGCCTTTCCAGGCCATGACTCTATAGGATCTTCCGATCCAAGTGTCTTAGGGGATTTCCATCCCATAACTCTGTTGACCTTCCGACCCATACTCTGTTGACCTTCCGATCCATGTCATCCTTACCTTTCGGTCCACATCGTCATAATCATATCATAACATATCACATATACAACATGCATCACATATTCATCATACACTTAAGACGTTCCGTTCACACATAAGTACCCCATCAGGTAAGGCATAGTGAGAAGACTCACCTCGCTGATGTCGGATAATCACTCGAGCTCAATTCCCTGATGTATCACCTCCTATATCATAAGTACATCTCTAATAAATACCTTCCTGACGTAGTTTGACTAACAATATTAAGTCAACTCTAGTTAACCCTGGTCAACGCTGGTCAACGGTTAACCTTTGACCCGACTCGTCGAGTCTTGCATAGACTCATCGAGTCCATATGTTAACTTGAGTCCTTTGAATCCCTTCTGACTCACCGAATCACTTACCCAACTCGGCGACCCATCCACTGATCTGAATCACGGGACAACCCACTCCGACTCGTTGAGTCTGCTTATGGACTCGACGAGTTCGTTTCATGCACAACCTCAAACAACCTTCTGATGTCAGATCTTTTCCTCTAATCCTTATATCTAACCTTTCCAAGCTCAATAATCACATAAAGTCTCTATCTTGATGTACACGCAACATCTATATGACCATATATGATGAATTAGCCCCAAGTACCAGAACCCAAGGTCATACCCTCCATTGCTCTCGATAAAGCTTGTTGAGTGAGGCTCTCTGGGCTTCTATGGATCCAAATCCAAAGCCTCATCACCAGAAAGGGACTATTGGACATCAAATCAACCTAAAAAGAGCACAAGAAACCCTAAATCCATATATACTTCAAAAAACAGGAGAAGAGCCAAGTTAATACCTCAAATGCGTTGATCTTGGCTTCAAATCCACATAATAGCAACCTCCTTTGCTTCCTCTTGGTTAGGACCTCCTTCTTCTTGCTAAGCAACACCACAAAGGTAAAGAATGGCTTCGTTTCTCTCTCAAAACGCTCAAGGACTCTAGGGTATATCTCTATGGACTGGTAGACGAGAATGAAGGCCATAAGAGCCTTTAAATAGGTCCCAAACCCAACAAATTACGGTTTCTTTGGTTAGCTCTAACTCGGCGAGTCATTCCCCTGACTCGTCGAGTCCCCTCATTAACCACATCATCCAGTCACGACCAGACTCAACGATTCTGAGCACCAACTCTTCCAGTCTCCCTACATAGATAAAGAATTGCAATGTAAATCATTATACCTGGGAAAATGGGTGTTACAAAGCTTTTTATGGGCTGCATCAAGCACCTAGAGCTTGGTATGCTACCCTAACTCAGCATTTGCTCGATCACGCCTATTCCTGAGGCACCATCGACCAGACCTTATATATCAAACATGTCAATCCAGATCAAATTCTTGGTCAAGTCTATGTGGATGACATTATATTCAGGTCGACAAGGCAAAAAATTTGCAAAGAATTCGAAGACGTGATGAAGAAGCAGTTCGAGATGAGCTCGATTGGGGAGATGACCACGTTTTTGGGGCTTCAGGTCAATCAATCTTCAACCAGAATCCTTATTCACCAAGCAAAGTATGTGGATGATATGCTGGAGAAGTTCGGATTCCGAGACGCGAAACCTGCTCTTAAACCCACGGCGGAGAGACCTTTACTGGCTCCTGATCTTGAAGACGAAACCATAGATCAAACGTACTATTGATCAATGATCGGATCGCTCATGTATCTGACTGCTAGTCGCCCAGATGTAATGTTTGCGGTCTGTCAATGCGCATGAAACCAGGCTAATCCTAAACTTTCTCATCTTATTGCTGTTAAACGGATTTTTCAGGTTCTCAAAGGTTGCCTAAAACTGGGTCTTTGGTATTCGAAAAATCCGGAATTTGACCTTTATTCTTTTGTAGAAAGCAACTATGGCGGGTGCGAGGTTGATAGAAAATCAACTTCAAGAGGATGCCAATTTCTGGAAGATAGACTTTTCTCATGGCAGTGCAAGAAGCAGCATATAGTCTCAACCTCAACATCAGAAGCGGGATATGTCACTGTGTCTGCCTGTTGTTCTCAAGTTATATGGATCCAAGATCAACTTTTGGACTAAGGTTTGAATTTTCAAGAAACCCCTATAGTTTGTGATAATGGGCTGCGATCCAAATTGCTAAAAATCCTGTCCGACATTCAAATTCCAAGCACATCGATATCAAAATGTATTTTATTCGAGATTGTTATGAGCGCTTGCTCATTTGCCTAGAATAGGTCCCCAGTGCTAATAATGTGGCGGTCATGTTCACCAAGCCGTTCAACAAAGCTTGATTCGATGTGTTGGTCAATGTTTTGAAAATGATTCACTTCGAGGATTAATTTTTGTCTAGGATAGTTTACATTTGCGCATTTTAATTTCATTCTCACCCATGCACAAATTTAGGGGGAGAAATAAACAAAAACCAAACAAAAATTAGAAAATTAAAAAAATCCAAAAAAAAATTTAAAAATTAAAAAAAAAATCAAAAAATTAGAAAAACAGAAAAATCAAAAATATGTATGTGTAATGATGTATTGGGAAGTGATATCAATAAGTGATAACGGGAAATCTGAGTCTGTGTAAAGTACCAAAGCTAAATTGTCTAGGCTCTGTGTTCGATGCACTGGTAGGCACGAAGGATTTTAATGGACTTGACTAGGTACGGATGAACTTAAGGAATCTAGAGACTTGATAAATCTTGACCTAGATAGTTCCGTTTAGCCTGACAATATGATGATCGGATAGGTTGTGTAAGGAGATATACATGAAAATCCACCAGTCACACTAAGAGAACCCGTATCTAGAACTGTGGTTTTTTACTTTTCCTTGATGTACGGATTCTGTCCTTAATTCTTGTATTGATACGGAGACTGGGGAATTCCGATAAAGTAGGTCTGTAGAAAATTATTTTCATTCTTTCTTATTGTAAGTCATACGTTGTCTCCTCTACGTGATTGGAAGAGAGCCGACCTTGACTGCAACATATGCAAGTTTGTTTCTCTGCATCTTATATCTATGAAATTTTTCCTATCTGTTAGCCATATGTTGTCTCCTTTGTGTGATTAACAATCCGACCTCGTTCACAACATACGCAACCTTCTACTTCTCAATCCCTCTAAAACTATAATTAATTATAATCTAAATATATCCTCTCTATGAATAATAGTCTGCTCACCTAGAGTAAGGAGTATCTCGGACGTTCATGATTATTGGGGTATATCAAGAAGCGGCTAACACGTTCTAGTACATCTAAAATTGAACAATTCTAGGTTGTCTGTAGATCTCACAACTCAATTTAGGTGGACAACAATATCCTTGGTCGTCGTCAAATGAATGGTCCTTAGGAATTTTTATCTAGGAACATAGGATCAATTTATCTTGTCACTTATAGCATGTCCAAATTTTGTTACATTTTTTCGTGCTTAAGTGGACCACAATATTGGTGATCGACCAGATCTATTCATGAAAGGAGAGGTACAGATAAATGGCAAATGATTTTTTAACAACTATGATCCCAAAATCACGAAAATTATTAATTTTAGGTTGAAGACTTATATTAAGTTTGAATTAAAATTTTAGCATTGAAAATTTTATTTCAATTTTTATTTTATTCTCTTTTTAATTTTTTTAGGATTTATAAATCTTAGGAAATTTTATATAATTTTATTTTTCTGAATTAATCCTCAAAGAGTATTATTTTTAATAAAGTGTTAGGTATTGGACCATTTATTAAATAAAAATTTGTGACAACCTGAAATTTATTCCGTCACTATAACCAGTTTCCGTCAATAAAACCCGTTTGTATTTCAATTTTCCATTAACATTTTGAATTAGGGTAATTGAATTAAGACTTTTATTATGACTTCATGAGTGTCCAAATGAGTTAGAAAAACGTGAAACATCCTCGGATTCTTTTAAAAAGATTTCTACTTTACGACCACGTCGGGTTACGACAACTTAATCGGGTACGACCATTAGCTCCGTTTAACGTCGGTATCGGGTAGATTTCCACTAGGCCACAAACTCAAACCCCATATAAGGGTGAGTGGACCTTCAGTTGAAGCTTTTTCACTCTCTTAACACTCTCTTTCACTACTCTATTTCTACAAGCTAAATTTTGATCCAAAACCACCCCTTTCAAGCTCCAAATTGGTAAGTGATTTATCCTAGCTTATATTTTAGCTTGTTTAGCATACAAATATGTGTTTAAATCATCCAAAAGTATCAAAAACTTGTGTTTATGGACCAGGAACAACCCCAAACCGCAAACATCCATAAATGGGATTTTGAAGCCCCAAAACCCTTCCAAATCACTTCTGGTGCTTAGTTATGACTTAGGGACTTACATGTACGAACTTAGAACACCAAAAACTTGTTATTTGGGGAGTAAACATGATTTTATAGCCCAAGATCATTCTTGGATCGTAAACCCTCTTTCATAGACCTTAAACACCATTTAAGGTGTTAAATTGCCCCTTAAACACCTCCTATGGCTTGGAATAATGTCTAGAACCAACCACCATCAAAGTAGGGACATTACACATCAAGGAAACAATGAACTTTGGAGATTACGGCCGTAACCCCCCCCCCTCCAAGGAATGGTCCCTTGGCCGTAAACTCCTCTAAAGAGGTCAACTGGTTCCCTAACTTCCTTCCATGGCTTGTATATTGGACTAAAATCGTGTGTACTTAACCTAGAAACATCAAAACACCAAAAGAAGGGACAAGTAAGAGTTTACATCTGTAAACTCGATGTTTACAGTCGTAAACTCCCATAAATGGTTCATTTGAGGACTTAACCACTTCCTATGCCCTAGAATTGAACCTAGCCTAATTCCATAAGTGTGGTAAGACTTTGAAACATCCAAGAACACACTACCCATGAGTTTACAGCATTAAGCTCATGGCGATATGATCATTGGGCTGAAAACTCTTCTAAGAGTTTACACATGAAGAGTAACTAGGCCCTACACCCCCTGAGATGCAACCCGTATCATTCCTAACACTTGAGATAAAGTGTTTTTGCACCTCGGAGTGTATTATCTTACTTAATTAGTAGTTAATTCTCTAATTAGATATAATTATGTATGTAACACCGTAAATTTCAAGGCAAAATTTTCATTTAAAATAATCATTTAATATTAAAACACTTGTTAAAAATCTCGTTCATAATTGAATTACAAAGCATCATTCCATTTTCACTTGAATAGAAAACCAGGATCCTCCAAAATTTGACTCTTTCGCTGGTGTGTACAATCGAGCCGGTGCCATCCCGTGTTACTGAAAGAACCTGAAAACAACATAATACAAAACACTGTAAGCACGAAGCTTAGTGAGTTCCCCAATATACAACTTACGCATATACGCCTTTCCAGGCCCTGACCTTCCGGTCCACAACACAACCCGCCTTCTGGCCCTTAACATAATCGCCTTCCGGCCCGTAACATATTCGCCTTCCGGCCCATAACATATTGCCTTCCGGCCCATAACATATTGCCTTCCGGCCCATAACATACACATCACATAATACATTTATCATAACACATATAGCACATATATCATATATCATATCCGACTTTCGGTCACATAACATATTGCCTTCCGACCCATACATATTGCCTTCCGGCCCATATAAACATACATAGCACGCATAGTAATTATCTTACCACATATAGCACTTATAACACATATCATATCTGACCTTCCGGTCACACAGTCAAACCCTTCCGGGTACAGTATAGTGAGAAGACTCACCTCGAGGATACTGGAAATCAGCAACTCCTGAAATCACTCGTACTCGATCCGCCGAGCTACAGACTCCCTGGACAATATCGTGCATCGCTTATTAACACCTTTATCTTTCAAGACAACTGACCCTAAGAAATCACACACAAGTCAACTCTGGTCAATAGTTCGCGGTCAACTCGTCCGTACTCGGCGAGTACTCTGGCGACTCGGCGAGTCTAGTCGTCCTCCAATCCTCTAAGTTTTCCCTTCTACTCGTCGAGTATCCTCCTTGACCCGACGAGTTACTCCTGGAAGAATCGCGGGGCCACCCCGACTCCACTCGCCGAGTCTGATGAACAACTCGACGAGTCCCAGTTATTCTTCAAGCTACTCGCCGAGTCTGCTCATCTGACTCGGCGAGTCCATGCCATGCAGCCGCGCAAACTGCTTCCTAAGGTCATAACTGCTCCGACCATTCATAGGTCTGGCCTTCCTCGACTAGTCCATTACATAAGGTCTTCATTTAGGTGCTCATGATACACCCCAAGACTTATAATTTACATGTTGACCTAAGGCATAAGGATTTCAATCCAAAACCTTCACCAATTCCCGAAATGCACAGACATGGGATATTCTGGACCTCCAAGGGTCCTAATACAGGGTTACAATCGTTTGGGGAACAAGGGTAACATTCAATCTATCCATAAAAGGGTTCCATAAACCCTAATCCTCAAAATACATCACCATAGCAGAGTATACGCGAATTCTTACCTGGATAAGGTGTTCTCTGTGTCCCCAATCCTCAGAATGTGACCCCCTTGCTATTCCTTAGCCAAACCCTTCTCTTCTTTGCACAACAACTCCTTCAAAATCACCAATGGCCTTTAATCTTGATCTAGATGCACACAATCGATTTAGGGTTCTTCTCAGAAGGCTAAAACGAACAATGAAGGCCAATAAGTCCTCTTTATACGTCCCAAACCTGAACGGCTAGGGTTTTCGCTAAACAACGCAGACTCGCCGAGTCCCTATCTGACTCATCGAGTCCAGTCGCGAACCCGCGACCAGGTCTGCGATCCTACTCGGCGAGTCTGGCTCCAACTCGCCGAGTCCCCCCTTTAAAACACCCCAAAATATAATTTTAACAATACTTGAGATTCCGGGCTGTTACAATTCTCCCCCACTAGAATCAGACTTCGCCCTCGAAGTCTTACTCTGAAAATAGTTCCAGATGCTGCTCCCGCATCTCACGTTCCGGCTCCCAAATCATTTCCGATCCCTTCCGGGGCTGCCACTGAACCAACACCAGAGGTTCCTTCTTGTTCCTCAGAACCTTGATCTTCCGATCCCTGATGGCCACTGGTCTCTCAGCATAACTCAGGCTCGCATCCACCTAAATGTTCTCTAGTGGAACCACTGCTGACTCATCGACTATACACTTCTTCAACTGCGACACATGAAAAGTGTCGTGGATCTATCTCAATTCCGCTGGCAACTCCAAACGGTAGGGCACCCATCCTACCCTCGCAATTTCACGAAAGGCCCAATATACCGGGGCCCCAACTTGCCCCTCTTCCTGAATCGAATCACTCCTTCCCAAGGAGAGACCTTCAGGAATACGAAGTCGTCGACCTGAAACTCAACTCGGACCGGCATCTGTCTGCATAACTTTTCTGTCGGCCCTAGGCGATCAATAACCTCTGTTTAACCTGCTGAATCTGCTCTGTTGACTGAAGCACGATCTCTGTACTGCCCACCACTCCCTGTAACCGAGAATTACCCACAATGCAATTCTGCTCCAAATCTCAATGATCACTCGACCCATAAGGGTTAGGAAACCATGAATCACCGGATCCCCGATCCAAAACCCACTTTATCCATTTTGGAACGACTGAGAGACCCATTCACACTCTCAGAGCAACTCTCACGAGTTCCCTTCTTGTATTTGCATACACATGCTGCACTAGTCCCAACATACCTTCCTCTTCCCTTACCTAGGGAAATCCGCTTGACGACCTTGCCACTACTCCATGTATCGCACATGCTCTGGATCTGCTCGCAAGGTCTCTCAGGTCCATGCGTTACCTCTCCTCAGCAATGAGGGTCCGATATCACCTCCTATGCAACAGCTCAAAGGGCGGCATACCAATGCACTAATGATGGCTGTTGATATGAGACAACTCAACCAAGGATAAATACGTACCGTGGCTTCCTCCAAAATCTAATACACATGCCCGAAGCATGTCTTTGAGCGTCTGACTCGTTCACTCGCTCTAAAGTGTCCTTAGATGTCATCAGGATAATCTCCTTTCTCATATTCCTCTTCAAGACTGAGTACCAGATCAGCTTTTGGCTCCACAGCTGAGCCCCCAACGTCACCCGTATCATGATCCAAGTGTCCCACTAACTTCCTCCCCGTGACCACTATCCCGGCCCAGTGACACGCAAGTCACTAAATCCTCTTTTCCTCATGCGAGAAAAATACAATCCAACCGAGGATCGTCTCAACTCAAATCTCTGGTTTCTGCTCTGCATATTCCCTGTGTATCTCCCCACATCTCCTGACAGAGACAGAGACCCCCGTCTCGCCCCCGACTCAACATCCAAGCTCCAAGGACTCAATACCAGGGCTACTCAAACCCAACTCTTCCACATCGTGCACTGCTCGAAAACATTCCAACATCGAAATTCTCTTGCCATCTAGTGAGTTCTGCAACTCCACGCAGCATCACAACACCCTCTGAGTAGGGGGTACTACGGCTCGAAAATCCATCACAGACTCTGGAGGCAATCAACATAATAAATGCCCATCTTTGCGAAAATCCACTCTCTCAAATAATCTCCCTGGATGCCCATACTCGAAGGGCTCCCACTAGATTCACAGATACTTGATATGCCACACGTCGATTCAATTCAGGATTCACAAGTAACTCCGAAATAAAGATATCAGACCCGGATTTCTCAGAATACCCCAACAAAACATCACAAGATCCTGCCACAACCACTGATCTCCTGCCCCAAGCATCATATAGACACAATAATACATCTCCTCTGAACCCCATAACTAGATCTACATTTTTCCCCCATTACAACTTCGTGATGGGTTTTAGCCATAAGAACTTTCCTATGTGCGCATGTAAAACCCTAATGCTTGGATCTAGGCTTTCTAATAAACATGCTTTTGATTCCAAGACTTATAATGGCTAATTAGGTTAAATAACAATATTGAAACAGATCTAGAATCATACCTTTGAATTCCTTGTTGATCTTGTTTGTCTTGGAGCTTCTAGAGTCACAATTGTCACTCCTCTAATGGCTTACAAACACTAATAGCAAGCAAGATGATTTAGGAGAGAGGAGAGGGGAGGAATTCGACCAGAGGTTCCTTGCTTATGGTTGTGTGTCGAATTCCCTCACCCATAGGGGCTATTTATACTATTAGACTCCTTAAGGGCTTCACCCTAAACCCTAATTGGATAATCTTCTCTTAAGGCTATCCAAATCCATTCCATAGATAACCCTATGGACGATTTGAGCTATTCTAAAGCTCTTAGAATCCGTCCAAGGTGTATCCTAATGGATTTATAGTCTAAAGTCTAACTATCAAACAATTGACAGTTTATACCCTTTTATTTAATTAATCTCTTTAAGTCACCAAATTAATACCAAGTAATTTATGACTTATATTAATCAAATAGCTAAATATTATTCCTTATAATATTTACTCTCTGTTAATAAATCATCCTTCAAGTTGCTATGGTGAAGGCAACCCAAAAGGACCATGCACCACCGAATATAGTTATAGCCTTAGACACTATTCCAATAGTCTCCCACTTGGATAAGTCTAGTAACTATACAAGTACAATACGGTTTGCAATCGTAGCTCTCAAAGACGCTGTCAACTCTGATCTAATCAATCTTGTCCTTTAGATAAGGGATCGTACAGTCCTCTGATAGATATCATGCTGACAATCCTATGGAATGGTTAGTCTAGCATTTAGATTTCTCGATCTTCGATTTATTTGACATAGAACTTAATCGAACACATCAATTCAGTTTTGACCGGGCCCGGCACATAAGTCAAATCAAATCATCGAGTAGCCAAGATATCTCTTCTATCCTCTTAGGATAAAATTTACAGATAAACTTCGACTTATATGCATTTACTTATTCATTAACCAACTATACACAACAATGCGTTTTATAACATCAAGTTACTGATGCGTTTTCGCATTATCAATGCACAATCAATTAACAAATAATAAACCATATATCTAGGTTTTAAGACCATATGATATTATCGTCTTGCGATCACCTTTTATATCGTATTCCATAAAGTGATTCCAGCAAGCGCGGGTTTATTCCAATGCTCAAAACCAGTTCATAAGCACTCATGAACGTTGCAGCAACCCTTGCTATGTCTAACACCATTTAGACATTCTACACACCAATTCATGACAATCTTCATTCATATCTACTCCCAACATATGAACGATTGTGGACCATTTGAATAATTCGATTATTCCTAATAAACTCAATTATTCTGGAAGTCAAAACATGCAAAGTGAAACAATAGTTAAACAACTAACATGTGACAGTAACTTTACTCATAAATAAAACTCCTTTATTTAATCATCAAATGTTAATTACATTTATCTATTATACGTTTCTAATACTATCTAATCTACACTAATATCATCCTTCAGCCCAATACTCCTAGCATGCTGCAAGTGCTTAACCCTACTCAGTCCCTTCGTAAGCGGATCTACTGGGTTATCTTCTGATGATATCCTCTTCACTACGAGTTGTCCTTCTTCTACGCGATGTCTAATGAAGTGATATTTTCTGTCGATATGTCGAGATCTACCATGATCCCTCGGTTCCTTGGTCAAGGCAACCGCACCTTCGTTATCACAGAAAATCTCCATGGGCTCCTTTATGGCCGGCACAACTCCAAGATCACCGATGAAGTTCTTCAACCATATTGCCTCCTTCGACGCTTCGCTCGCTGCGATGTACTCCGATTCGCACGTTGAATCAGCTACTATTTCCTGCTTGGAACTTTTCCATGTCACTGCTCCTCCATTTAGGGTAAAGACCCAGCCCGACTGCGAACGGTAGTTGTCCCTGTCGGTCTGAAAGCTGGCGTCACTATACCCTCGCACCTTCAAGTCATCACTCCCTCCAAGGACTAAGAACCATTCTTTCGTCCTCCGAAGGTACTTAAGGATGTTCTTCACCGCAATCCAATGTGCCTTGCCAGGGTTCCCTTGATATCTGCTAACCATGCTCAAAGCGAAGGCTACATTAGGGCGAGTACAAGTCATAGCGTACATGATTGAGCCAACTGCGGAAGCATATGGTACTCGGCTCATTTCTGCTATCTCAGCTTCGGTACTCGGACTTTGAGTCTTACTCAACTTGGCATTTCCTTGTATCGGTAGTTCTCCCTTCTTTGAGTTTTCCATACTAAAACGTTTTAGTACCTTCTCCAAGTAAGTATTCTGACTAAGTCCAATTAGTTTCTTACTTCTTTCTCTTACTATCCTTATTCCCAAAATGTAAGAAGCCTCTCCGAGGTCCTTCATAGCGAAGCACTTCCCGAGCCAGGACTTAACCTCCTGCAGAGTCGGAATGTCGTTTCCTATGAGTAATATGTCATCGACATATAGAACGAGGAAGCTTACTATACTCCCACTGGCTTTGACATATACGCAAGATTCGTCTTCGCTTCGTACAAATCCAAACTCTTTGACTTTCTCATCGAAGCAAAGATTCCATCTGCGAGACGCTTGCTTAAGTCCATAAATGGACTTCTCAAGCTTACACACTCTATTCAGATGCTTCGGATCCACAAACCCCTCTGGCTGAGCCATCTAAACATCCTCAGCCAACTTTCCGTTAAGGAAAGCGGTCTTGACATCCATTTGCCAAATCTCATAATCATGAAATGCGGCAATTGCCAGCATCACTCTAATAGATTTAATCTTCGCAACTGGTGAGAAGGTCTCATCATAGTCAACTCCGGGAGTTTGAGTAAAGCCCTTCGCAACCAATCGCGCTTTATATGTGTGTACGTTCCCATCCACGTCGGTCTTCTTCTTGAAGATCCACTTGCACCCTACGGTCTTACGTTCGGGAACGTAATGAACCAAATTCCAAACTTGGTTATCGTACATGGATTGGATCTCGCTATCCATCGCCTCTTTCCATTTCGCAGACTCCGGGCCTGCCATGGCTTCCTTATAACTATTAGGTTCATCAAGATTTACTAGTGTACCATCACTAATATACGTGTCCCCTTCGGTAGTAATATGAAAACCATAAAACTGGGGATGAACTCTAACTCTATCGGAACGTCTAAGAGGTAAGGATTCGTCAATCGGTTCAACCGGAGTTTCCTCCTCGGGTTGAATGCCAGCGGTAGAGGTTCCTTCGTCTATCGACTCTTGAATCTCTTCAAGTTCGATTTGCCCCCCACTGTCTCCTTGGCTTATGAGTTCTCGCTCTCGGAAAACTCCTCTCCTCGCAACAAAGATAACATTATCTTTCGGTCTATAGAAGAGATATCCAAAGGAAGTTTGCGGGTAGCCGATGAAAATACATCGCTCACTTCGAGGTTCAAGCTTGTCGTGAGTATCTCGTCTTACGAAAGCCTCGCAACCCCAAACCTTGATATGTGCCAACGAGGGAGCTTTCCCTGTCCACATCTCGTGAGGTGTTTTGGCAACCTTCTTAGTTGGGACTTGGTTAAGGATATGGGCGGCAGTCTCTAAGGCATACCCCCAAAAGAAGATAGGTAGTGAAGCACGGCTCATCATAGAGCGAACCATATCCAATAAGGTTCGATTACGACTTTCTGCCACACCATTCAACTGCGGTGTCCTAGGAGGCGTCAATTGCGAAACTATTGCACACTCCTTGAGATAATCGTGGAATTCAAGACTTAGGTACTCTCCTCCTCGATCGGACCGAAGCATCTTGATTTTCCTGCCCAATTGATTCTCTACTTCATTCTTGAACTCTTTGAACTTTTCAAAGGTTTCTGACTTTTGCTTGATTAAATAGATATACCCATATCTACTATAATCATCGGTAAAAGTCACATAGAAGCGGTTCCCATCCTTCGTGGTTGATCTAAAGGGTCCACATACATCGGTATGTATTAGGTCCAATAGTCCCTCACCCCTTTCACAAGTACTCGTGAAGGGTGACTTAGTCATCTTTCCAAGTAAACAAGACTCGCATGTGTCATCTTCCCTAAGGTCGAATGACTCCAACACTCCATCCTTTTGGAGTTGGGCTATGCGTTTCTTGTTGACATGTCCAAGACGACAATGCCACAAGGATGCTTTATCTATACTAGTGGAAGAATCAATATTCAAAACATCATTTCCTAAGTTATCAACAATCATAATAGTTTCATATATTCCATTACATGGTATAGCTTCAAAGTAAAAGACACCATTTAGATAAGCCAAAATAGAACCATTCTCATTATTAAAAGAAAATCTAAATCCTTGTCTATATAAACCATGAAATGAAATGATGTTTCTAGCCATTTCTGGCGCATAGCAACAATTGTTCAAATCCAAAACTAAACTATTCTTAAGCACTAAAGAATACACTCCAATCTTGGTCACAGGCGACGATCTTCTGTTCCCCATGATTAGATTTATCCTTCCTTGCTCCACATCCCTACTTCTTCTTAGTCCCTGCACATTAGAACAAATGTGATAACCACAACCGGTGTCAAGAACCCAAGAAATAGCATGATTAGAATCGTTAGATTTGATTGCATATATACCTGCGAAAGATGGCTTGATCTTTCCTTCCTTGATGGCTTGCAGGTAATCCGGGCAGCTTCTCTTCCAATGTCCTATCTTGTGACAGTGGTGGCACTCTGCCTCCTTCGGGTTAGAGCAGGGCTTAGAGGGATCAACTTTTGTCCCACTAGAAGAGGAACCATCTCGGGCTTTCACCTTGCGATAGTTGTTCGAAGAAGCTTTCCTCTTCTTTCCCTTCCCTTGACAAATAGCCAAGACAGGAGCAGCGGATGGATTGGGAGTTGGTGCAACAGACTTGTCCTTGAAGTTGCTCTCAGCAACCCTCAAGAGACCTTGGAGTTTACTTAGAGTGACCTCCTCTTTGTTCATGTGGTAGGTCATCCTAAATTGATTGTACATCGGAGGCAAGGAGCGAAGCACCATGTCAATCGCCAAGTCTTCGCCGAAGTCAACATTTAACTTGCGAAGGCGGTCGACATACCTTTGCATCTTTTGCAAGTGCACGGTAAGAGATTCTCCATGACCCATCTTGGCGGAAATCATGTTAGTGAAGATCTCATAACGCTCTTGTCTCGCGTTTTGGTGGTACCTCTCCAACAAGTCTTGATGCATCTTGTATGGATACATGTCCTCGTAGGACTTTTGGAACTCGGAGCTCATGGTGGCAATCATGATGCAATGTACCTTCATTTCATCTCGCTCATGAGTTTCAAAGGCGGTGATTTCTTCGGGAGTAGCAACTTCGGGGTTGATTTTCTCGAGCTTCTCGTTGAGGACATACTCTTTATCCTCATAGCGAGCAATGGTGCGAATGTATCTTATCCATTCGCTAAAGTTCGTTCCATCGAAGGTGACCTTTTGGAAAAGGCTCATCATCGTGAAAGAACTAGCAGCAACGTTGTTTGCGTTTGACATCTATAGAAAGGACAAAGATAGATTAGAACAAGAATCCCTAATTATCACCCAATAAGAAAAATTAGGGCTAGGATCCAACAATAACATTTACATACTAGAAAAGGGATGCCGTAATCTAACATGCAAATAAATTGAAGGTAAGTGAATGACGATTCACTAATTCTCCATCACAAAACATAAACTATTAGTCCTAAGTGTTTTTGAGAATTCCTAGATTCGGATGAGATTCATTGAACTATTCAATGGCATGTTTAAATCTCGATATGCCCCTCTAGTTTGTGACTGGGATGCCGAGGATCACAAAGCGGGTGTGACTTACCATGCAAATTCACATGGTGCCTTCATTGTAACGATCACCTATTCGATGTGCCGGTAAACCACACACGCTCCATCGAACTATGATGAACAATGAATCACCCTTTGCCACCTTCGCTTAGAACCAATTAGTGTGCCGGTAAACCACATACGCTCCACTAACATCTTAGCAAGGTGCAAAGTGTAATTTCATGGGATTGCATCAATTCACTTTTCCTAAAGTAACTAAGATTGGGAAATTTTAAAAAATTTAGTTACTTCGTATTTCTTATTATACTTTTAATGTGAGGATGAGGTTGCCCTATCCTACCCGTTCGGCTAACGACCCTCCACCAATCAAGCAAGCGGTGGGTGTGAGTGTACACCCATTAAGCGCCATTTTATAGGCCGCAACCTTATACCCACCTTATAGATTGGCTTCGTGAATGAGGCCTACTAGCGGTAAGACTAGCATTTAGTTATACATATATATATTAATCTAGTAATATCATATAAGTATAGGGTTGCATTTTAAACTTTTCAAAATCTAGGGTTTGAAATTTAGGTTGTCTAAATTAAAACTTTTAATCACAAATATAAATTTCAAAAACTTTAGGGTAGGTTTTAAACATTTAAAACATGAAGGATCAAATAACAAATAATTCCAATTAACAATTAATATTCTAATTATCTTTATTTGATTTATCTTGATTTCTTTGAAGATAATTACCAAAATAATTAATCATTATCATATAAGGAAATTAAATATTTTATTAGATGATAAATATCTTTAATTAGATCAAGATAATAGTCATATTTATCAAAAAATCGGATTTACATTGATCTAATATGATTAAGGTAAGTTTCCATAAGATAATTATGAAAAAATCCCGAATCTGGCCATTCCTGACGCCTGGACTCGCCGAGTGCACAAGGGGACTCGCCGAGTCAGGCCTACTCGACGAGTCCACCTTGGAACTCGCCGAGTCAGTGACTCAAAACCCAAAAAATCGAATTTTGCATGTTTGTTTCAGTTATTCAAGCAACAATTTAAAGAAAACCAATCTAGGCTCTGATACCACTGATGGGTTTTAGCCATAAGAACTTTCCTATGTGCGCATGTAAAACCCTAATGCTTGGATCTAGGCTTTCTAATAAACATGCTTTTGATTCCAAGACTTATAATGGCTAATTAGGTTAAATAACAATATTGAAACAGATCTAGAATCATAGCTTTGAATTCCTTGTTGATCTTGTTTGTCTTGGAGCTTCTAGAGTCACAATTGTCACTCCTCTAATGGCTTACAAACACCAATAGCAAGCAAGATGATTTAGGAGAGAGAAGAGGGGAGGAATTCGACCAGAGGTTCCTTGCTTAAGGTTGTGTGTCAAATTCCCTCACCCATAGGGGCTATTTATACTATCAGACTCCTTAAGGGCTTCACCCTAAACCCTAATTGGATAATCTTCTCTTAAGGCTATCCAAATCCATTCCATAGATAACCCTATGGACGATTTGAGCTATCCTAAAGCTCTTAGAATCCGTCCAAGGTGTATCCTAATGGATTTATAGTCTAAAGTCTAACTATCAAACAATTGACAGCTTATACGCTCTTATTTAATTAATCTCTTTAAGTCACCAAATTAATACCAATTAATTTATGACTTATATTAATCAAATAGCTAAATATTATTCCTTATAATATTTACTCTCTCTTAATAAATCATCCTTCAAGTTGCTATGGTGAAGGCAACTCAAAAGGACCATGCACCACCGAATATAGTTATAGCCTTAGACACTATTCCAACACTTCGGTGCATATAATTTCTCGATTGGAATACGAGAAAACGCTGACACTATGAAATATACTGATAATCCTCCGAAACCCCTTTTTCCCGACGCTCAAAATCCAAACGAGGATACGCATACCGACCCCGGGAGTTGGCTGCCCAATCATTCTCTATCTACTTGCAACAACACCAATCACCTGTCATGGATACATTCGTACTCCTCCTCAAGTACTTCCCGCATTAACTCACTCTGACCCCTTTCCTCGATCACCGACATCTCTGGTCTCATGATTTCTTATAGCATATCTCTATACTCCACTTATAACTACTCTTGACAAATCTTTGCTTTCTTACATACTGCACTCGGTTCTCCCCAACTTAGGGTTCGAACCATTACCAATTAGCACACAACCAACCCACGACTATTTTCCACCAGCGAAATCGCACCTGCCCCCGGAAAGTGCTACACCACGCCCGATAATTCCCCTTTAAGGAACTCAATCAACCCCCTATACTCTGAACCTCTGATGAACTCCTCAAGAACCTCTCATCACGACTGCCTCTAATCGTTCCAAATCTCATACCAATCCAACACTAAGCATCTCAACTGCTCAATAACATCCCTGGTTCATAGACTGCACCATAAAATCATCGTTCCTCTCACCCCAACTCATCAACCAATGTTCCAACACCGGAATTGTCCCAAGGACAGTGACCCACTCCCAACATAGAGGAAAACTCCCTGCACTGCAAAACTCAACTGAACTCCCCACTACTACCACTATAACACAACCTACTATTCTCAATTAAGTGAGGTGTGGTCCTCGACTACCTCAGTCCCAACTGACTGTCTGCTCCCGATAAGTCACTGCCTCGCAGCACACCTGCCACCTGCTACTCTTGGGAAATTCATCACCGATACGACCTGTAGGGTGTACCCCCAAACCCAAAACTGAAACATCAGGCCTCCCGTGTCTTGCACACGAACAAAAATAGCACCACCCACCTAGAAGATGACCTCTCCTCTATCGACTGATTGCTCGACTCAGACCGAAATTTTCTCCTTCCTTTAACTCCTTACCAAAATACTCTGATAGGCACTCGCCTTTCCTCTCGAGGGACGCCTCTTCATACTCAATCATGGTCTGCGGGCCTAAAACCCATAGCGTCCGATCTCTACCTCATCGATCATGACCGGATAATAAAATAATCACCAACATCATTCACTACGAACCATGGTACTCATCCCATGACATCCCTTCTCAATCTGCTCCGGTGTATGGTACCCGAACCATAGCATCACTCCTTAATCTGCTCCGACGTATGGTACTCGAACCATAGCATCACTTCTCAATCTGCTCCGATGTATGGTACTCGAACCATAACATCACTCCTCAATCTGTTCCAATGTATGGTACTCGAACCATAGCATCACTTCTCAATCTGCTCCGATGTATGGTACTCGAACCATAGCATCACTTCTCAATCTGCTCCGATGTATGGTACTCGAACCATAACATCACTCCTCAATTCGTTCCTTAGGACCTTCAGAATGCTCCCTGTAACAAGTATGGGTCCTCTGCTTTCAGTAGTACGGGCCCATACTACCTGCCACATCTACCCATACTTTCCACACGGACCATCCCAGAGCTCCTAAGTAGCTGCTCGACCTGCTCTTTCACCAATCCCATCGCACGTGCTCGCTCCCCAGCGAAATCCTCTACTCTACCAGCGCACTCATGTGGATAGGGTTATTCCCTAGGCTCTTCCGTTGTCCTCCCACTTCTTTGCTATCAGTTCCTGAAGAGCTCTTAATGATACCAGCCATCTACCTCCTGAATATCGTCATATTCACTTGGTAGCTGACTCCCATCATCGAGAGCTCCACAAAGCACAAAGCAAGCAACATTCGAGCATCGAAGAATACATAGGACTCCCCATCTGTGATAACTCCACCTTCTCGGCTCATCCTCGGAAATACCCCTGAACTCTGTAACTCTATCCCTCGTGCGTTCTAACTGGATACTCTCACTCATCACATACTCAAAAGCATAACGCACATATAACAACAAACCCTAGGCTAAGGCATCACAAATCAAGCCACTCTAGTCCTAAGATATGAAATACCTAGCCTGTCTCTAGCATGCAATAATATCTCATAAAGTGCATCATAGATATTTCATCACACAAAAGTAAGGGTATTTTGGGAAATCACCGTTTGGCTCTGGCTGATTGTACACACTGCTCTTTCTTGCTTTCTCTTTGAACTCTTATTCGCTTTTAGAAAACTATTTATTTGAAAACTTTTTCTTACTTCCTCAGTTTGAGTCCAGATTTACCCGAAGGTGCATCCGAATCCCTCAAACCAAGGCTCTGATACCAATTTGTAACACCGTAAATTTCAAGGCAAAATTTTCATTTAAAATAATCATTTAATATTAAAACACTTGTTAAAAATCTCGTTCATAATTGAATTACAAAGCATCGTTCCATTTTCACTTGAATAGAAAACCAGGAACCTCCAAAATTTGACTCTTTCGCTGGTGTGTACAATCGAGCCGGTGCCATCCCGTGTTACTGAAAGAACCTGAAAATAACATAATACAAAACACTGTAAGCACGAAGCTTAGTGAGTTCCCCAATATACAACTTACGCATATACGCCTTTCCAGGCCCTGACCTTCCGGTCCACAACACAACCTGCCTTCCGGCCCTTAACATAATCACCTTCCGGCCCGTAACATATTCGCCTTCCGGCCCATAACATATTGCCTTCCGGCCCATAACATACACAACACATAATACATTTATCATAACACATATAGCACATATATCATAAATCATATCCGACCTTTCGGTCACATTACATATTGCCTTCCGACCCATACATATTGACTTCCGGCCCATATAAACATACATAGCACGCATAGTAATTATCTTACCACATATAGCACTTATAACACATATCATATCCGACCTTCCGGTCACACAGTCAAACCCTTCCGGGTACAGTATAGTGAGAAGACTCACCTCGAGGATACTGGAAATCAGCAACTCCTGAAATCACTCGTACTCGATCCGCCGAGCTACAGACTCCCTGGATAATATCGTGCATCGCTTATTAACACCTTTATCTTTCAAGACAACTGACCCCAAGAAATCACACATAGGTCAACTCTGGTCAACAGTCCGCGCTCAACTCATCCGGACTCGGCGAGTACTCTGGCGACTCGGCGAGTCTAGTCGTCCTCCAATCCTCTAAGTTTTCCCTTCTACTCGTCAAGTATCCTCCTTGACCCGACGAGTTACTCCTGGAAGAATCGTGGGGCCACCCCGACTCCACTCGCCGAGTCTGATGAACAACTCGACGAGTCCCAGTTATTCTTCAAGCTACTCGCCGAGTCTGCTCATCTGACTCGGCGAGTCCATGCCATGCAGCCACGCAAACTGCTTCCTAAGGTCATAACTGCTCCGACCATTCATAGGTCTGGACTTCCTCGACTAGTCCATTACATAAGATCTTCATTTAGGTGCTCATGATACACCCCAAGACTTATAATTTACATGTTGACCTAAGGCATAAGGATTTCAATCCAAAACCTTCACCAATTCCCGAAATGCACAGACATGGGATATTCTGGACCTCCAAGGGTCCTAATACAGGGTTACAATCGTTTGGGGAACAAGGGTAACATTCAATCTATCCATAAAAGGGTTCCATAAACCCTAATCCTCAAAATACATCACCATAGCAGAGTATACACACATTCTTACCTGGATAATGTGTTCTCTGTGTCCCCAATCCTCAGAATGTGACCCCCTTGCTGTTCCTTAGCCAAGCCCTTCTCTTCTTTGCACAACAACTCCTTCAAAATCACCAATGGCCTTTAATCTTGATCTAGATGCACACAATCGATTTAGGGTTCTTCTCAGAAGGCTAAAACGAACAATGAAGGCCAATAAGTCCTCTTTATACATCCCAAACCTGAACGGCTAGGGTTTTCGCTAAACAGCGCAGACTCGCCGAGTCCCTATCTGACTCGTCGAGTCCAGTCGCGAACCCGCGACCAGGTCTGCGATCCTACTCGGCGAGTCTGGCTCCAACTCGCCGAGTCCCCCCTTTAAAACACCCCAAAATATAATTTTAACAATACTTGAGATTCCGGGCTGTTACAATGTATCTACTTGTGCTACATAGGATCCTCGCGCATGTTCAAGCCGTAAACTAACACTTAGCATCCTACTCGACACAATTCTCAACTGGTGAGTTCATACCCCTACACCTTTTTCCATGTTTTTCATGTTTTCAGAGGGGGGGGGGGGGCAGAATACAAGCAAAAGTACAAGGAAATCTTGTACTCAAACTTATTATTTCGTATGAAATGTTTTGTATTCAGTATGCTATTAACACATAAAATCGTATTAACCAACCGTTTGACTCGCAAAGTTAGTTTTCAAACTAATTGCGAAACTCATTATAAAATGTTATATTTTATGTTTGATAATGGATTTCATGCCATTTATCAAACAGGATTTTCCGTATTATTACTTCTAAATTCATTATTCTTAAGATTGGGGACATGTCCTCTGTAACACTCCACAGAGATACGCGAGTGGAGGACCGCACCTGTAACCAGAATCTCCTGAACGGAGAGCGTCACTTGAGTGTATAGATCTATACGGGGCTGACTACCCCGCACCTTGCTACTAGCTACAATTGGACCGGCAGGTCTATGGGTGACAAAAGAAATAAAATTGATAATGGCCTTCTTCTTGCCATATCTAGTTTATCGTATGATTATAGAACTCGCAACTTAGATAATGGAGATTTACTTTTAACTAATAAAGAACTTAGTGAATTAATAACCTTAAGAATTAGTTTACTACCTACTTATTAGTTTTATATATGTGGTAAAAGTAATGCACTTTACAAGGTTAACCAGGCTGTCAGGATACTTCATTAACGTTACAAGTATGGTATATCGTTGTACACTTCATTCTAGAATGATAACCAACCACCAACTTTTTAGAAAATAAGGGTTTTTCCTGGGATAACTTAAACTTTTCTTGACCAGGCTATTTAACAAATGCATAACTAAACTTCTATTATAAGAAAATATGGGATTTTCTTGGATAACAACTTTTTTAGAAAACCAAAGGAAACTTGTTCTTTTACCAGAAACAAACCTCTTATGAACTCACCAGCTTTATGCTAATATTTTTAAAACTACTTGTATTCTCTGGTTCTCGTTAGACAGTTATCCCGCGATCTTTTGGAGAAGACGGAGCGTATATAAGTCTCTTCTCTATTTTGTTATACTAATGTATATGTAAACATGTATTACCCTCCTTTCAAATAAATGTAAATATTCCTATGTAATGTAATTGTTGTGGTTACTATGATTGCTATGTACATTGGTTGTGATACTTTACATGACGTCCTCCTCCCCAGAACGTTTCTGCCATTGATTTCGAGGTGTGATAGATTGGTATCAGAGCCCTTGTTTATAGTGAACTAAGTATAGCGAACCTTATATGGTATATAACTATAAACACTAAGGGGCCGAAGTGCTCTGAACTAAAGGTATACTTTAAAAATATAAGTATTTTTACTCCAAGTATACAAGAATATCTAAACGTCAGAAACCGTAATCATGAACAGAACAAAACAGAAGTAATTAGGTGTTGTGCACTGCGGTTAAACCTAGGCAGCTATGTAGTCGTGTCTAGGGTTAGTATAGCTTTATCAACTATATTCATTCGAGGCACGACCAACATGTGCTTGGGAGTGGCTGTGGTGTACAGCAAGCCTAAAACTTACTAAATATCCAAACAATGAGTCATCGTTGTAGCGAAACATAAAAATACAATGGGAGTGTTTTCTAGAATCAACTTCTTCATAGAAATCCTCATTTAAGTGTTGCTACTTGTTTCCCTTAGCGATAAATTCCCTTGCTTTAGTAGCTTTCCTATATATTATTGCTTGGTCTACCATAATGAGATATCTCTTGTTCCATATCTCATGATTCAATTTAGAGGACTTACAATCCTCCGACACCACATCCTCCTTAATTCGACCCTATCATATTTCAGGCAACTATTACTACCGCAGTGACGGATGTAATGTCACACTTGAACCCCGATGGGTCAGGCGTATCAGGAAGTAATACCCATCCCTAAAATCATGAAGGTGACTGGGGGGATAATGAGTGTAGTAAGACTAAGAAGATATTCTAGAAAAAGCAAAAGGGTCAGAGTTCACAAAGGCCCTCCAAGAAGCACAAAACTATGTCAGTCCACGCTGCTACTACTCCTGTTGCTGTTTCTATCGTCGCTTCTACAAATCAAGCACCTACCAGTAGGTATGTTGGTACCCTCCTTAGGTGCAACAAGTGAAACTATCATCATCTCACTTCCAGCCCGTGACGTGGGGTGTTTTGCAACAACTGTGGCAAGAAGGGTCACCTTGCGCGAAACTGCAAACACCAGCCCAACCAACCAATCAAGCTTCCGGAGAAGGTGTCGGTCAGGCCTACTACGGTTGCGGTGAAGTCGGGCATTTCAAGCGAAACTACCCCAAGGCAGCCAGAACTAGCAACACTTGGAGAGTTCTAACTATCAGACGAGATGAGGCAGCCGTCGATCCCACCATTGTCTCGGGTATGTTCCTTCTTGACAATTCTTATGCTTTCATCCTTTTCGATTCTGGTGCTGAAAGAAGCTTTCTTAGCCATTCATTCAAACATCTTCTTAAACCTAATCCTCAACCATTAACCGAAACATTTACCATCGAGGTGGCTAACGGTGAGAAAAAAACGCTAATGATATATTCATAGGACGTACCCTTACCCTGAACGATCATAGTTTCCCCATTGACCTAATGCCAGTTTCCATAAAGAGTTTTGATGTTATCATTGGCATGGATTGGTTGAGTCCCAATGATGTTGATATCCTTTGTTACAAAAAAGCCATCCGTCTCAATCTTCCCAGTGGCTAGACTCTCCTGATCTATGGTGATAAACTAAGTTCTAATCTTCGCATCATTTCATGCATCAAAACTCAAAAGCTTCTGCGAAAGGAGTGCCACATATTCCTAGCGCATGTAATCAACGAGAAACAGGAAGTTAAAGACCTTGAGAGCATCCCCGAAGTTTGCAACTTTCCTAATGTCTTTCCCGAAGAGCTCTCGGGAATTCCTCCCGAATGCCAAGTCGATTTTTGTATCGACCTAATTCACGGGGCTAACCCTGTAGCCAAATCTCAGTATCGTTTATCTCCGGAAGAAATGCAGGAGTTATCTAGTCAACTTAATGAGCTGCTCGACAAAGGGTTCATCAGACCGAGTTCCTCACCTTTGGGAGCCCCAGTATTATTTGTGAAGAAGAAAGATGCATCCTTTCGGATGTGTATAGACTACTGCGAGTTGAATAAATTGACCGGCAAAAACCGTTATCCTCTTCTTCGAATAGACGACCTTTTCATTCAACTTCAGGGAGCCAGTTACTTCTCGAAGATAGACCTTAGATCAGGGTACCATCAACTTCGAGTTCATGAGAATGATGTTTCCAAGACAGCATTTAGGACTCGATGTGGTCATTACGAGTTCGTAGTGATGCCCTTCGGTCTAACCAACGCACCGGCAGTGTTCATGGACCTGATGAACCAGGTGTGTCACCCCTTTTCTGGACAATTTTGTTATCGTGTTCATTAACGACATACTTGTCTATTCTAAAAGCAAAGAAGATCACAAACAACACCTAAGGTTAGTATTGGAAACTCTTAGATTAGGGAAGCTGTACGCGAAATTCTCCAAGTGCGAGTTCTAGATTTGGAAGGTAAATTTCCCTGGTCACGTGTTAAGCGAGGCGAGTATACATGTGGATCCATCCAAAATCAAGGCTATAGAGAATTGGTCGGCACCGAAGATGCCTACATAAATCCGTCAATTCTTGGGTCTCGTCGGCTATTATCGCAGATTCATTCAGAATTTTTCCAGAATCGCCAAACCCGTAACCACTGTAACACAGAAAGTTGTACCCTTTTGTTGGAGTGAGAAGCAAGACACCGCCTTCCAAACATTAAAGCGAGCCTTGTGCAGTGCACCTATCCTATCCCTGCCCAAAGGGACAGAAGATTTCATTGTATATTGTTGTTGGGCTGAAGTTTATTTTGAAGATTGCGTCTTTTTGGGCTCGATAGCATAAGTTATTTTGTATTCCGGTTTGGGCCTGTCCAACCGTGAACCTTTTATGTTTTGTATATAAGTTTACGCTTGCATGCATATTAGGTTAAGGTTTTTAGAGATCTGCGAAATACCGATTCATCCAGAAGATAACAGGTTTCTTTAATCGTTCTTGTAACCTTCCAATCCTCTACAGTTGATGTTCTTAATAGAGCTCTTCTGAGGATTTTGTTTAATCATTCGACACGTTTGATTCAATCTTGACTTGTTCTTATTATTGCGTTCATTCAGTTTTATATTTACATACTTGTTCAAGATCTAATCGATCTTTATAGATTAAAGGTTGGTTTAATCTCATCAATTGGTATCAGAGCAGGAGGCTGTGTAATCTATACACATCTTTTCTGTGAAAAAGATTTCCATTAGGGTTTTTTCGCAATTATCAATATTTATTGAGCCGTCATCTCTTTATTGACGTATCTTGATATTTATTGCTTTGCCCTAATCTGCTTTATTACAAGTCTGATCTGTGAACAGGTTTTTACGATTATAATGGACGCGACGCAATCAAACCTTACTAATATTTCCAACAGCATCGGTTCAACGACAAAGATTCCAGTCTTATACACCCATGACTATGAAATATGGGCGCATCACTTTGAAGACTACGTGATTGGATCGGAGGATAATGGGTACCTCATATGGGAAGCCATCACCAATGGACCGTTTTCTCATTCTGCATTGTCCAGAATCATCAAGACACAAAAGGAGTACAATGATCTGCTAAAGGACGTGAAGGATATTGCACAAGATGAAAAGGATAAATTCCAGTGCAATATTAAGGCATTAAGGTTGATCAGATTCGCCCTTCAGTCCGACACATTCAGGTTGGTCAGCTCATGCACGACAGCAAAGGAAGTTTGGGATAGACTTCGTAAACTGTACTCTACAGGCAAGGAGCCGAAGAAACGGTGACCCAGACGTTTGATCGTTTTAATCATCTTCTCAGCAAGATGATCAAACACGATATTGAAAGGAAGCTTATCGAAAAGAAGGTTACTTTCTTGAACGGATTGAGGTCTGAATGGAGAGCAGTAGTTTCCACAGTCAAAGCCCATGAGCAGTTTAAATCATACTCTTTGGCGAAACTGGTGGGTATTCTTAAGTCCCAAGAAAATATTGTGGTGCAAGAAAAGAACGTCGTTTCTAGTCTTGGTTCGCTGGCCCGCCTATCTAAATGTAAAGCTGTGATGGAAGATGAAGATCTCAACTTGGAGGAATATGATCTCACGTGTGAGGATTATGCCATGATGGTGTCCAATCCCAAGAGGTTCATAAAGAAGAGATTCCCCAGCAACAAAAACCGAAACTGGCAGGGGAGTTACAGCTCTGAAAAGGTGAACAATGAACCAAAGGCTGAGGAGCACAAGAAGGAACCGAAGGTGGATGGCGATTCCGGAGTAAGCTGTTTCTACTGTGGTGGGAAAAACCACTATGCCAAGGACTGTGTCCTTAAGAAGATGGCTGAAAAAGATGATGGAAATGATGAGGAAGCTGTGTTGCAGAAAAAATTGGACGAGTTGAGAAAGAAGAAGTCTACCGCTAAGCCTTCTATTAATGCTCTCATTGTGCAGGGTTCGGTTAAAGATGACGAGTTCGGTAGCACGGAAGTTTGGTCTACCGACTCAGAAGACGATGAAGTGAGGAAGCCTACCCATGGAAAGGCTTATGTGGCAAAGGAGGAAAGCAGTGGAGGAAGATGCTTCATGGTAACTGATGTATCTCAAATGCGGGGATACAACACCGATGGAGGAAGCGATGGACCGAAGGTACAGGAGGAGATGTGCTTTACGGCCAAACCTCTTAGCCAGCAATTCAATAAGCTCGATGAATTGATAAAGAAGGTACAATCTGTTTTTGTTTCATTCAAAGTACCATCAACCTCATATGAGAAAGAACTAAAAAATGTTAATACAAGAATTTCTCATATAGATAGTAGCTTAACTCAAACTCGAGTCACCAATTCTAACCTAACTGATCAATTAAGCAGGGTGGCATCGAAAAGTGAGGAGCAGAGAATGTGGATCGAGTTAAAGGAGTCGGAATTAGTTAAAGTTAAAGACGAAAACATTTATTTGCAAAGAGACAATTTAAAATTGTTAAAACAGCGGAATGTTTTTTGTTTAATTGCTAAACGTTTGTACTCTAATATTACTCAGCTTCACCTGGATTGTGAAATAGCCCAAAAGATCCATCGCATGATTTTGCCCTTCCTAGAGTTTAAGAAGGATGAAATCGATGCTGAAGCCTACAACTGTGAGAGTGTGATATCGTCTGATGATGTCAATCCGACCTACATGTATGGACTGGACAAAATTGAGTCCTTCATTAAATCCAAGGACCACAAGGACATGCTTAAAAACCTTTTGGATGAAAATGACATACTTAAACTGAGAACCGAAACCATGCAAAAATTTAACTCTTTAAATGCCAACGTAAGCTCAGAAAACAAAATTGATGTTGAAAATGCATCTGAGCTTAACGAGGATGAAAACATGAGTGAAATTTTTGTAGAGGACACGGTTGACTGCTCAGAATTTACTAAAAACGAACCTGAAAACCACAAGAATCTTATTTCTGAAAATTCAGTAGAGTTCGCTCGTTTGTCCCATCAAAAGTCCCCAGTATTAGTTGAGAAAGCAGTTGTGTATCAAAAGGTCAGGACCACTCCGAATCAAGTATACAAGGTGACAGGAGTAACCGAGCATCAAACAGCTGAACTCACAGCTATTGTAAACGAAGACAACGCTGATGGCTGCGATGAGTACTTCTGGGAAGCTCCAATAGATAATGCAAACGAAACCATTGGTTTATCTGAAAGAACCTCCTGGAAGAGCAAAGGAAGATACATACCTGAACCCTTGAATAAGCCGGACAACTTCGATGAGCCAAGCACCAGTGGTACAAAAGATATTCCTCAGAAGATTGATCGTTCGGCAAAAGAAGACATTCCCTCTACTCCTTCGGCTCAAAGTAATACTACTGTAGTTCAAAAGGAACCAGCCAAGGGGACACCAAAAACGAAAGCGAATGTTCATCATCAACCTAATCAGATGAGGAATAGGAAGAGAGAAAGGAACAATAGATACAGGAAGAACCTTTCTGAAAGGAAACAATTCTGGCATTCCCAGAATGCATATTTCTCACACCAAGACAAGAATCTGAAGTATGAAAACAATCCTGTAGGAAAGCCTGAAAGTCACAACAACCGAAAGCCAAGGTTCGGGTCACGAGAAAATATCAACTGAAGGCTAAGGTTCGATTCTGAAAAAGACTTCAACCGAAACCAAAGGTTCGGTTCCAAGGACAGCTCCAACCGAGCGCAAAGGTTCGGTTCTGAAGTCAAAAGAGACCAAGACTCTAAGGACGATCCCTCCAACGATCAAAAGCAAAAGGGTCACCTAGAGTCTCAAGCCAGGAAGTCCTCTCAATCCAAACCCTTTCATTCTAATTCTTATCGTTCTTCTAATTCTTCTACTTCCACCGATTCCTCTTGTTCTAAAAAATCTCATTTGTCAGCTGAACAAAAGGGAAAGCAGAAGGTCAATGAATCCAAACCAGAGTCCAAACCGAACACACCCAATCCTAACAAAATAAAAGTTTTTACCATTAAAAAGAAAGATGAAACAACTCTTATAAAATGAACTTATCTTGTTGACGTCTCTCTTACTGTTCCCGTTCCCATGCAAAGCTCACGTGGACCCAAGAAACTTTGGGTTCCTAAATCTGCCTAATTTTTGCAGGTTATAAGTGACGAGCAGTTCAACAAAGAATGGTACATCGATAGTGGCTGCTCACGTCACATGACAGGGAGGAAAGAGGAGCTTACGGAATACAGATCTCTTGCAAATGGTGGCAACGTCAAGTTTGGAAATAATTCTTTCGGCACCATAAAGGGATACAGGATGATAACAAATGGGGACTTTACTATAAGGAAGGTGGCTTATGTGGAAGGACTCCAACACAACCTCATTAGTGTATCTCAGCTTGTTGGAGGTATAGGTCTCAAAGTCTCGTTCGATGATGAAGGTTCTGAAATCATAGAGAAAAAGACAAAGAAAGTGATTCTCAAGTCAGAGCGAAAGGGTGAAATGTTTCCCTTAAACCTTAAACCCATCAAAGGAAACCCGGCTATATGCTTGTTGTCAAAAGCTCAATCTGACAAAAGTTGGTTGTGGCACCGAAGATTATCTCATCTCAATTTTAAAGATATTAACAGACTTGTCACTGGAGGTCATGTTAGGGGTCTTCCATTGCTCAAGTTCGACAGAGATCATTTGTGTGCTGCATGCGAAATGGGAAAGCAGAGTCGTCAAAGTCACCCATTTATAATCAACACAAAAGTTGTTGAACCACTCGAATTACTTCATATCGATTTGTGTGGTCCTTCATCCATCGAAAGCATCGGTGGTAGCAAGTATATTCTTGTTATTATTGATGACTTTTCATGATTTACATGGGTGTTCTTTCTAAAGCTCAAATCTGAAGCGACTCAAAAGCTGAAAGTGTTTATCAAGCAAATTGAAGTACAACTCAAGAAGGTTGTTCGCAACATTAGAAGCGACAATGGTCTCGAATTCAAGAACAGGGAGTTTGAAGAGTTTCTTGCAGAAAGGGGAATTAGTTACAATTTCTCAGCTCCCTACACCCCGCAACAGAACGAAATAGTCGAAAGACGAAACCGATCTTTGTGTGAAGCTTCCCGAACTATGCTAAGTTTCGCTTCCTTACCTCTTTATTTTTGGGCTGACACTATTTCGGCTGCTTGTTTTACACAGAACAGATCCTATCTCAACAAGAGGTTCACACTCACTCCATATGAGATACTAAACAACAGAAAGCCCAATGTGAAATTTTTCCATGTGTTCGGCTCAAGGTGTTTCATCTTTAATTCTAAAGAACACCGCAACAAGTTTGATGTCAAAGCTGATGAGGGAATTTTTCTGGGTTACTCACTCACATCCAAGGCGTACAGGGTCCTAAACAAGCGTTCGAGAAGGATTGAAGAGACATACTATGTGACCTTTGATGACAGCTATGTCAAGAAGCTACAGGCTAAAGAAGACACCGCTGGGGAAATCTTTCTTCTAACTGGCCAGGTCACAGTCTCGGTCGCCAACTTATATGAGACATTTCTGGAGCTCTTTGACGAACCGGAGAAAGCTTCACTCTCCGAAGCAGGTGCAGCAGACAAGAAAGTTGATCATATGAAGTAGATTGTCGAAGATGCTGCAAGAAGAATGCATGAAGGAGAATCAACCACTAACGACTCTCCATCCAACAACGATTCTGTCGAGGGGGAGCCAAGATTTCATGTCGAGGGAGAACCAAGCTCTCATGTTGAGGGGGAGCCAAACTCTCATGTCGAGGGGGGACCGAGCTCACAAGTCCAGGGGGAGCCAAATTCTACAACTTCAACCGAAGGTCCTTCATCAATCGAAGAAGCCTCAACACCTAGAAGCTCAGTACCACAAGAAACACCTGAACCTCATGTTTTTTAAAGCTCATCAATTGAGGGGGAACATAAAGATATGATGCTCGGTTACGATAGCCAATCTGAGCCAGAAGAAATAATTAATGCTGAACTAGACCCAACCTTTGATCCGAATTACCCTCCTCTTATCAAATGGACCAGAGATCATCCTATTTCTCAAATAGTTGGTGATGTATCTGAAAAGGTTCTGACCCGATCACAACTGAAGGCAAAACAGACATCCTTATTTTCAAAGGTTGAGTTTTGTATGTTTAACTCATTCGTATCAAAAGTTGAACCGAAGACAGTTAACTCTGCCCTAGATCACTCTGATTGGGTTCAAGCAATGCAAGACGAACTGAACGAATTTGAAAGGAACAAAGTCTGGCGCCTCATTCCAACTCCTCCAGATGCTTCGGTTGTTGCTCTCAAATGGGTTTTTAGGAACAAAATGGACAAGCAAGGTAATGTTATAAGGAACAAGGCTCGTCTGGTGGTAAAGGGATACTGTCAGGAGGAAGGGATAGACTATGAAGAGACTTTCGCTCCAGTAGCTAGGCTAGAATCTGTTAGAATATTTCTGGCTTATGCTGCTCACAAGAACTTTGAGGTTTTTCAAATGGACGTCAAGTGTGCATTTCTCAATGGAGAACTCGAAGAAACTGTGTACGTGGAGCAACCTCCTGGGTTCGTGAACGAAAAGCATCCAAATCATTGCTATATTCTGGATAAAGCTGTGTACGGTCTCAAGCAAGCTCTGAGAGCCTGGTATGAAACGCTTACAAAATTTTTAAAGATGTCTAAATTTAAACAAGGTTCGGTTGACCCAACCTTCTTTCACAAAAAGGAAGGTAACCACCTTATGATAATTCAAATTTATGTCGATGACATCATCTTTGGCTCCACGAATCCCAGCTTAACAGCTGAATTCAGAAAGCTGATGGAGACTAAGTTTGAAATGAGCTCAATGGGTCCTATTAACTTTTTCCTTGGTTTAAACATAAGACAGGGACCCGAAGGCATCTTTATTAATCAGGAAGCTTACACGAAGACTCTCCTAGCAAAGTTTGGTATGATGGGAGACACAAAAGTCAAAGTCCCAATGGCATTCGGCACCAAGCTTACCCCATCCCTAGACAAATCGGCTGTCGATATCACGCTCTATCGTCAAATGATTGGCTCACTGATGTATCTAACTGCTAGCAGACCTGATATCATGTTTTCTATGTGTTATTGTGCTCGATTTCAGGCAAACCCACGCGAACCTCACATGCTTGCAGTGAAGAACATCTTACGCTATCTCAAGCGAACCACCTCCTTAGGTCTATGGTATCCATCCAACTAAGGCTTCTTTGTTCAAGCCTATTCTGATGCTGACCTTGGAGGATGTGTACTCGACCGTAAAAGCACAACTGGTGGCTGTCAATTCCTTGACTGGAAGTTGGTCAGCTGGCAATCCAAGAAACAAACGTGTGTGTCATTGTCCACTGCCGAAGCGGAATACATTGCAGCTTCATCCTACACATCACAAGTGATTTGGATCCAAAGTCAACTTCGAGACTATGGACTCAATATGAAGAAGATCCCACTATATTGTGACTCTGAAAGTGCAATTAGGATCTGTCATAACCCAGTGCAACACTCCAAAACTAAACACATAGCACTGAGGTATCACTTCATCAAAGATCACGTGGAAGATGGAAACGTCGAAGTTCACTTCGTAAGAACCACTGATCAACTGGCTGACGTCTTTACAAAAGCTCTTCCTGAAGCATCATTCAATAAAATATTGCAAGGACTAGGTATGATGGAATCAGAGTCAGTTCCTCACACTACCTCTCAAACTCAAACGTAAGAACCGAAACGAACCGAACGTTCGGGTTCGGTTCAACTATTTGACTCACTCATTACTTCAAAGGTAGTTTTTCTCTGTTGTATATTTCTTGTACAATTTTTTTTTCCTCGTATTAAAATTATTTTTCCTTGTTTGCCTAAATTTCTTGGTTCCTCAAAATTTTATTGAACCGAAACCAACCGAAGGTTCGGGTTCGGTTTTTCAAAATTTTCTAGAACCGAAACCAACCGAAGGTTCGGGTTCGGTTTTTCAAAATTTTCAAGAACCGAAACCAACTGAACGTTCGGGTTCGGTTTTTCATATTCTTTCCAAAGTTTTTTTTATGTCTTATTTTTTTTAAGTCTTATTCTTTTTCTTTTCCTCTTACTTATTTTTTTCCTCTTGTGTGTTCGTGTTCGTTTATGGGGATAAATTTGATGAAATACCTAAGTGTCCATAAAAGCATGCTGATGTATGTGTCTCAAGCCTCATAAGATTTTGAATAATGGCCTTCATGACCTGGTATACACAAACCTTGTCTTCCCAATAAGGCCAACTCATTTATTCTAATCGTGAGCTACCTCACTCTTTTCTCACATGAGTTAAGAGTTTCCTGCTTGGTCCTTATTTTCGCAGCAGAGGTACTACGTTCTCTTACACCATCTCCACTTTACTTCTCCACTAAACTCATTCCATCATAGTAACCCTTGAGACTCTCAGAAATTACCGCTGAGGTTTATGGTTACACAACATCTGTGTTTATGATCTTAGTCTCGTGTCACTACGAGCTAAATGAAACCCAAAATTCAATACCTAATGAATTGACGGTGACCAATTAAGTTGCTCAAGTTTTCACTAAAGGATTGACGAATGTACCCTATTAAAATCTCCAATTTTATGAGATTCCTATGAAATTGTTAAAACCCATAACATTTCTTCCCTTGGGATCTAGTTCTTATTTTTCTTACTGTGATTTTATTTTTTTCCAAGCCACTCTTATTTAGCCTAATTAAAAGAAGCATTTCAACATTTCTTAATAAATGGTTGATCGTAATTTAACGGGAATCCACTTTTAAACCTTAAGTTCTCTCTTGTCCTATGGCATTAACTGCGCGTGTGGAAATAGTAACGGCTTGTCCCTATGAAACGGCGCTTGTTGGGCGGCGTGATCCTAGGAACCTGACACTCTCTCTCCTACGTGATCATCGCACGCCCCAACTGTCATCCATCTGTCACTCAACAACCCGGTTCAAATTTCCATAAGAGATTTGAAACGATTTTTCTCTCTCCTATCACCCACTATAAATAGCCCACTACACCACCTTTTACCTCTTTACCACCTTCAAAATTTCCAGAGCGCAAATACTCCTAAACAGTTTCCTGTTCATCATCTTATTCATACCTGCAAAAATGGCTGATTCCTCTTCTGTTGATGCTACCTCACAGATCCTTCCCATTCGCCCACAACAATGTATGGTCATTGATCTTAACCCACTGGCGTACGACTCCTATATGTCGCCGGTCATAAAGTGTTTGAAGTATTCCCAACTTGTTCCGGCTCTCTCCAGAATCGAATCTGTGTTGATGGTGGCCCTATCGCAGGTCTACGCGACTGCATACTACGACAAGGCCGTCGACCGGGTGTTTTTCGAGATTGCAGAACACAAAACCTCAGTCTCTCGCCAACGTTTCTGCACCTTTCTAGGGTTTGCTGTTGACCCTTCAAGAGTTCATCCGGAGTCAATTCAGATTGGTCATCTGTATAACATGTTTTACAACATGGGATACACAGAAGTTCTTACCTCTGTTGCTAAATTCAAAAAGTCATGCCTGCTGCCACAGTGGAATGGCCTATTTACAGTCCTCTTCAAGGGCTTATCAGAAAGAAGCTCAGGATCAGACGGTGCAAGTCGTCTTTTCCTAACCATAATGTATGGGGTCTATAATGGGATTAACCTGGACTATGGGTTTGTCCTATGGCAACAACTTATTCAAAGTCTCTCCTCATCATCCCGACACTCTGAGGTGTCGTTGGCCCGCTTCTGGATCCTGATTACAAAATGGGCCATGGATAGATTTGATGTTCCTACTGCTGACGGTGCATCGATGTCTTCTGTTGGCACTTTCCATACCAAGAAGATCATCATCTCAGATGCATCGAAGTTTTCCTTCATTGGCTCCATCCCGGAGTCAATGTATGGCGACGTGCCCTCTGACAGCAGGTTGATTCGGAAGATCAAGGAGCTATGGCCATCTGGTCCAAGGGAACTGACACCGTATATGCTCAGGTCGATTCACGAGGCAGAGAAACTGGTGAGCAGGGGCAAAAAGGAGGAAAAAGGGAAGCATGCGTCCAAAGCTCCAAAGGGACCTTCTCCCAAAAAGAGGAAACAAACGAAAGCTGCACAATCCCCCCAGCCAAAGAGGAGGAAGACTCAACCGAAGCGAAAGCTTATTATTCCCTCTTCTTCAAGTGACTCTGAGGGTGAGAGTTCAGGTTCTGACGGCTCTCAAGGAGCCGAATCTCCTCAACGAGGCAACACACCACCTCGTTCCCCTACCCCAGAAATGGCACTTCCCAATTCCCCAGTTCCTTCACCTCCACCAATCTTTACAACTACCACCGAATCACCTCACGTAACCGAACCACCTCAAACCAAAACCCATACAACCGAAACTACCCATACTCAACCACCACCCAAAATTATACCAACACCCACTCAACCTGATCCTACCAAACCCACAACACCCCCAACTTCACCACCCCCTTCCTCTCCTGAAAATGCCTCTGAGGGTGAAAACCCTTATCTTGGTGGTGAAAATATGATCTTTGATTCGGTCTACTATAGTCCGTTTCAGGTTCAGAGTGACGAGGAGGATGATGCTCCAGTAACAAAGAAGCATCTCAAAGAGCTCAACGAGAAGATTGACCTACTTCTCGCCTCCTCTTCCAACCAGCAATCCTCTCTTTCTGAAGCTGCCCTTCAGAAGATTGTTGATGCCTTCTCCAGGGCTCAACATGATTCGGTGGCTTCAGCAACTGCTGCAATTGATGCATCCACTCGAGCCTGTGAGACAGCGACCGAAAAAGTCGATAAACTATTTTCTGACGCTTCTACCCTGCTGAAGTCCTTGCAGGAAAGTGCCAATGCCACCAAGACATCTTTGGAACCAATTGTTCAACAATTGGCCAACTTTGTCTCATCGGAGTTGCCTTCCTTCGCTATTCTTCGCCAAAACATAAGCGACGACAACTCGGCCCTTCGTGCCTCCATTGATGCTCGCCTCGCCAAGCTACAAGAAGATCTTGCAACCGAGCGTTCGTTGATGGACGATCTGGCAACCAAAACAACCGCCCTTGAGGTCAAAACAACTCAACTCTCCCACTCCCAACAACAACTGGAAGATCTTCGATCCGAAAGAAAGGTGATCAAGACGTTTGTTTCGGATGTCCACGCCGCTATATCCAACATTCTGGAAGCACACGATCCCATCTTAAACTTTTCGGTGAGGCGTTCACTTGCTGAAAAACTCTCTCCGGCCATCAATCTTCTCAACAAAGTCGAAGGGCTACCTAGTTTCATGTCCATTCCGAAACAAGGGGGAGATGACAAGTTAGGATCGAAACCACCTCCTTCCTCCAAAGCTACTCACACGACCGAACCATCTCCGACTGGTCAAGCCTTAGGCTCGGGTGTGAAGAACAAAGGCAAAAACATAGCTGAGGAACAAGATGAAGAATGAGACAAGGAGACCATTGCTGACATTTTAAAAAGAAAGAACAGTCGCAAGGTTGATGAAGATGCCAGTCGTGTGGCGCGAGAAGCTGAAGAAGCCGAACGCAAAGAAAAAGAAGCCCACGATCTCCTTGAGAGCCGAAAGACTCTCTTCCCTGCCTGGACCAGGGAACGTTTGATTAAAGAGGCCATTGAAACTCCTAGCATTTTATGGCTCGAGCCGGTTATCTCGTTCGACTGCAGCAACACTGTCGATTCGCAGTTCGATATGCCGCTGACTCGAAAGGCGTTCATCTACCACGTCTTCTCAAACATATTTGAAGTCCCTCACCCGAATGCTGAGCTTGATAGGGAGCTCATTGACTTCTATCTGGCGACTGCTCGTCCACAATACTTTACTTGGAGCGCCCAGAAGATTGTAAACGTTCGGGTGCTGAAACCTTATACCGAAGTTCGTTTTATAAATGTTCGGTTCAAGTTGATTCGGGGATCTGCAAGAACTGCTCTTATTATCTCCCTGGCAGATCTACCGAATCTAAATCCTCATGATTGGATTGTCCTGTATAATATCCTTTTGACTAATGAAGCCTAATATGGTCCCATTCTAGACCATGTCAAAAGGATGTTAGCCTGCTACATCATGGAGGTTGCCCTAATGGATCAGGAGGTCGCCACAGTCTTCAAGAAGAAACCAAAGATTGCTCCTGTGCGATCAGCCAGTGATCTCAACCAAATGCTATTGGGCAGGATCGACCCGAGACGCAACTCGGTTATGTTCACTAGAGCGGAAGGATAGAAATGTCTCTTCGCTTTAGCTAACAAGCATCTTTACACCACAACTTGTTTGGAGCATGTGTTATTCATTATCAAAAGGTGTAAAGAGAACTCGGCTGATGACATCAAGTACTTCGAAGATATGATTAATTGGTACATCCGGTTTAGACAGACCATTCTCTCCATCACCAAATGTCTGTTTAGCACCGTGAAAAAGAAGGTACCTACTTCAGCTGCTGGCCCAAGTAACTAGTGAAGGTCTCGCTCCAAATTGACGCAAAGGGGGAGATTGTTGGGCTGAAGTTTATTTTGAAGACTGCGTCTTTTTGGGCTCGATAGCATAAGTTATTTTGTATTCCAGTTTGGGCCTGTCCAGCCGTGAACCTTTTATGTTTTGTATATAAGTTTACGCTTGCATGCATATTAGGTTAAGGTTTTTAGAGATCTGCGAAATAGCGATTCATCCAGAAGATAACAGGTTTCTTTAATCATTCTTGTAACCTTCCAATCCTCTACAATTGATGTTCTTAATAGAGCTCTTCTGAGGATTTTGTTTAATCATTCGACACGTTTGATTCAATTTTGACTTGTTCTTATTATTGCGTTCATTCAGTTTTATATTTACATACTTGTTCAAGATCTAATCGATCTTTATAGATTAAAGGTTGGTTTAATCTCATCAATTGTGATGTATCCAATCAAGGCTTAGGCTGTGTGCTTATGCAGAGAGGAAAAGTTATCGCTTACGCCTCGAGGCAGCTGAAGGCACACGAAGTTAACTACACAACTCACGACCTGGACTTAGTGATGGGTTTTGAGCATTCTAACACTTCCTAAGTGTACATGCAACCCTAATAACCTTAGATCTATGTTTGTCTAATTATCATGCAAAGTTGAATTCCAAGGTTATATTCCTATCTAGCATACATGGGAACAATTTTAACTTAAAGTACAGATAGAATAACTTACCTTGTTGTTGTTTGTGTTCCTTGAAACCTTGTGAGCCTAGCACCCCAAGTGTGATGCCTCAAATGCTTCACACAACACCAAATGCTCTTGGAAGAACTTATGAGAGAACACACACTTCTCAAAATCGGCCAAGCCCTCTTGTTTCTTAGTGTGTAGATGATTTTAGGTGGAGAACATGTTTCTTATATAGTGTTGACACATCTAGGGTTACACCCTAATGTGTCATGACTCTTCATTTCCATGACCCATGGGTTTGTAACTCCCATGGAGCATCCTATGGGTGGAACCCAACTTGATAGTCCATGGAGCCTTTTAGCCCACTATACAAGATATGGATGATTTACATAATCAACCCATATATTTAATTAGTTATCTTTTGATCACATAATTAATTCTTGATCAAACTAATCAAATAATATTATTAATATATTAGAACTTATAATATATTAATAATCTCCAAGTGTTATTTCTCTCATTTAGTCTATCCAATTGCATGATGCCATGCAACCCAAATGGACCATGCCGGGTCAGGTCAAGTACATACCAGAAATAGTTATGGACTTAGACACCTTATCCAACAGTCTCCCACTTGGATAAGTCTAATAACTATTACTGCAAGTATGACTTCAGGAACCGATCAGCAATCGTAGCTCTTTACAAGGTTTCTCGAAACTGAGAAGATGATGGTACGCCATTTAAGATAAGTGATCATATAATCCTCTGTTCTAGATATCAGTCGGACAAATACACGGAACAATGTCTTACTTATTGTCCAACAGTTTGTTTCCCGATTTCCGATTTGTTTGACAAAGAACTTCATTGAACACATCAATTTAGTTCTGACCGGGCCCGGTACATAGGTCAAAACAAAATCATCGAGGGGCCCAGATATCAGCTTCTAATCCAATAAGGAACAGATAAACTTCGACTCATATGTTTGTTCTACTAACCATTGAATTACACACAAGAGCGCGAATTATAACATCGAGTTACCAATGCATTTTTCGTACAATCAATGCATAACCAACTTGTAAGTAACAAATCATATCTCTAGGTTTAAAGACTTATATGATATTACCATCCACGATCACTCGAGATAGAATTCAATGAAGTGATTCCAGTGAGCGTGGGTTGAGTCCAATGCTCAGAACTTATGAGCACTCATGATTGTTGTAGCCTTGTCCAAGACCTCTACAACCAAACATGACAGTCTTGATTCATACATACTTCTGACATATGACCGACTGTGGAGGTTTGAATAATATGTTATACCAAACAAAAATTATTCTGGAAGTTAAAACATGGAAAAGAAATATAGTAAACGATCGACAAGAGATAGTAACACTTTACTCATAAATAAAACACTTTTATTCATCATCAGATGTCAATTACACTTTACAAATTTCGAGGTTATCTAACTACTAAATCTAATATCATCCTTCAGCCCTATGCTCCGAGCATGCTGGAGATGCTTAACCCGAGTCAGTGCCTTCGTGAGGGGATCTGCCGGATTCTCATCTGATGATACCCTCTTTGCCACGAGGAGTCCTTCTTCGATCCGATGTCTGATGAAATGGTATTTTCTGTCGATGTGTCTGGATCTCCCGTGGACCCTTGGTTCCTTGGCTAAGGCAACAGCACTTTCACTATCACAGAAAATTTCCATTGGCTCTTTAACAGCTGGTACAACTCCAAGGTCTCGAATGAAGTTCCTCAGCCGTAACGCCTCCTTTGCCGCCTCGCTAGCTGCAATATACTCTGATTCACAAGTAGAATCTGCCACTGTTTCTTGCTTGGAACTCTTCCAAGAAATTGCTCCTCCATTTAGGGTAAAGACCCAGCCCGACTGAGAGCGGAAGTTATCCCTATCAGTCTGGAAGCTAGCATCACTATACCCAACAACTCTCAAGTCATCACTCCCACCGAGGGTAAGGACCCAGTCCTTAGTCCTTTGTAGGTACTTGAGAATATTCTTTACCGCAGTCCAGTGTGCCTTGCCAGGGTTCCCCTGAAACCTGCTAACCATGCTCAGGGCAAAAGCTACATCAGGTCGAGTACACATCATAGCATACATGATCGATCCTATAGCCGAAGCATAAGGTACTCGACTCATTTGTGCTATCTCAGCCTCAGTGCTAGGGCTTTGTGTCTTACTCAGTTTGGCGTTACTCTGGATGGGCAACTCTCCTTTCTTGGAGTCTTGCATTCTGAATCTCTTCAGCACCTTATCCAAGTAGGTACTTTGACTAAGTCAAATTAGTCTTTTACTCCGATCTCTCAAGATCCTTATCCCTAAAATATAGGCAGCTTCACCAAGGTCCTTCATAGCGAAACACTTTCCAAGCCAGGACTTTACTTCCTGCAGGGTTGGAATGTCGTTTCCTATGAGTAGTATGTCATCCACATACAATACCAAAAAGCTAACTATACTCCCACTAGCCTTGACATACACACAAGATTCATCTTCACTCCTAGAAAAGCCAAATTCCTTGACCTTTTCATCAAAGCAAAGATTCCATCTGCGAGGTGCTTGCTTTATCCCATAAATGGATTTCTCAAGCTTACACACTCGATTGGGGTACTCGTTGCTGACAAAACCCTCTGGCTGACTCATGTAAACATCTTCAGCCAACTTTCCATTAAGGAAAGCGGTTTTGACATCCATTTGCCAAATTTCATAGTCATGAAATGCGGCTATGGCTAACAGAACCCGAATAGACTTAATCTTGGCTACCGGAGAAAAGGTCTCATCATAATCCACTTCAGAATTTGAGAGAAGCCCTTTGTAACCAGTCTAGCCTTATAAGTGTGTACTTTACCATCCATGTCGGTCTTCTTCTTGAAGACCCATTTGCACCCTATAGTCTTTCGACCTGGTACATTCTCAACCAAGTTCCAAACTTGATTGTCATACATGGATTGTATCTCGCTATCCATAGCCTCTTTCCATTTAGCAGACTCGGGGCCTGCCATGGCTTCCTCGTAGCTGTTAGGGTCATCTTGACTTACTAGTGTCCCATCACTAATAAGTGTCTCACCTTCTGCAGTAATATAGAATCCATAGTAATGCTCAGGTGCACTCCTAACTCTCGTGGAACGCCTCAGAGGTACAGATTCGTCAATTGGCTCAACAGGAGTTTCCTCCTCAAGTTGAGGGCTAGAGTTTGAAGTTCCATCACCACTTGACTCTTGAATTTATTCAAGATCAATTTGCCTCCCACTGTCTCCTTGGCTTATAAACTCTTTTTCTCGAAAGACTCCTCTTCTTGCTACAAAGACCACATTGTCACTAGGTCTGTAGAAGAGGTAACCAAAGGATTGATGTGGGTAGCCGATGAAAATACACCTATCGCTTCGGGGTTCGAGCTTATCATGAGTCTCGCATCTCACAAAAGCCTCGCAACCCCAAATCTTGATGTGGTCAAGTTTAGGTACTTTACCAGTCCACATCTCGTTAGGAGTTTTGGCAACTTTCTTTGTAGGGACTAGATTAAGGATATGGGCGGCAGTCTCTAAGGCATACCCCCATAATGAGATTGGTAGCAAAGCTCGACTTATCATGGAACGAACCATGTCCAACAAGGTTCGATTATGCCTCTCAGCCACACCATTCAACTGCGGTGTCCTGGGAGGTGTCAATTGTGAGACAATCCCACATTCCCTTAGATAGTCGAGGAACTCTGAACTAAGATACTCACCACCCCGATCGGATCGAAGCATCTTAATGTTCCTACCCAATTGATTCTCGACTTCCTGTTTAAATTCCTTAAACGTCTCGAAAGTCTCTGACTTATGCTTGATTAAGTAGACATATCCATATCTACTGTAATCATCAGTAAAAGTCAAATAATAACGATTAGCATCCCTTGTGGCATGTTTGAATGGTCCACACACATCCGTGTGTATAAGGTCCAACAAACCTTCACCCCTTTCACACGAGCCTGTGAAGGGTGACTTTGTCATTTTTCCAAGTAAGCATGATTCGCAACTATCATTTGACTTTAGGTCAAACGACTCCAAGACTCCATCTTTTTGGAGGTGGCCTATTCGTTTCTTGCTTATATGTCCAAGACGACAATGCCATAATGATGCTTTATCCAAGTTATTATTATTAGTAGAATCAATACACAAAACATTATTTCCTAAGTTATCTACAACAAACACAGCTTCATACACACCATCACAAGGTAATGCTTTAAAATAAAGAACATTATTAAAGAAATCATCAATAGAACCAACTTCATTATTAAACGAAAAGGTAAACCCTTGTTTGTACAAAGCATGAAAGGAAATAATATTTCTTGCCATTCCTGGCGAGTAACAAAACTTATTCAAATCTAAACTAAACCCACTACTTAGCGATAAAGTATAAACTCCAATCTTGGTGACAGGTGAAGCTTTCCTGTTCCCCATGATCAAGTTTATTCTTCCTTGCTCCACATTCTCACTTCTTCTTAGTCCCTGCAAGTCACAACAAATATGAATACCACAACCGGTATCAAGGACCCAAGATTTAGAATGGGGTGAGTTATTAGAAATGATAGTGTAAATACCTGCATGGTTGGGTTTGACTTTCCCATCCTTCACATCCTGCTGGTACTTTGGGCAGTTCTGCTTCCAATGAGCTTTTTCATGACAATAGAAGCATTCAGCCTCTTTTGGGTCAGAAGAAGGAGTAATGAAACCTTTCTTGGTTCCACTTGAAGAAGAGCCATCAAGGGTCCGAGCCTTGGTACCCTTTGAAGATCTCTTTCTCTTCCTCCCTCGACTTTTCCCGATTGCCAAAACCGGAGTTGAGTTTGGAGTAGGAGTGATAGCAACCGACTTCCCTTAAGACCTGTTTCTGCGGTCTTGAGAAGTCCCTGAAGTTTGCTGAGGGTGACCTCTTCCTTGTTCATGTGATATGTCATGCGGAATTGATCATAGCACGATGGTAAGGAGTGCAAAATGATATCTATTGCAAGCTCCTCAGGGAATTTCACATTAAGCTTCAGCAAACGATCCACATACCTTTGCATTTTCTGCATGTGGCTCGTGAAGGAATCTCCGTCCTTCATCATCGTTGTTATCATGGAGCAGATGATTTCGTACCTCTCTTGTCGTGCACTTTGATGGTATCTTTCCATCAAATCTTGGTGCATTTCATAAGGGTAGAAATCCTCATAAGACTTTTAGAGTTCAGCTGTCATTGTGGCCAACATGATGCAAGCCACCTTGGTTGCATCTCTTTCATGAGTATGAAAGTCAGCGATCTCCTGGGGAGTTGCAGTGGACTCATCAATTTCCTTAAGCTCCTTGTCAAGAACATATTCTTTGTCCTCGTAGCGGGTAATCATCCTGATGTTTCTGATCCATTCATTAAAGTTGGATCCATCAAAGGTGACTTTCCCACACAAACTCATAAGAGTAAAGGAGCCATTAGGATTCGAGCCAGAAGCATTATTTGAAGACATCTGAAAGAGAAGAACAAGTTTAGTATAGATTTAAGAGAGTCCTTAATAAAACACCCAAATGTAATATTAAGGCTAGGATCCAATCACAATATAATATAACTTAGAAGAGGTATGTCGTAATCTAAGCTATACTGTATTTGAAAGGTAGGTGAATGACGATTCACCAATTTCCACCACGAAAACCGAAATATTAGATATTAGGTTTTATTGGATTTTTAGAAATTCCTAGATTCTTTGAGATTCAATGAACTTTTCAAAGGCATGTTTCAATCTCGAGAGTGCCCTCCAAGTTTTGTGACTGGGATACCGAGGATCACAAAACGAGGTGTGAGGTAACCATGCAAATCACTTGGTACCCTTAAAGTTTATCACTCAATCGATGTGCCAGTAAACCACACACGCTCCACAGATACTATAATAAACCTTAAGTCACCCTTTACTTACCTTGTTAAGTCCGAGTTAGTGTGCCGGTTAACCACACACGCTCCACCAACGACTTAGACAAAGTGTAAAGTGTAATTTCATGGATTAGCACCTTATTCACATTTTTCCTAAAGTAACTAAGATTGGGAATTTAATAAAACATTTAGTTACTTTATTATATTCATCATACTTTGAATGAGAATTTATAAGTCCTTGTCTTACCCATTCGGCTAACGACCCTCCACCAGTCAAGCAAGTGGTGGGTGAGAGTAGACACCCATTAAGTCACCATTTTATAGGCAACAACCTTATACCCACCTTATAGATCGGCTTCGTGAATGAGGCGTACTAGCGGTAAGACGACTTTATTCTTATACATATATATATATATATATATAATTATTAAATCATCATAATATAAGTATAAGGGTTGAATTTTAACTTTTAAAATTCTAGGGGTTGGAACTTAAAGTTTTAACTTAACTTTTCTTGTTCCAAAACTTGAGGGCAAGTTTTGTAACTTTCAAAACTTTTCATTTCTTGTAACTTATGAGTTTAATGGAATTAATAAAATGAAGACTCTTCATTTTTCTAACTCTTGTGTTTGTTTTAATGGTTTTAATTCAAGTGTGACTCTTGGTTTTCCATAACTTGAGGACAAGTTATGGACTCCATTAAAACACATTATGATCAAGAATTAATCTACCACATAGGTTACAAATAATTCCTATGATCATCTAAAACATCATAAGAACAAGAACATGAATATGAACACAATCAAAAATTACATTTAAAACTTTGTAATTTTGATAACTTGTTGTTGTAAATGATTTAGCAAAGACATTACACCACCAAAAACAAGTTTTCAATTACCAAAACAGTTTAGGGTAATGTTTCTAATTCATTTCCAGCAACTAAATCGAAATTCTACAATCAGTCGACCCTACTCGCCGAGTGCATGAACTCACTCGCCGAGTTGGTTGAAGATACTCATGAACTCGACGAGTCCCCCCTATAGACTCGACGAGTCCACTCGCAGACAGCAAAATTTTCGACTTTTTTTTCAACTTTTAAGCACAAATAAGAGCAAACAAGCCTAGGCTCTGATACCACTGATGGGTTTTGAGCATTCTAACACTTCCTAAGTGTACATGCAACCCTAATAAGCTTGGATCTATGTTTGTCTAATTATCATGAAAAGTTGAATTCCAAGGTTATATTCCTATCTAGCATACATGGGAACAATTTTAACTTAAAGTATAGATAGAATAACTTACCTTGTTGTTGTTTGTGTTCCTTGAAAGCTTGTGAGCCTAGCACCCCAAGTGTGATGCCTCAAATGCTTCACACAACACCAAATGCTCTTGGAAGAACTTATGAGAGAACACACACTTCTCAAAATCGGCCAAGCCCTCTTGTTTCTTAGTGTGTAGACGATTTTAGGTGGAGAACATGTTTCTTATATAGTGTTGACACATCTAGGGTTACACCCTAATGTGTCATGACTCTTCATTTCCATGACCCATGGATTTGTAACTCCCATGGAGCATCCATGGAGCATCCTATGGGTGGAACCCAACTTGATAGTCCATGGAGCCTTTTAGCCCACTATACAAGATATGGATGATTTACATAATCAACCCATATATTTAATTAGTTATCTTTTGATCACATAATTAATTCTAAATTAATTCTTGATCAAACTAATCAAATAATATTATTAATATATTAGAACTTATAATATATTAATAATCTCCAAGTGTTATTTCTCTCATTTAGTCTATCCAATTGCATGATGCCATGCAACCCAAATGGACCATGCCGGGTCGGGTCAAGTACATACCAGAAATAGTTATGGACTTAGACACCTTATCTAACACTTTACACACCCATGCATATATGCACGCCGTGACACATCCACATTAGTATGAGCATGTATACCCGATATATAACTAATGTTCACCTAGGTTCGGATACGATGTACCTGGGTTCGGATACGATGTACATTAGTTATATATCATATGTACATATATAGTCATGAAACAAGCTCATAAGTACAGATACTCTGTTCACCTAGGTTTGGATACGATGTACCTGGATCTCAAGAAACTATACTGATGGCGAAACATGAAAGCCGAAATCGCTACCTTCGTGGGCAAGTGTCTAACTTGCGCCAAGGTAAATGTCGAGTATTTGAAGCCCTTAGGTCTGCTCCAGCAGCACAAGATACCTGAGTGGAAGTGGGAGATGATTACTATGGATTTCATCACCAAGTTACCCAAATCTCCAAGTGGATACGATACCATTTGGGTAACTGTTGACCGATTGACAAAATCCGCTCACTTTCTTCCGATTAAAGAATCATTCAAGATGGAAAGACTCACGAGAAGCTACATTCAAGAGATAGTCCGACTGCACGGTGTACCTATATCCATTATCTCCGACTGAGATAGTAGGTTTACCTCAAGGTTTTGGCAGTCCCTTCAGAAATCTCTTGGAACTAAGCTGGATATGAGTACAACTTATCATCCTCAAACAGATAGGTAGAGTGAGAGAACTATCCATACCCTGGAAGACATGTTGAGAGAATGTGTCATCGATTTCAGAAAATCATGGGACACCTATTTACCCTTGATCGAGTTCTCGTATAACAACAGCTACCACACAAGCATTAAAGCTGCCTCGTTCAAAGCCCTCTATGGTCGCAAGTGCAGATCCCCTCTGTGCTGGGCCGAGGTAGAGGACACGCAGCTAGCCAAGAGTCGAGTCCCCAAAAATTCTCTCACTTGTCTTGAAATCATCTGAGAAACCAACGAAAAGATCATCCAGATCCGAGAACGATTGGAAGCCTTAAGAGACACACAAAAGAGTTACATCGATAAATGACGGAAATCCTTGGAATTCCAGGTTGGAGATCGTGTCCCGTTGAAGGTCTCACCCTGGAAAGGCATGATATGCTTTGGAAAGCGCGGGAAACTTAACCCGAGGTACATAGGACCTTTCGAGATCCTTGCTAGGATCGGTCCTGTAGCCTATAAACTCTAACTACCTCAAGAGCTTAGCAACATCTATCCTGTCTTCCACGTCTCAAATCATAAAAGATGCCTATCCGATGAAACCCTCATGATCCCTCTTGATGAGATCGAGATCAAAGAAAACCAGAACTTTGTGGAAGAACCCATCGAAATCATGGATCGAGAGATCAAACGTACGAAACAATGTCGTATCCCGATAGTGAAGGTTCGCTAGAATGCCAAGTGGGGACCCGAATTCACTTGGGAGCGTGAAGACTCGATGAAATAGAAATATCCGCATCTCTTTCCAAATCCATGATTTGTATCTTACTTCTAAATTTCGGGACGAAATTCCCTCTAACGGGGGAATAATGTGACAACCTGAAATTTATTCCGTCATTGTAACTCGTTTCCGTTAACAAAACCCGTTTGTATTTCAATTTTTCGTTAACATTTTGAATTAGGGTAATTGAATTAATACTTTTATAGTGACTTCATGAGTTTCCAAATGAGTTAGAAAAACGTGAAACACCCTCAGATTCTTTTAAAAAGATTTCTAGTTTACGACCACGTCGGGTTACGACAAATTAATCGGGTATGACCATAAGCTCCGTTTAACGTCGGTATCAGGTAGATTTCCACCGGGCCACAAACTCAAACCCTATATAAGGGTGAGTGGACCATAATTTGAAGCGTTTTCATTCTCTTAACACTATCTCTCACTACTCTCTCTCTACAAGCCAAATTTTGATCCAAAACCACCCCTTTCAAGCTCCAAATTGGTAAGTGATCTATCCTTGCTTATAGTTTACATCGTTTAGCATACAAATCCGTGTTTAAATCATCCAAAAGTATCAAAAACTTGTGTTTACAGCCCAGGAACAACCCCAAACCGCAAACAACCATAAATGGGGTTTTGAAGCCCTAAAACCCTTCCAAATCACTTCTGGTGGACTTACATGTACGAGCTTAGAACACGAAAAACTTGTTATTTCGGGAGTAAACATGAGTTTACAGCACAAGATCATTCTTGGACCGTAAACCCTCCTTCATTGGCCGTAAACACCATTTAAGGTGTTAAATTGCCCCTAAAACACATCTTTTGGCTTGGAATAATGTCTAGAACCAACCACCATCGAGGTAGAGACCTTACACATCAAGGAAACAAGGAACTTAGGAGATTATGGTCATAAACCCCCCCCGCCCCCCCCCCCCCCAAGCAATGGTCCCTTAGCTGTAAACTCCTCTAAAGAGGTCAAATGGTGCCCTAACTTCCTTCCATGGTTTGTATATTGGACTAGAATCGTGTGTACTTAACCCAGAACCATCAAAAGACCAAAAGAAGGGTCAAGTAAGAGTTTATAGCCATAAACTCGATGTTTACAGCCGTAAACTCCCATAAATGGTTCATTTGAGGACTGAACAACTTTCTATGCCCTAGAATTGAACCTAACCTAATTCCACAAGTGTTGTAACATCTTTAAACATCCAAGAACACACCAGCCATGAGTTTACGACCATAAACTCATGGGGATATGGTCATTAAGCCGAAAACTCTTCTAAGAGTTTACTCTTGATGAGTAAACTCCCTAACTAGGCCCTACACCCCCTTAGATGCAACTCGTATCATTCCTAACACTTGAGATAAAGTGTTTTCGTGCCTTGGAGTGCATTATCTTACTTAATTAGTAGTTGAAAGTCTAATTAGATACAATTATATATCTCCTCATGCTACATAGGATCCTCGCGCGTGTTCAAGCCCTAAACTGACACTTAGCATCCTACCCGGCACAATTCTCAACTAGTGAGTTCATACCCCTACACCTTTTTCCATGTTTTTCATATTTTCAGGAGGGGGGGGAATACAAGCAAAATTACGAGGAAATCTTGTACTCAAACTTATTATTTCATATGAAATGTTTAGTATTCAGTATACTTTTAACATAGAAAATCGTATTAACCAACCATTTGACTTGGATAGCTAGTTTTCAAACTAATTGCGAAAGTCATTATAAAATGTTATATTTTATGTTTCATAAAGGAATTCATGGCATTCATCAAACAGGACTTTCCATATTATTACATGTAAATTCGTTATTCTTAAGATTGGAGACACGTCCTCTGTGACACTCTCTAGAGATACGCGAGTGGAGGACCGCCCCAGTAACCAGAATCTCCTGGATGGAGAACATGAATTGAGTGTATAGATCTATACAGGGCTGACTACCGGGAATCTTACTACTAGCTACAGTGGGACCGGCAGCTCTACGGGTGACAAAAGTCATAAAATGATACTGGCCTTCTTCTTGCCATATCTAGTTTATCGTATGGTTATAGAACTCGCAACTTAGATAATGGAGATTTACTTTTAAGTAATAAAGAACTTGCTGAATTAATATCCTTAAGAATTAGTTTACTACCTACTTATTAGTTTTATATACATGTTAAAAGTAATGCACTCTACAAGGATAACCAGGCTTTCGGGATACTTCATTAACGCTACAAATATAGTAAATACTTGTACACTTCATTCCGGATCGATAACCAACCACCAACTTTTAAGTAAAATAAGGGTTTTTCCTGGGATAACTTAAACTTTTCTTAACCAGGCTGTTTAACAAATGGATGACTAAACATCTCTTATAAGAAAATATGGAATTTTCTTGGATAACAACTTTTTCAGAAAACCAAAGGAAACTTGTTCTTTTACCAGAAACAAATCGCTTATGAACTCACCAATTTTATGTTGATATTTTTAAAACTGCTTGTATTCTCAAGTTCTCGTTAGATAGGTATCCCACGATCTTTTGGAGAAGACAGAGCATATAGAAGTCTCGTCTCTATTATGTTATACTAATGTATATGTAAACATGTATTACCCTGCTTTCAAACAAATGTAAATATTCCTATGTAATTTAATGGTTGTGTTTACTATGCTTGCTATGTACATTGGTTGTGATACTTTACATGACGTCCTCCACCCCAGAACGTTTCCGCCATCGGTTTCGGGGTGTGACAAAATTTTGCAGCCCATTACTGTTTGAAAATTGGGTTTGGGATCCGGGTTTGGACCAGATCTTGAACTGGGTATATAAAGGAAAATGGAATCAATTTTCGGTTCCTTTTTCTCTCATAGAATACCGAAACCTCTTTTTTCATCTCTATGTCTGGAAACTTTGTTGTGTTCTTTTGTTCAATCGACCTCAAATCATCAAAGGTGTTGCAATTCTAACCACTGCTACGCATTTTTTTCTTAAATCGACCGTGAAATCAATGGGAAATCGCGAAAATTTGAACTATCGGCGTTTTCAGTCTGGACGGCTTTTGCTCCAAGCCGAGCCATTTGCGGTCAAGCCAGCTCAGACGGCTTTCAATCCAGCTGAGAATTGCCCTTCTTGGCTTTCGGTCTAGCTCATTTTTTGTGTGAAATTTGGTTTTTGGTGTTGACTTGTGTGTTGGTCCTTAGGTTTTCGGTTTGACTTTCTTGACCGAGAACCTAATCTTTGACTTATAAAATTAATTAAAATGGCCAAACTAAAAGAATTAAATTGAGAAATAAAATCAACGCATTTTAATAAAAAGATTTTTCATCTGGTCTGTTTTGTACGGATAAAATGACAAGTTTCAAGGTTGCAGAAAGTCATTATGTTTCCATTTTGCTTGATGATCCTCCTATGGCACACAGTGAATTCAAGTCAATGATCTTCAGGTTGCATGAATGTTGCATTGTCTCAGCACTCACATGGATACCCATAATCTACTTGGACATAATCAACGAGTTCTGGAGTGCAGCTAGCATCAGAAATGAATGCAACGGAGCATAGACAATCGAAGCAACTGTCAAAGGACGTAAATTTGTCATCACTGAGCAGTTTATGAGAGACACATTGATGTTTGATGATAAGGATACTTATCCTACCGACATTGATCTGCGAGTTGTAGATGACTACCTTGAAAAGATGGGATATGAAGGCGTTTTCCCACCGACCCTCAAGAAACTGCTACCTCCATACTAGAGGTTTCTGGCTCATGTGTTTGTTAACTGTATATCAGGGCGTATGGGTGGAGCGGATGAGATCTCTTCAAGGAATACTCAAGCTATTATTTCATTCGCTGCAAAAATCGACTTTAACTTCTCAATATTTTTCTCAGAAGAAATGGTCACTAATCACAAAAAGAAGGCGAAGGACCAATTCCTCCTTTACCCTCGGTTCATCCAGATCTTTCTCAACTGCCTTTTTCCAGACCTTACCAAGACAAGAGAGATTCTTGAGATGAAGGCTTTTGGACCAAACACAATCAGTCTGATGAAGCAAAATCTAAAAGGGAAAATCATGTTCCAAGGAAAGTACCCTTTCGAAAAATTTGGAAAATTTGCCGAGTTGGCCGACTCTTCTTGATCCCATGGCTTACCTAAGCAGACTTCAACTGATCATGCATTATCAGATTATGCAAATAAAATTGATGATGTAATCAACGTTTCAGACCTTGAGGAAGAAACTGATGCTGCTCCAACTGGCATTGTGGCTGAGGAGCATATTTTCACAAATGTGATAGTTCAAAGTGATTATGGTGGAGGTTCCATAGAAGAATTCACCGAAACCGAGGAAGGTGAAGAGAATGAAAGAGTTCGTCTGTCCGGCTATGACAGATATGATATTTTCGAATAATTCACTGGACTTGAGTACACCTTTTCAAATGAATATCTCGATGACATCTTCAATGATATCAATGATGGTGCCAATCCAACACCGGAGATAAGGAAAAATTTTGACAATCAATAAGTTGAGTTTCCTGCTCCCGTTTAAGCAACTGATTCTTCAATTCAAATAGACACCTATTCAGGGATTCCTCCTCTTGAAAGGGTAATTCCTACATCTGAGTCAATTGTGAGTGAAACCCAGACAGACCTGACCTCTAGCCCCCGATGAAATGGTGAAGAACTAATCCAAGGGTGGGAGTTATTTTTCTTGGCCTAATTAAAACCACAGTGACTGCTCCACTCACAAATGTTGCCCCTTCTTCATCCATGCCCATTCAGGAAGGCCCCAGCTTGATTCATGAAATTGGTGGCTTGTCTTCTGGCTTGAGTTCGTCTCCCCCAAGGCCTTATCATGATGTTGCCTCTGCAAGGCTTGCCATGCATCTGGCTCATAATTTAAGTCCAACACACTCCTCACGCGGAAAAGGTATTGTTGGGTTTTGAGCATTCTAACACTCCTAAGTGTAGATGCAACCCTAAATACCATGGATCTATGTTTTCTCTATTATACATACAAATATGAACTTTCCAAGGTATTACCCTATCTAGCATACAATACTTGATACTTGGATAATCAAATGGATAGAATACATACATTTGTTTAATGTAAGATGTCTTCATGAAGCTTGAGTGCAAAGTGCCCCAAGTGTGACACCTCAAATTGTTCACACAACATCGTATGCACTTGGAAAGACTTGAGAGAATTCCACACTTCATGAAAAACGGCTAGCCCTATCACTCACACACATAGTGGCCGATTTTCCCTATAACATGATCTTTATATAGTGTCACAATTAGGGTAAACCCTAATATTCATGGCTTTCCATTTCCTTGGATCCATGGGTTCAAATACACCAAGGAGCATCCATGTAGCATCCTATGGGTTTTAGCCCAACTTGATAATCCATGGAGTCTTAGCTCACTATAGAAGTATAGATGATTTACAGAATCAACCCATATATTTAAATAGTCTTCTTTTGATCACTTAATTAATCCTAGATTAATTCTTGACCAATACTAATTAAATAATCTTATTATATATTAAAACTTATAATATATTAATAATCCTTAAGTGTTATTTCTCTCATTATAGTCTATCCAAATGCATGATGTCATGCTACCCAAATGTACCATGTCGAGTCGGGTCAAGTGTTACCAATTATAGTTATGGAGTTAAACATTAATCCAATAGTATCCCACTTAGTTAAGTCTAAAACTATTATTGCGTATGACTTCAAGAACCGAATGGCAATCGTATCTCTCAAAAGCTTCTGTCGAACTCTGACCTTTTCGATGAACTCTGACCTTTGTCAATGACTTGTCCATTAGATTAGGGATCATATATTCCTCCATTCTAGATATCATATAGACTGAGACATGGATTATAATCATTCTCTCTATCCATTTTTTGTTTCCCGATTTCTGATTTATGATGACTGACTAATTGAACAAATCAAATTAGGCTAGGCCCGACTGATCACTTACATTTGTCATCACCAAATCATCGAGGGGCCCACAAATATCGCTTTTATGCCGAAGGTAAAAGGAATGGATAAACTTTGACTCATGTGGCTTGTTCTACTACTTGTTGAATCATACACAAAGGCTCGTTTTATAACATCGAGTTACCGAATGCATTTTTGTGCAATCAATGTACAACCAAATCATAGTAACAACTCATATCTCTAGGTTTGAAGAATATAAGATATTATCATCTCATGATCACTCATGAGAAAATCCATGAAGTGATTCCAATGAGCACGTGTTGATTCCAATACTCATAAGTTATGAGCACTCATGAGTGTTGTAGCCCTTTGTCCAACATCTTAGACCTCTACAAGCCAACCCACGACAGTCTTAATTCATATCTACTTCCAACATATGACCGACTGTGGATGGTTTGAATAATTAGTCATCTAGAACAATGACCTAGTTATTCAGGAAGTTAAAACATGCAAATTGAAACCCAAGAATAATTGAATCTAGTATGATATTAAAACCTATGACCATATATAAAACACCTTTTATTAATCACCATATGATTACACATTATTCATTGTATACTGTTTCATCTATCAACTTTATTCTTGTATTTAAAACAATAGTTATCCCATGCTCCAAGCATGTACACTATGTTTTCTAAAAACTAGTCATGCCATACACCAAGTATTCATACTATGTTTGTCTATGATCTTTACTTTGTGAATTAGATCAATTGAACATATCTCCAATGATCCTCTTTTCACAGTCCCAAATCCTTAATGCAAATGCAAGAATTCCAAATTCATGCCATTTACTGAAATTTGTTAGATTCTAAACTTTTATGAATAGATCCTCTTGTAATGATTATGCACAAAGTCAGAAAGACTTGACAACAACCATTACAGAGCATTCCAAAGGAGATCAGATCCTTGGAAACATTCTTCTTGCATTAAGTTTCCTAATCTTACAAAAATTGAATAATTTCTAACTTTGAGACATTTCTAGATTCCATTTTTACTATCACTTCTGAACAAGAGTTGCCTTATTATAGATTATGTCAATATGGTCCTTCCAGAATTATCATTATACTTCAAACTGTCCTTGAGCAACCAATCTTTGGTAAACCTTAGATTGTATTCAACAATTGTTTAATCCTTTTAGTCATATCTAATTCTAGACCTTTTGCATTTTTAATGCCCCAGGTATTTTGAAAACTTTAGAAAGGATGAATATAGCACATGTAATCGATCCTATATCCGAAGCATATGGGACATGATTCATGATGTCTCACGTAAAGACTAAACCAGACTTTTGCTATAACATTTCCATTTTTATTTGCCAAGTCCTCATAATTCATATTATGAAAAGGGATGTCGTAATCATAATCGAATTTTAGAACGCAAATAATGGACCCATATATAGAATTTTCTTATGTTGAGCCATTCCAACATGAAATTCATATATGTATATATATATATATATATATACATATATATATATATATATATATATATATATATCCTTGACTAAATACAATTAAAACCTCAATCTAAGCTTTTAGATTTGAGATGAAGTATAATTTCCTCTCCCTTAATTATAGCAAAACAACTCTTTCTCAATTAAAACTTTTGTTTTCTACAATTAACATTGCTAAATTGCAACCTTTATCATAATTAACATGCTCCCACTAACATGATGATTATTAGCATCACACTTATGCTCCCACTAGCTTTGACATGTACTCAGAAATCAGTTGGACTTCTAGAAATCAATACTTTATTGACTTTCTTACCAAAGTTCAGATTTCTGATACTAGATTGCTTTGATAAAACTTTATCACTATCATACACCTTAACTTAGATAGCTCATAGGTGTGTCTAAACAATTTTAAGAACTATGAAAAGCGATGTCGTAATCATAGTCTCGATTGTTTAAACCTTTGGCACTTCTCAATAGTGCATGTTAGTATTCCGGTTAACCACATACGCTCCACTAACGACTTTGAGAATGAAAATATCACAATTGCTATCTAGCTAAAATCTACTTAGTGAAAGTGTTTCCTCACCATCAGTTTCATGAATCGGAGAGAAACCTTATGACACTTAGATTTAATGGTGTATGTGTTCTTATCCATGTAAATTTTCAAAACCATAGTCACAAGAAAAGGATAATGACAAATCCAAACGCATATGGACTGAAGTCAATCTTAATTTTTTTCAATCTGGCAGCTCAAGGGCCTACCATTACTTCCAAGTTGTTGTGCAACCAATTGAGAACTCTAAGAACTCATATGCAAAGCCAACTTTAATTGGAATGGACACATAATTTGTCAACACGATAGGTTATGAACCTTAAGTCGTGTGCTAGTAAAGAACTTCAGGTTTTATTCTTGATTAGTTATTGAGACTTTCAAGACCTTAAAGACTGCCACTGTCCTTTTCGCATATAAGACTTTCTTGTCAGATATTTAAGAGATAGTGTGGATTGTAATCAAGACAAACACTTCATACAATTGGCCTTAGTTGGTTTTTGTTTTATCCAAAACATCACAACTTACCAATTTCAAATGTACAAGAGTAGAAAACTTTTACTCTTACATTTGACATGTGTTTTAAACCTTCTCTAAGACATATCACTCAAGTTACAATCTTAGAGTATAACACTAAGAATTGTTTTGGAACGAAGTATGACTCATCTTTTTGATTTAACCATTCAACAATTCGTAGCTCCTCTTCTTTGCTATCAGAATGCACTTAGATGATGAAATGTGATAAGGTCACTAAATCATTATGATGATCGTATAACATGATACTAAACTACTCTCCCATATTTTCAGATTTGAGAAACTTTTATCCTTCTGCCTAATTTGATTCTTCTTATTCGCTCTGCCATATATTTGGAACTTTTCCAATGTTTCAGAATTATACTTAAGCTTGTAAGTATAATCATATTTACTAAACCTTAGTAAATAATGACGAATAGTCTTATCGATCTTTTGTGGTGGACTTAACCAGTGCACAAGAATGTGTAGTCGATCCCTTAGTCCTTCACTTGACTCACACATCCATGTGAACAAGTAGTTAGTGTTAAATTTTCCAACTTGCATAATTCCAAGTTCCGATCTAATTGAAACTTGGGTGATGAGGATCTTTCCTTATTTGGTAAATGTAGACATTACCACAAATGAAATTAATCAATTTCATATTTCCACTCTTGCTATTAATGGAATCATATAAGCAACAAATTTTTTCCTAAAATGCCATTGTAAGGATATTTTAAAATAAATAAAATCATCATTTTTCCTTTTATTTTAAAAGCATTGCGAAAAAACATATCCTTACAATCCATATGACAACTTGTTGTTATCTATTCCTAAGTAATATACCATAACTCCTAAGAAGTAGCTTAAGAACCCGATCTTCAAAATATGCGATAGAAATCCATCTACGCGATCAGATTCAATATTTTCTTTCTTTAAGTTTCTTCACTTCTCTTTGATTCTTAAAACATCACCATGTGACCCAATCACATCATGTATCAAAAAATCCCAGAATAGAAACTTAGCAGAGTTAGATAGTGGACATTACCTGAAGTAGAGTCAAACTTATTGACTTTAACATCCTTAGGTAAAATTAGCAGCTTCGCAACTAATGCCCCTTTTTTTGGCAATATAAACATATGGACACTTTGGTAATGGAACATGGGACTATCAAAGCCTTAGCCTTTCTCTTTACCATTTGGTCAACAAAGTTGACTATGGCTGATCCCTTTCCACTAGGAAGAGAGAGTTTTACTGGATATCCAATGTCATTATTACCAATGTCCACAAACTTTTGGAAGTTGATCTTAGCAAATAGATAAGATCATTAAGCGTCTTGTCATAGTCTGTTTCATAGGAGTCCCAAAGGAACTCACTATGTGACTTAGAAAGTGATTGAACCACCAACTTTCTAAAGAATTTGACACCCAACTCTCCCGGCTTGTCAATATGTCACTACATCTCCAAGATGTGATCACACCTAGACATTACCTTCCCAATGGGGCTTGAGTGACCTTAACCTTTTCAGGAGCTTTTGGGTTACGGAGAATAATTGGAGGAGGTGAAAGAAGTATGATTTCCATGAGACATCATCTTCATTTAGGAAAGCTTGTTTCAAGAGATTTGAGAAGATCATAAATGTCTAAATAAGACATTTTTTTGGAGATATTCAAGATAGTTGATTTAAAGTCCTTAATATAACACCCAATATTAAATATTAAGGTTAGGACCCTACATACTATTTTATAACTTGGAAGAGGGATGTCGTAATCCAAGCTATAAAATATTTGAAGGTGGGTAAATGACGATTCACCAATTTCCACCATGAAAATGAAATAATTTGATTAGGTTTTACTTGGATTTGAAACTCCTAGATCTTTTGAGATTCATTGAACTATTCAATGGCATGTTTCAATCTCGAGTGTACCCTTCAGGTTTTATGACTAGGATGTCGAGGATCACAAAACAAGGTGTGAATAACCATTCAAATATACTTGGTAGCCTTAAGTGTTTACCCCTCAATCGATGTGCCGGTTAACCACACACACTCCATCAATACTATGATAAACATTAAGTTACCTTTTGCCTACATTGTTAAATACGAGCTAGTGTGCCGATTAACCACACATGCTCCACTAACCGACTTAAACAAAGTGCAAAGTGTAATTTCATGGATTAGCACCTTATTCACATTTTCCTAAGTAACTAAGATTGGGTATTTATAAAAGGTTTAGGCACTTAGTATTTATCATTAATACTTTTAATGAAAGGAGAATTATAGTCCTTGTCCTACCCGTTCGGCTAACGACCCTCCACCAATCAAGGAAGCGTTGGGTTAGAGTGGACACCCATTAAACTGCCATTTTATAATCAGTAACCGTATACCCCCCTTATAGACCGGCTTCGTGAATGAGGCCTACTAACGGTAAGATTGACTTTACTCTTAGATATATATATATATATATATATATATATATATATATATATATATATATATATATATATATATTATTAACATATAATATTATAAAGTATAAGGGTTGAATTTTAACTTTTAAAATTCTAAGGGCTAACTTGGAATTAAGGTATTCATAAGTGAAAACTTTTCAAATTCCAAAACTTGAGGGCAAGTTTTCAAATTCCATAACCAGTTATCGAAGACGTTAAACTAATAATAGAATGTAACTTTTCTATATTTTGTAACTTATGGAATTAATTAAGGTTACACATTTTATTACTTAATGAAGTGACTCTTGAACCTCCATAACTTGAGGACAAGTCTCTTCATTTTTGTAACCATTGGCAACTTTTATGAGTTTTATGAAACTTAAATGTGACTTTTCATATAACTTGTGGACAAGTTACAAAAACACATTCTAGAATGAACTCTTAGATTAAAATGGATTCAAACACACCTAATCAATTAACTTTTCTATTAATCTAAGAAACTCATATGAAAAAAGATAATTCACATCAAACATTTTCATGTAATTAGCATAACGTTTAGACTAATACAAAACATGAACCTATTGACAATTATCTTTGGAATTGGATTAGCATGAACATTTCCACATCAAAAACAATTTTATAAGTCCAAAAACAGCTTATGGTAGTGTTCCTAATCCATTTCTAGCCAGAAGAATCAAATATATGCTGTTAGGGGGTCCAACTCATTGAGTGCATGAACCAACTCAGCGAGTTGGATGCTTTTTGCCTTGGACTCGCCGAGTCCCTTCATGGACTCGGAGAGTCTACTGTCTAGACAACTCCAAACTTCAATTTTCAGCAAATTTTGCAAGTATAACAAGAAAACAAGCCTAGGCGCCAATACCACTATTGGGTTTTGAGCATTCTAACACTCCTAACTGTAAATGCGACCCCAAATACCTTGGATCTGTGTTTTCTCTATTATACATACAAATATGAACTTTCCATGGTATTACCCTATCTAGCATACAATAATTGATACTTGGGTAATCAAATGGATAGAATACATAGCTTTGTTTGATGTAGGATGTCTTCATGAAGCTTGAGTGCCCAGTGCCCCAAGTGTGACACCTTTAATGGTTCACAAAACATCATATGCATTTGGAAAGACCTCAGAGAATTCCACACTTCATGAAAAACAGCTAGCCATATGACTCACATAAATATTGGCCGATTTTCCCTAGAACATGATCTTTATATAGTGTCAGAATTAGGGTAAACCCTAATTGTTATGGCTTTCCATTTCCTTGGATCCATGGGTTCAAATACACCATGGAGCATCCTATGGGTTTTAGCCCAACTTGATAATCCATGGAGTCTTTGCCCACTATAGAAGTATGGATGATTTACACAATCATCCCATATATTTAATTAGTATTATTTTGATCACTTAATTAATCCTAGATTAATTCTTGACCAATACTAATTATATTAATAATCCTTAAGTGCTATTTCTCTCATTATAATCTTTCAAAATGCATCATGTCATGCAACCCAAATGGACCATGTCGGGTCGAGTCAGACATTAATCCAACAGGCATATCTTTTGAGGAGAATATATCTGGAGATGATGACGTCTCAGTGTCTGATTTGAGAATGGAGATTGGTGTGCTGAACCAAAAGAATATCGAGCTTGATATCAAAGTTGCAGATCTTCAAACTGAGAACGTGAAGCTCAATACTCATGTTGCTGATCATATTAAAGAAAATGCTCAGAAAACAAAGCAGATCACCGATCCTCAGACACATTTTGGTTTGTTGACCGCTAGTTACTATGAGTTGAAAAAGAAGCTGGAAGAAGAATTTGGTGACAAATTCAAATCATCTGTCATTGAGCCTAGAATTTATCTTCCCAATCAAGATGCTCCCATTATTCCAAATCCTGCAAGAACAAACAAAATTGTTGATCGTTTTGACAAGGAACCAGCAGAGGCTCCAGATGTCGTGGCAGAAAAACATGCTAAACTTGACAAGTCTGCTGAGAAGGGTAAACTTTTGTTCAAGAAGAACTCGTATCAGAATGCTCCCGTGAATCAACCAAAGATCACCCTTACGGACCTTGGAGAAAATCTCTTCAGAAACACTTATGGTGATAGGTCTGGGATCATCTCATGGGGTTTCCATGACCCTCTGAAAATTTGGATCATAAGAAGGAAGAGTGGAAATTCTGAATTGTATAAAGATGCTCACGATTTCAATTCTTGGACTAGGTTTGATCTTACAGAGTTATCTAAAGGTCCGTTTACAAATCCAACAAATGAACCCAAGGCAACACAATTCAGGTTGTTTTTAGAAGGTCAAGTGCAAAGTGATTTCCCTCTATGAAGACAACATCGTCTATCATCTAGATTTACCCCAATGTCATAGATCCCGAAACCAATCAGCCTTTTCAGTCTGTGATGTGGCCCGCAACCAATCAAGTAAAGCAGATTCCTATTCTTCAGAACAATCCAGACGGATCTCTAGAATCTATGTAATATTGGGTGCTTGATGAAACCACAATTGCTACTCTCATCAAACTTAAGCATGGGTGTATTCGTCTTTATGACAAGAGGGATCTGCTACAGTTTGGAAGGAGGGATATCCATGAGCTTTCTATTCATCAGATCAAGGTAGCTGAAGATATTTTTGAGTCTGCTGCTAAGGATTACACTTTAATGGTGGCTTCTATTATTGAGAAGGAAATATGGAATGGAGCTATGGGACAGTCATATGTGCTGGTGGTCGATAAAGACTGATTCATGCTAGCCCCAAACCAAAGGTGAGATTGAAGGGCCAATATATTTGGCTTGGGCTAGGCATTAGTGCATGGATGGTTTAGGATTGTCATTAATTTGTTTTGGACATCTTTTGTGTTTGTTTGAGTTTTCAGGCTAGCTAGGTTTTTGGTCAGGCTTTGACCGAAAACCTGTTTTCATTCTAATGTGTCTTACTATATATTGTTGTCAGGTTGTCAAAGGCAGGAGCCTTTTTTTCTAGTAGGTTATCGGTCAATCCAAGTTATATCCGACATTTCATAATTGAATTGTATGCTAGCTTGGTTGTTTAATCTTCTTCTTCTTCTTCATTTCTATTGCAGTTGATTGATCATTAGATAGATCCCACAGATTTGGGACCTAACAATGTCTCTAAAACAGAACACAAAATATTTAAAGACTCAACCGAGAATACTCACACTCGATCACTCGCGCCCTCTTGTTACTTATCACCGTAGGAATTCTTACACAGACTGATCACCGACCCGGTGTTTCTAGTAGTACGGGCCCAATATGACCTTCCGCACTACATCTTCATTCATCTCAATTCTCCCTCTTATTATTCTAGTTTACATGTACCCTACAAAAGATCTATCATATGCTCACCTCTACTACATACTCGCACTCGTTTAGTCATCCCATAGACTCGACGAGTTGACTCAATCAGATTCCTCATTTGGTCACCTGAGGCTAGATCTATAACTCTAGCTCATAGATCTAGCCTCCTAATACCTAAAAGTTATGTAAAAGTCTGATCTTGATGTCCATGCATGGTATATATTGCTCTATATGCCATTAAAACTTCATTTATGTTTTCAAGCAATAAAACTCCATGGTTGCTCTACCATGGCTTCAGGTTTTCGGACTCTCTAGACCTTACAGGGTCCTAATATATAGTAAAAACTCGCAAATGGGTTTGATGCACCAAAAACCCCATCAAGAAATGATACAAGCCCTAAATCTCACAATCAAGGGATCTAATCAATCAACAACGAAGATAAGAACTTTTCACCTAGATTTGAAGCTGGAGAAGAAGAGGAAATAGATCCACTAGCCTTTCCTCCTTGGTCCTTGAAGAACCTTGCTCTCTCTTTAAGAAAATAAGTGAAAATAAGCTTCCTTCCTTCTTTTGCTCACTGTGGACGTTAGGGTTTCACTTAAGGGGTGTATGGCCACTGGTGGGTGAAATATGGAGGCTATAAGTGACTTTAAATAACATGGAAGCAATGGTGGGATCCTTGATGGCAAGAAATCAAGAATGAACAAGTTTTGTCCATAAGACTTTTGATTTGTCACAAATATTATCTTACGACTATGGTTATTGCAAAGTGACATTAATAGGAACACATACACTATAAAATCTAAGTGTGATAAGGTTTGTCTCCTTAATGCAAATGATCGTGTGGAAACACTTTCACTAAGAGAGATTTTAAGGAGATAGCGATTATGTAAATTGTATTCTTAAATTCAATTATGTTTACGACATCCCTCTTCATAATTCGAATTGTGAGATTCAGACTTATTGCTATAAGTTCTAAAATGGTCTAGACACACATATGAGTTATCTAAGGAAAGGTGTATGAGGTAGAGAAGCTTAGATAAAGACTTATCGAACCATATCATATTAGAAATATGAACTTTAGTAGTCAATAAGTATTTCCTTCTAGAAATTCAACTGTATTCTGAATACGTGTCAAAGCTAGTGGGAACATAAATGTTATGTTGGTCTAGATATAATCGTCATCTTAGTGGGAAAACAATTATTATTTAAGTGTTGCAAGTTATCAATAACAATTATAGAAAACAAAAGGTTTCACTTTGCAAAGTTGCAGGGTTTGAAAAATTGTTTTGCTATAATTAAGGGACAGAATGTTATACTTCCTTTCCAATCTAAATGCTCATATCGAGAAATTCTAATCAAATTTAGTCAAGGATATATATTTTAGTTGCATTCTCAATGTTTTATTATGATTACGACATCCCTCTTCATAGTTCGAATGTTGAGAACATGGCAAATAGAAATATTATGGCAATATTATAGCAAGAAACTGGTAAAGTATGACATTTTTCATTGTGAATCGTGTCCCATATGCTTTGGGTATAGGATCGATTGCATATGCTATAATATTCGACCATTCCAAATGCCTAGGGCATTTAGAGGGAAAAAGGACTAGAACCAAATTTAACTAAAATAATTACACAACTGTCAAGGACAATCTAAGGTTCGCCAAGGATTGGTCGCTTGTGAGCAGTTGGAACTATAGTAATCGATGGAGCATATTGACTTTATTATGAATAGATAACACTCTATTTATAATGAGTTATCATATGGCAAATATGGAAATGTTTCCTTATTGGGATTTGGACGTCAAGAATTTATGTCTAGATTAGAAACTTTCATGCAAGAAGGATGTTCAAAGGAATGTACTTTGAATCTGAGACTTCACATCTATAGGATTGTCTTGTAACAATCTCCAATACAATACTTTGTAATTACATTGGCAATGTCTTGCTGACTTTGGCACTGTGACATTACGAAAGGAACGTTGCATAAAATGTTAGAATCTAACATATTCTAGTAGTGGAGATAAGTTGTATTCTCACACAAATGATTAGGCTTAATAATTGTGAAATGAGAATCATTGGAAATTTGTTCATTTGATCTAGGTCACATAGTAAGGACCATAGGTAAAGTTAGTGTGCATGCTTGGTGCATGGGACAACTGTTGTTATAATTCAAGTAAGAAGTTGATTACACGAAAGAAAAAATAATGAGTAATCAATATGGTGATTACATAAAAATGTTTTTATCTATAATCAGAGGTTTGGGGCCATATATGATTAGTATTATTCTTGTGTTGCACAGTTCATGTTTTGGCGTGCCAAATAATTTGATTATTCAAACCCTCCACATGCTCATAATTTGGAAGTAGGTATGAAAGAAGACTGCCAAGAATCCGTCTGTAGATTGTCTAAAGTGCTTACACATAGCACAAGCTTAGGCAGAGTTCATGAGGGTTGCTATAAGATTAGAGTACTGGATTAAACCCATGCTTACTTGGATCATTTCATGGATTTTATCACGAGTGATTGGTGAGATGATAATATCTTATATTCTTGAAACCGAGATGTGTAAGTTGTACTCTACAAGTTGGTTGCACATTGATAATATGTAAATGTACCTGTAACTTGGTGTTATAAAACATACTGTTGTGTGAGATTTGATGAGTAGATACAAGCGAGCAATGGAGTTGAATTTTGTCCTTTCCTTTTACCTGAAGTGGGATAAAAGCAACACCTGTGGGCCCCTTAATGATTTAGTGATGACACCCTAAGCGTTTGGCCAAGCCAGAACTGAGTTGATGTGTTCAATCTCAGTCTACACGATATCTAGAATGGACAAATATATGATCCCTTATCTAAAGGACAGGTTGCTCATAAGATCAGAGTTTGACATCGTCATTGAGAGCTACAACTGATAATCGGATTGTATTTGTATTATAGTTACTAGATTTATCCAAATGGGTGACTGCTAGATTAGTCTCTAAGCCCATAAATATATCTGGTAAGTACTTGACCCGGTTGTGCATGGTCCTTTTGGGTTGCCTTCACCAAAGCAACTTGATAGGATGATTTATCGAGAGAGAGAGAGAGAGAGAGAGGTTAATCATGGTTTATTAATATATTATAAGAACAATATATTAAAAGAGAAGTCATATAGTTTAATTAATATTGGACAACAATTAATTAAGAAATTAATTTTGTGGCTAAAAGAGATTAATTAAACTTTGGCAACTAATATTGTAATTTTAAGATAATTGCATTGTGGGCTATGGATCCCTAAAGGGAAGGGGATTGGACAAAATCTATGGGAAGCCCGTATGATTTCAGGCAAGGGCCTTCTAGAAAGGTTCCATTGGTTGCTTAAGGCCTAAGCAGAGAATTAGGGTTTCTCCTGAAACCCTAGCAGCCCACACAAGTATAAATAGATCCCTAGGATTCCAAAAAACGTGGCTAAGTGTTCTCTAGCATATCTTGGACGTTTTTGGTGCTCCTTCCCTCTTTCCAATATCATCCTCTTGCTTGTGGTCTTTGTAAGCCATTAGAGGAGTGAAATTTGTGGCTCTAAGCTCCAAGGAAAGAAGATTCAAGCCATTCTTGAAGAGGCAATCATCTAGATCTTTTCTCATATGTTAATCTTGAAATATGTATGCTAGATCTAGGTTTCTTAAGTCTCTGATGAATTGCATGTACAATAGAGAAACCTAGATCTAAGATTTAGGGTTTGCATGATAACATATGATGTTTCTTTTGTATAAAACCCATTACTTTTCCCATGTTTTTCATGTTTCAGAAAGTTTTAATGGAAGAAACATATTAAGTTGGCAAATTTATGAATTCTAAGGGTCCCTTGAGTATGATAATGTTGATATCTACAAGTTGGTTGATGATTGAGTTCATGCATTTGAGTTTTAGTGCAATTTCTTCATTTTAAACTTGGAATGGATGGAGGACATGCATGAGTCATGCATGTGCCTTAAGTATGTATTTTTATGGACCTTTTGTCACACCCAGAAACCGATGGCGGAAACGTTCCCGAGCGGAGGACGTCATGTAAAGTATCACAACCAATGTACATAGCAAGCATAGTAAACACAAAACATTACATTACATAGGAATATTTACATTTGTTTGAAAGTAAATTAATACATGTTTTATCTATACATTAGTTTGAACAAAAAATAAAGACGTGTGTGCTAAAATGCTCCGTCTTCTCCAAAAGATCGCGGGGTACCTGTCTAATGTGGACATGAGAATACAAGAAGTTTTGAAAATATCATCATAAAGTTGGTGAGTTCATAAGCGGTTTGTTTTCAGAAAATTGAACAAGTTTCTTTTGGTTTTCTGAAAAAGTGTTATCCAAGAAAATCACATATTTCTTATAAGTAAAGTTTAGTTATCCGTTTGTTATACAATATGGTTATGAACAGTTTAGTTTTCCCAGGAAAAACCCATATTTTCCTTAAAAGTTTGTAGTTGGTTATCGGTTCTGAATGTAATGTACAACTATCTACCATATTTAAAGTGTTTGTGTGAAGTTTCCTGAAAGCCTGGTTACCATTGAAATGTATGTTAGTGTTAACACGTATATAAAACTATTGTGTGAGAAGTAAACTAATTCTTAAGGTTATTAGTTTACTAGATCCATTATTACTAACAAGTAAATCTCTGTTATCTAAATTGCGAGTTCCATAACCATGCGATAGACTAGATATGTCAATAAGAAGTCCATTATCATTTTATAACTTTCGTCACCCGTAGACTTTCCGTTCCCACTGTAGCTAGTAGTGAGGTGCGGGATAGTGAGACCCATATAGATCTATACACTCAAGTCACGTTCTCCCTCCAGGAGATTCTGGTTACGGGGGCGGTCCTCCACTCGCGTATCTCTGTGGAGTGTTTCAGAGAATGTGTCTCCAATTATTAAGATTAACAAATTTACAAGTAATATTGTGGAAATTCCTGTTTGCGATTCTGGTTAAAGAGGTGGTCCTCCACTCGCGTATCTCTGTGGAGTGTTACCGAGGACATATTCTAAAGTTCTAAGTTAATGATTTTAACATTGAAGAAGTGGAAAATCATTTGTGAAATATACAATATAATACTATATAATAAGATTTGCTATTAGTTTGAAAACTAACTCTGCAAGTCAAACAGTTGGTTAATACGGTTTCCAATGTTAAAAGTATATGAACTATGAAACATTTCAAATGAAATAATAAGTTTGAGTACAAGATATTCTTGTACTTTTGCTTGTATTTCCCCCCTGAAAACATTGAAAAGACGGAAAAAGGTGTAGGGGTATGAACTCACCGGACGAGAAATGTGTCGTTTGCATGCTAAGTGTCAGTTCGGGGCTTGAGTACACGCGAGGTTCCTATGTAATATGAAGAGATACATAACTGTATCTAATTAGACTTTGAATTACTAATTAGATAAGATAGTACACTATGAGGTGCGAAAACACTTTATTTCAAGTGTTAGGAGTGACCCGGGTAGCATCTAAGTGTGTGTATGGCCTAAATATGGAGTTTTCTCTTCAAGAGTAAACTCCATATGAAGATTACGGCCCTAAGACCATATCCCCATGAGTTTATGGTTGTAAACTCATGGGTGGTGGGTTCTTGGTTGCTAGATGGTCTTACAATAATTGAGGGATGATGCTAGGTTTAGTTTTAAGGCATTGGAAAGGGATTTGATCAACATATGGACAATTTAAGGAGTTTGCGGCAGTAAACTAGGAGTTTACGACCATAAACTCTCAAGTACCCTCTCCTTATGTGTTTTAGTGGTCGTAGGTTAAGCACAACTGTTTCTACTCCAAAGTACAAGCCATGGAAGGAATTTAGGGCACCATTTGACCACCAGAAAGGAGTTTACGGCCCATGAACCATTCCTTTTTATGGGGTTTACAGCCATAATCTCCTAACGGGATGGTTTCTTTCATGTTTAAGGTCCCTAACACAATGGTGGATGATTCTAAACCTTCTTCCAAGGCTTATGAGGTGTTTAAGGGGCATTTTAACACCTTAAAAGGTGTTTGCGGCCTTTGAATGGGTGTTTACGCTCCAAGCATGTTCTTGGGTTGTAAACTCATGTTTCCCCTCAAATGTTAAGGTTTTGGTGTTCTAAGTCCAGTTTTGTAAGCCCCTAAGTCATATCTAAGCTCCAGAAGTGGTTTGGAAGGGTTTTGGGGCTCCAAAACTCCATTTATGTGTGTTTGCGGCTTGGGGCTGTTCCTGGGCTGTAAACACATGTTCTTGGTCCTATTTCATGATTTAAACACGAATTTTAAAGCCAAACATGTAATACTATGAGCTAGGATGGATTACATACCAAATTGGAGCATGAAATGGGTCATTTTGGATCAAAGATTGAGTTTGTAGAGAGAGAGAGAGTGAAAAAGCTTCAAATGATGTTCTTTCACCTTTAAATATGGTTTGAGTTTGAGGCTCAGTGGAATTCTACCCGATACTAACGTTAAATGGGGATTTTGGTCATACCCGATTAAGTTGTCGTAACGAGACGTGGTCGAAACTAGAAATTTTCCAAATAACAATTTGGAATGTTTTCACGTGTTTTCATTATGTTCCGAAACTTATGATGTCAAAATAAGAAGTCCCAATTTACTTAATTTAAAACAAAGTTAACGGAAAAATTGGAACGCAACGATTTTACTAACAAAAACGGGTTACAGTGATGGAAAGTTTTCAGATTGTCGCACCTTTGGAGTCACATTGAGCTTCTGGAATAGTTAGGGTGAAAGAATTAATGGATTAAGGATTTAATTATTTGGATTTATGATTTAGACCATAGTTATGGTGTGACACAAGGTGTGTCACAGCATGACCATGAAAGATCCCATTTCCATTGAGTCTTTTGGGGCTTACAACGTGACATGGAGTTGTTCATGTCATGAGTTCAGCCTAAAGGTGTTGTCCGAGACCAATATTGTTGGGTTGAGTTATTCGATTTGGAATCAATTCAAGTAAACTCTCAGGACATGAGCAAGAGCTGGTCATGATGTGAGGATCATTAGTTGATATTATGGGTTGTTGACTTTGATTTTAACCATTCACTTTTTGTATGGGTTGACTTTTGGTCAAATTTATATATTTAGAAGGAATACTTAAGGTTTATCATGTGTGGATTGTAGCAGGTCTTTAGCACCAATTTTTTTGGCGGAAAGAGCTGTTAGATGTGGTCGGTGTGGTATTGAGATAAGTTTTAGTTGTCTTTGTGTGTTAGGTCAGTCTCCTCACTATACTTGTGGGTCGAAGGCACCAATGTAGACCTGCATGATTATGTTATGTAGGAACACCAGGTGGTGGCCCTGTCAATTGTATGAAAAATGAGGATATGGCTCCGGGTAAATTATATGCAAGACCAGACCCTAACATTTATATGTAGGATGCTAGTGGTATTTGTGATACTTTATTCTATGTATACTATGCGGTATGTTGGAGAACTCACTAAGGTTTATGATTATAGTTTATTTTTATATTTTCAAGTACTTCCTTTTTTAAAGGGAAGGGCCCGACTATACTGTACAATATCCGCTAAAGTTTTCCTCATTGGCTATTTGCGATTTTTTACTCTGATGTTTAAATGATATATTCAATTTGATTGGTTTTGGAACAACTCATTCTATGGATTGTTGCTTTAAAAAAGAAAATTTTACTATGAATCTTTGGGACATTACAAAAACCCTAATGATGGACATTAAATACTCCAATATCTCTATAAAACGAACAACTTAATAGGATGGAAGCGCTCCGCCCTATCAACATAATTGCATAGTTTATCTATTTTCAACATCGAACAATCATAACATCTTCGTTCTAAACCCATTTCTAGTGATCTTTATATCTACACAAAGGTATTGACAAGCCCCATAATCGTATACAATTACTTTTGACTTAATTCATACAAAACCTAATTCATTAGTACACAAAAATGTCTAAAATGTCAATATTCCCATATTACCCCTTTTAACACTAATATATAATTAAGAGGCTCAAATCACTTAAGGAACATTATCAGCATCTAATAATGTCCAAAATCTATCCTATAAAGCCCGATACTTGCATTTGACTAAATTAAGGTCCCTAATTCCGAAATAAGAAACTTGTGAAAATTGGATGTTACAATTCTCCACCATTTAAATTGGATTTCGTACTCATAATTCAGCTTGAATAAAATCGTAGAACACAACCCCTTCCACAATATTTATAGCTCCTGTGATCCCCTAATTAACCAATGAAAGCATAAAAGAGGTTTACGAGATCTTTTTGAAGCTAGGAAATACCACCAAAACAAACCCAATCACATGACATTACTCAAACACAATATCTATATTTCTGACCTCGGATGGTCTAAATAGTCTCCAATACAACCACTCAAAACTAGAAATTCCCAAAACTACAAATACAAACCCAGTTGCACGGCCAACTCACTACGATGCGATAAACCAGTACACCACAAGAGACTTATGTAATATGGTCTAAAAATCATGCCCAAAAATAATTCCAATTGACACTTCTCCTCTGGATAATTTTCAATATCTTACCATTTCTGAAGGCTTATAAAGACTTGAGTTTAATATCTCGTATTCACTCTAAGCTCCAGGTCTACCCTATGCATTTAATCATTTAATAAATCATCCAAGAGAACTATCACGAACCCTAATACTGATAACTAGAGCCTTTTGAAATAGTCCCTGAAGAACCAACGATCCATGAATGCTGGCACCCAACGTGTGACTTCCTTTACGTAACCATGCATTTTCCCAAAAATTCAACAACCTACCTAATGCTTGACCCAAGCCTTTTGACTACTAAGCCACCAATAATATTCCCATACTACTAAAATACCAAAGGGTTGCACAAGTCCAACGAACCGATACCTAAAAGTCTCGTCCGCATAAATCATATCTACGCCAATTCACGATACAAGTTGCACCATATAATTGTTAGAATGAGAAGTTCACGACTCTACACATCTCTTTCCACCATCTAACCATAGACATGAAGTCTCATGACCAACACCATAGTGAGCTTATATGCACACGACCATCATATTACCAACCTATATGAACATAATTAACAACCATCCTCACACTTACCAAGCACAATATGATCCATGAAATTCTATAACACTCAAAACCTGCCACAATCTATGTTGTCACCGATGCAACATCAGATGAAAACATGGTCGTACTTAGCCAAAAAGTAAACAACTGAATGCTTGTTTCAGATTGAAAATAATTAATCAAACAAGAACCATGCCATAAATTTGGACCAAGTGTTCTCAGGTAGTCTTACTCTCCCCACACATACACCTCATAACAACATATGATGAATTACCCCAATTACACATTCCTTAGTAGAACATACAATATACCTTAGGGGGATTCTTCATCATAAACTTACCCAAAGAGGGAAATACAATCAAATCCAACAAATTGATGAACCTCAACCTCTAATAGAAATGTGCTCTGTACAAACTAAAACATGGATCTAAACCTTAAAAAAGACTGAACATATTGCTACCAATGCATAATTAGCCTAATGAAATGACTCAAAACTGGACTATACATAGACTGTAGGTCACACCTGAAAATACCAACCCTATCAACATGAAATCCGAAAACTAGACTCTACATAGACCCTAGATAACCCCTGAAAAATTAAACAACATCTCTTCGACATCCGAACTTTCAATTACTAAGGAGACCTACCAAACCTACCTACTAGAAACAACAATGACACAACCATACAACCAAGGGAGAAAACACCCATAAATCCAGATATACCACTGATAGAACTTGACAAAAGGTTGACACACCAACTGCACCTTCAACTATATAATAAAACTTGAGACGCTCTAGTAATCTCTGATGTTGACGATGAACGCAATAATCAAATGATCAAAAATGGATTGACAAACTAAGCCCAAAATCACATATCCTACTATTTGAATCCGATACGAAATGCACATACCGAACTCTGAGGATGATCAACAGATCAAACACTTCCCATATTATCCAAAAAAAACAAACTCATTCCACGAACAACCATGCTCTCAATACTTGATAAACAACATGAATGGCTTATACACTTCTCTATCATGATTCATGCCATTCCTAAAAGCAACTACCGACCATAACACGTTCCTCTCCCAATAGCTTCCAGCTGCAAGGACAACTCGTGCATTCCTAAAGACATAAGTCTGACAACAACTTGCCCTTCACTTATGATCTGAAAAATGCTTGAATTGTCCCTAGTGATGAAGGACACTGACAAATCCTTAAGAGATGACATGAAAAAAATTCTTATCCACGAGAACTTCGTTGGTAGCCTACATTCCTTCTTTTTATTCTGTAAATAACTATGAGAACAATAAATAAGATCGATAGATTCTATAATAAATAACCAGAATTAAATGTCAAGAACAAACATCAAAATAGCTCTAGAAGAGTTCAAGGAAGAACATCTATGTGAGAGCTAGGTAGGGAGACCAAAACGTTAACCCTAATAGATGCATACATGCACTATAATTAAGCTAATCCTAGAGAGCAAAACCGTGAATGGGCAGGACCCGACTGGTAAATAAGACTATACAACTACATACATTTGACACATCAATATTAATCCCAAGAATTTCCCTTTTGTGTAAAATTTTTGAAGGAGCACCTTCACTATTGCCTTTTTTGCACCTTGAATAATCTTCCTATTAAATTGATAAGGTTGTTCCTGACAATGAGGTACCATTTGATCATGTTTGAGAAACATTTCTGATTAGCAACGGTGTTAGCTTTACAAGATTTAGTTAAGCTAAGGATAGAGTTCAGAGCAGTAGTTGAGTGTAGGTGTTTGTCTCGCAAGAAGAACACACTCTTTTGAACTTTTTGACCAACCTTCCGATGGTAGACCACACACCAATTTTCTTTTTGGATTTTACCCAGCTAGAGCTTTTGGAGATCCTTTGGTTCCTCTTTAGTCTCAAGAACTGGCCTTTTCTTCAGACCAAACGCTATTTCTACATCCATTTTCACAATTTCCCGAATGTAGCAAATAATCATCCTCTTCAGGTGTGCGAAAATTGGCTCATATGTCTTTTCATCTTTTTACCAAATCAAGAACCATGAAATCCATTCGTATGGATTCATGCATGGTAAGTCTACCATTGTGAAATCATCTGCAGTACGACCTGATCCTAGAATCCTTTGAACTTTATGTTGACATAGTTTTAGTCGGAACAGGTGTATAAACCTCAAAGAAACAATCTTTTGCGAACTCCAAGTCTTGAATTAAGTCTTGGGATATTTAAGATAGAAATATATGAGCATATGATTAACATCATAGTCTGAGAGTGGTGCCTTCTCAATCTTCTCGAGGCATCGAAACAGAAAAGCCCTAAGAGTGATTAGATTATCAAGTTGGGAATCCGCCACATTACTCAGATCAAAAGAAACTGAAGGCTGCAGACATTGGATCTTTGGATCATCAATAGTTTCCCTATGAATTTGGTTCGTTATGTAAGGAGGAAAGAGTGACTTTATCAATATTAGGTTCCATTTCTTGATCTTCTAACTCTTTTCAAAATTTCAAAAGATCACTAAGCTCCATGTCACGTTTCTTCCAGAATAGCTTTTCACTTTCAGAAAGCTCTTCTTTTTCTTCTTCATCATCAACCACTTTCTCTTTGCCTTTACTTGATGTGGAAGCATCATTACCCTTTTGAGCATCATTTGGATTTAACTTGAGATCAAACAGAAAATGCTTCTGCCCAGTCATATGAATAGTTCAATGAATCTCAAAAGATCTGGGAATCTCATTAAATACCTAATTCGTTTAAATTTTGTTTTTTGTGGTTAAATTGGTAAATTATCATTTACATACCTTTACTTATTTCACAATTAGATTATGGCATCCCTTTCCTAAGTTTGTAAAATATCTAGTTGGATCCTAGCCTTAATATTTCATTTGGGTGTTATATTGAGGATTAATATTCTCTAACCTAAAAGTTTTATTTCATTGATGTCAACTCCTAATGATGCTTATGTTGCTCATCCAAAAATAACTCCGCCAACAAGAACTTCTTGTGTATGAACATTTGCCCGTGAGTTACCTTTGATGGCACCAATTATAATGATTAGATGCATAACATCAAGATTGATATACATTTCAAGGACAAGGAATATTTGATCGAAAAGTAACTTCTTTAGATTGATGAGACCCTAGCTATTGTTGCAGAATGTGCTTAGTATAGGAGGTAGTACAATGATTCAACCATAGTGGAATGCATCATGGTGGCTACTATTAATCCTAAGCTCCAAAGATTTTAAGAATATTAATATCCGTACAAGATGTACAAGTACTTAGTGGAAAAGTACCATCAACAAGCTCGTCAAGAAAAGTATTAGGTAGTAAAGTCGCTCATCACTAGCAATATGAAAGATAGAGTGCCCCTCAGTAGCTACGTGCAAAGAATGCAACGATACATTGAGTGCTTGCAAAAGGTAAATGAGAAATTTGATGAGGAATTGGCTATTTCTATAGTCTTGAACTAACTCAGAACATCCTGTGAAAAGTTGAAGGAGGATTAAATGGAAAAGCTATCCCCTCCACTCCTGCTGCTGTTCTTGTCTTGGTTATCGGGAAAGGAAAAGGGAAGAAGAGGAAAGGTCCTCCTAAACAGAATTAGAAAGGAAAGTCCCATCTAGGTCCCCAAACAATGAAACAAAAAGAAATGCCAATTTTGACGCTTCTCCTACCAATGATCCTAAATAGGCTACTCGTTTTTACTTTTATGAGAAAGGGCATTGGAAACGACGCTTCCCTAAGTACATGCAAGTCATAAAGGATTGCAAGGCGAAACCAACCTTGGGAGGTGTATACACTATCTCATCTAAAAAATCATCATATTCTCATTCTTGGGTCCTTGATATAGGATGTGGTTTACACATTTTTTCTAATTTGCAGAAGATAACAACAAGTAAGGATGTGGATCATGGGAGAATGAACTTGATCATGGGAAATAGGAGATCATCACCTTTACCAAGATTGTATTTTATAACTTAATGATTAGTAGTGGGTTGTGTTTAGAATAATTATTGCTACTCGCCAGAGATGACACGAAACATCACTTCATTTCATCCTTTATCTAGAAAAGGTTTTAGATATTCTTTTAATATTTAGAATGGATCTATTTATTCTTTAAAAATGATGTGTTTTATTTTGAAGCTTTATCTTGTGATGGTGTGTATGAAACAGTGATGATTGTTGAAAATTTAGGTAATAGTGTTTTACAAATTGATTTGTATATATGGCTATATCTACTTCATCAATCATAATTTAGAAACATTTAAAATTTTCAAAGAGTTCAAAAAAGAAGTCATGAATCAATCAGGGAGGAAGATCAAGATGCTCAGATCTGATAGAATCAGTGAGTGTCTTAGTATTGAATTCCACAACTACCTCAAGGAATGTTGAATAGTTTAATAATTGGCACCTCCTAGGACACCAAAACATAATGGTATGGCTGAGAAAGTTAATCGGACCATGATAAACATTGTTTGTTCGATGATGATTCAAGATTTTCTTCCAATATCATTCTAGGGGTATGCCATAGAGATTCCCATCCATATCCTTAATATAGTCCTAACAATGAAGGTTTCCAAAACACCTCATGAGATGTGGACGGGGAGGGTTTCCTCATTGGCACATATCAAGGTCTGGTGTTGTGAATCTTTCGTTAGACGAGAGACTCACGGAAAGCTTGAACATCGAAGAGAGCGATGGATTTTCATTGGTTACCCATAAAAGCCATTTGGATATTTTTGTTGGATTAATGTCTAAGTCCATAACTATAATTGGTAATACTTGACCCGACCCGGCATGGTCCATTTGGGTTGCATACCATCATGCACTTGGATAGACTAAATGAGAGAAATAAGACACTTATGGTTATTAATATATTATAAGTTCTAGTATATTAATAATAAGAATAATGAGATTATTTAATTAGTATTGATCAAGAATTAATCTAGCATTAATTGAGTGATCAAAAGAAGACTAATTAAATATATGGGTTGATTGTGTAAATCATCCATACTTGTATAGTGGGCTAATGCTCCATGGATTATCTAGTTGGGCCAAAACCCATATGATGCTCCATGGATGCTCCATGGTGTATTTGAACCCATGGATCCAAGGAAATGGAAAGTCATGACAATTAGGGTTTACCCTAATTGTATAACTATATAAGCATCTTATTCTTGAGGATAAATTGGCCGCTAGTGAGAGTAAGAAAGGGCTAGCCGATTTTCATGAAGTGTAGAATTCTCTCTAAGTTATTCTAAGTGTTTTGATGATTGTGAACCATTTGAGGTGTCACACTTGGGGCACTAGGCACTCAAGCTTCATGAAGACATTCTACATCAAAGAGGTATGTATTCTATCTTGTTATATTGATAGTTTTGTATGCTAGATTAGGATAATACCTTGGATGTTCATATTTGCATGTATAATAGAGAAAACATAGATCCAAGGTATTTAGGGTTGCATGTACACTTAGGAGTGTTAGAATGCTCATAACCCAACAGTGGTATCAGAGACTAGGCTTGTTTTCTTGTTATACTTGCAATAGAAGCTGAAAAATCGAGTTTTGTTGCTGTCTACCCATCAGACTCGCCGAGTCCATGAAGGGACTCGACGAGTCCAAGGCAAAATGCATCCAACTCGCCGAGTTGTGTTCATGCACTCGACGAATTGGACCCCAGACAGCATACTTTCGAGGTTTTTGGCTAGAAATGGACTAGGAACATTACCCTAAGTTGTTTTTGAACTTATAAACTTGTTTTTGTTATGGTAATGTTCATGCTAATCCAATTTCAAAGATACTTGTCAATAGATTCATGTTTTGTATTAGTTTAAAGGTTAGACTAATTACATGAAAAAGTTTGATTTGAATTATCTTGTTCTTATGAGTTGCTTAGATTAATAGAAAAGTTGAGTGAAAAAGTTGTTTTCAATCCAAATTAATCTAAGAGTTGATTCTAAAATGTGTTTTTGTAACTTGTCCTCAAGTTATATGAAAAGTCACATTTAAGTCTCATAAAACTCATAAAATTGGCAAAGGTTACAAAAATGAAGAGTCTAGTTCTAATTAATTGGAGTTATGACTCCATAATTTGTCCTCAAGTTATGGAGGACCAAGAGTCTCTTCATTAAATAAAATATATATATATATATATATATATATATATATATATATATATAAATAATGTAACCTTAATTAATTCCATAAGTTATAAAAATAAAGAAAAGTTAATTCTTTTATTAGTTTAAAGTCTTCCATAAGTTATGGAACTTGAAGAGTTTTTTGGATTAAAACTACTTTAAACACATAAGTTATGGAATTAATTAGTTTTGAATAGTTTCAAAACTTGCCCTGAAGTTTTGGAATTTGTAAAGTTTTCTCTTATGAATACTTTAATTCCACGTTAGCCCTTAGAATTTTAAAAGTTAAAATTCAACCCTTATACTTTATAATATTATAAGTTAATAATATATATATATATATATATATATATATATATATATATATATATATATATATATATATATATATATATATGTATAAGAGTAAAGTCAGCCTTACCGCTAGTACGCCTCATTCACGAAGCCAGTCTATAAGGTGGGTATAAGGTTGTTACCTATAAAATGGCAACTTAATGGGTGTCCACTCTCACCCACCGCTTGCTTGACTGGTGGAGGGTCGTTAGCCGAACGGGTTTGCCAGGACTATAATTCTCCCTTCATTAAAAGTATTAATGATAAATACTAAGTAACTAAACTCTTAATAATTCCCAATCTTAGTTACTTAGGAAAATGTGAAAAAGGTGCTAATCCATGAAATTACACTTTGCACTTTGTTTAAGTCGGTTAGTGGAGCGTGTGTGGTTAACCGGCACACTAACTTGGACTTAACAAGGTAGGTAAAGGGTGACTTAATATTTATCATAGTATCGATGGAGCGTGTGTGGTTAACCGGCACATCGATTGAGGGGTAATTTATTAAGGGTACCAAATAATTTGCATGGTTACTTCACACCTTGTTTTGTGATCCTCGGCATCCCAGTCACAAAACCTGAAGGGCACACTCGAGATTGAAACATGCCATTGAACAGTTCAATGAATCTCAAAAGATCTAGGAGTTTCAAAACCAATTAAAACCTAATAATACATTTCGTTTATCTTGGTGGAAATTGGTGAATCGTCATTCACCTACCTTCAAATTGTTTTATAGCTTGGATTACGGCATACCTCTTCTAAGTTATAAAATGGTTTGATGGGTCCTAGCTTTAATATTTCATATTGGGTGTTATATTAAGGACTTTAATATCAACTATCTTGAATATCTCCCAAAAGATGTATGGTTAGACATTTATGATCTTCCCAAATCTCTTGAAACAAGCTTTCCTAAATGAAGATGATATTCCAATGGAAATCATACTTCTTTCACCTCCTCCAATTATTCTCCCTACCCCACAAGTTCTTGAAAAGTTTAAGGTCACTCAAGCCCTATTGGCCAGGCAAGGTCTAGGTGTGATCACATCTTGGAGATGTAGTCACATATTGACAAGCCAGGAGAGTTGGGTGTCAAAGTATTGAGAAAGTTAGTGGCTCAACTACTTTCTAAGTCACATAGTGAGTTCTTTTGGAACACCTATGAAACAGACTATGACAAGACCCTTAATGATCTTATCTATTTGCGAAGATCAACTTCCTGAAACTTTATGGACATTGACAATGGTGACACTGGAAATATAGAAAAAGCATTCTCTTCCCAAGGAAAGGGATTGACCATAGTCTACTAGGTTGACCAAATGGTAAAGAGAAAATGCTAAGTCTGTAATAGTCCCGTATACCATTATCAAAGGGTCCATATGTTTAATTTGCCAAAGAAAGGGTCATTAGTTGCGAAGCTGCCAAACTTACCTAAGGATGTTAAAGTCAATAAGTTTGACTCTACTTCAGGTAAAGTCCACTATCTAACTCTGTTAAGTTTCTATGATGAGATTCCTGATACATGATGTGACTGGGTCACATGGTAATGTTTTAAGAATCAAAGAAAAGTGAAGAAACTTAAAGAAAGAATATGCTGAATCTGATCGCGTACATGGATTTCTATCGTGTAGTTTGAAGATCGGATTCTTGAGCTACTTCTTAGGAGTTATGAGATATTGCTTAGGAATAGATAACAACAAGTTTTCATATGGATTGTAAGGATAAGTTTTTCCGCATAGTTTTAAAATAAAAGAAAATTTTTTATTTTAGTTATTTTAAAATATCCTTACAATGGCATTTGAGGAAAAAAAATTGTTGCTTATATGATTCCATTAATAGCAAGAGTGGAAGTATGAAATTGATTCTTTCATTTGTGGTAATGTCTAAATTTATCAAATAAAGGAAAGATTCTCATCACCCAAGTCTCAATTGGACCGGAACTTGGAATCATGCAAGGTGTATAGCATGATGAATGAGAACTTTCAAGTATTGGAAAAATTAAGACTAATTACTTGTTCACGTGAATGTGTGAGTCAAGTAATGGACTAAGGGATCGAGTACATAGTCTTGTGCACTGATTAAGTCCACCACAAAAGATATAAGGATATTCGTCATAGTTTACTAAAGCTTAGTAAATATGATTATACTTACAAGCGTAAGTGTAACTCTGAGACATTGGAAAAGGTTTCAATGCATAGCAGAGCGGATAAGAAGAATCAAATTAGGCAGAAGGATAAAAGTTTCTCAAATCTGAAAAGATGGGAGAGTACTTTAGTATCAGCTTTGTGATCATCTTAATGATTAAGAAACCATATCAAAATCAGTTCTCTAAGGAAGTCTTAGTGCATTCTTATGACTGAGAAGAAGGGATCTTGAATTGTTGAAATGGTTAAATCAAGAAGATGAGTCATACTTCGTTCCAATACAAGTCTTAGAGTCATACTCCAAGATTGTAATTTGAGTGACATGTCTTAAAGAAAGGTTTAAAACACTTGTCAAATGTAAGAGTAAAAGTTTTCTACTCTTGTACATTTGAAATTGGTAAGTTGTGATGTTTTGGATAAAACAAAGACCAACTTAGGTTAATTGTGTGAAGTGTTTGTCTTGATTAGAATCCATACTATCTCTTGGATGTTTGACAAGGGAGTCTTATAGGTCAAGAGGACAGTGGGAGTCTTAAAGGTCTTGAAAGTCTCAAGAACTAATCAAGAATAAAACCTAAAGTTCTTCACTAGCACACGACTTGAGGTTTATAACCTATCGTGTTGACATATTCTGTGCTCATTCCAATCAAAGTTGGCTTTGCATATGGGTTCTTAGAATTCTCAATTGGTTGCACAACAACTTGGAAGCAATGGTAGGCCCTTGAGCTGCCAGGTGGCAAGAAATTAAGATTGAGTTCAGTCCATATGAGTTCAGATTTGTCATTATCCTTGTCTTGTGACTATGGCTTTGACAATTCACATGGATAAGAACACATACACCATATAAATCTAAGTGTCATAAGGTTTCTCTCCGATTCATGAAAATGATGGTGAGGAAACACTTTCACTAAGTAGATTTTAGCTAGATAGCAATTGTGATATTTGCATTCTCAAAGTCGTTAGTGGAGCGTGTGTGGTTTACCGGCACACTAACTTGGACTTGTGAGAAGTGGCCAAAAGGTCTAACCATTATGATTACGGCATCCCTCTTCATAATTGTTTAGACACACAAGTGTGCTATCTAAGGGAAGGTGTATGTTTTTTGATAAAGTCTTATCAAAACAATCTAGTATCAGAAATATGAACTTTGGTAAGAAAGTCAATAAAGTATTGATTTCTAGAAGTCGAGCTTTTTGAGTACATGTCAAAGCTAGTGGGAGCATATGTGTTATGCTAATAATCATCATGTTAGTGGGAGCATGATAATTATGATAAGTATTGCAAGCTAGCAATGTTAATTATAGAAAACAAAAGGTTTCAATTGGGAAAAAGTTGTTTTGCTATAATTAAGGGAGAGGAAATTATACTTCACCTCAAATCTATTAGCTTAGATCATGAGGTTTTCATCATTTAGTCAAGGATATATATATGAATTTCATGTTGGAATGGCTCAACATAAGGAAATTCTGTATATGGGTCCATTATTTGCGTTCTAAAATTCGATTATGATTACGGCATCCCTTTTTATAATCTGAATTATGAGAACTTGGCAAATAAAAATGGAAATGTTATAGCAAAAGACTTGTTTAGTCTTTATGTGAGACATCATGAATCGTGTCCCATATGCTTCGGATATAGGATCGATTACATGTGCTATATTTATCCTTTCTAAAATTTTCCAAATGCCTAGGGTATTAAGAAGGGAAAAGGTTTAGAACTGGATATGACTAAAAGGATTAAACAATTGTCGAGGAAAATCTAAGGTTTACCAAAGATTGGTTGCTCAAGGACAGTTGGAAGTGTAGTGATAATTCTGGAAGGACCATATTGACATAATCTGTAAGGAGGCAACTCTTGTTCAGAAGTGATAGTCAAAATGGAATCTGGAAATGTTTCAAAGTTAGAATTTTTCCAATCTGGTTAAGATACGAAACTTAATGCAAGAAGGATGTTTCTAAGGAGCTGATCTCCTTTGGAATACTCTGTAATGATTGTTGCCAAGTCTTTCTGACTTTGTGCATAATCATTACAAGAGGATCGATGCATATAAGTTTAGAATCTAACAGATTTCAGTAAATAGCATTAATTTGGAATTCTTGCATTTGAAGTAAGGATTTGGGAGTGTGAAAAGAGAATCATTGAAGTTATGTTCAATTGATCTAGTTCACAAAGTAAAGATCATAGACAAACATAGTATGCATACTTGGTGTATGGCATGACTAGTGTTTAGAAAAACATAGTGTACATGCTTGGAGCATTGGACAACTATTGTTTTAAATTCAAGAATAAAGTTGATAGCTGAAACAGTATACAATGAATAATGTGTAATCATATGGTGATAAATAAAAGGTGTTTTATTTATATTCATAAGTTCTGAGACCATATTGGATTCAATTATTATTGTGTTGCACTTTGCATGTTTTGACTTCCCGAATAAACTAGGTTATTCTTCAGGAATGACTAAGTTATTCAAACCATCCACAGTCGGTCATATGTTGGAAGTAGATATGAATTAAGATTTTCATGGGTTGGCTTGTAGAGGTCTAAGGTGTTGGACAAATGGCTACAACACTCATGAGTGCTCATAAGTTCTGAGTATTGGATTCAACCCGCGCTCATTGGAATCACTTCATGGATTTTATCACGAGTGATCATGAGACAATAATATCTTATATTCTTCAAACCTAGAGATATGAGTTGTTACTATGAGTTGGTTGTACATTGATTGCACGAAACTGCATTTGGTAACTCGGTGCTATAAAACGTAGTAGAACAAGCCATATGATTTGATGATGACAAATGGAAGTGCTCGGCCGGGCCAGGACTGATTTGATTTGTTCAATTAATCAATCGTTATAAATCGGAAATCGGGAAACAACAAATGGACAGAGAGAATGATTATAATCCATGTCTCAGTCCATATGATATCTAGAATGGAGGAATATATGATCCCTTATCTAATGGACAAGTCATTGACAAGATCAGAGTTCATCTACAAGGTCAGAGTTCGACAGAAGCTTTTGAGAGCTACGATTGCCAGTTGGTTCCTGAAGTCATACGCAATAATAGTTTTAGACTTATCCAAGTGGGAGACTGTTGGATTAATGTCTAAGTCCATAACTATAATTGGTAAGACTTGACCCGACCCGGCATGGTCCATTTGGGTTGCATACCATCATGCACTTGGATAGACTAAATGAGAGAAATAAGACACTTATGGTTATTAATATATTATAAGTTCTAGTATATTAATAATAAGAATAATGAGATTATTTAATTAGTATTGATCAAGAATTAATATAGCATTAATTGAGTGATCAAAAGAAGACTAATTAAATATATGGGTTGATTGTGTAAATCATCCATACTTGTATAGTGGGCTAATGCTCCATGGATTATCTAGTTGGGCCAAAACCCATATGATGCTCCATGGATGCTCCATGGTGTATTTGAACCCATGGATCCAAGGAAATGGAAAGTCATGACAATTAGGGTTTACCCTAATTGTATAACTATATAAGCATCTTATTCTTGAGGATAAATTGGCCGCTAGTGAGAGTAAGAAAGGGCTAGCCGATTTTCATGAAGTGTAGAATTCTCTCTAAGTTATTCTAAGTGTTTTGATGATTGTGAACCATTTGAGGTGTCACACTTGGGGCACTAGGCACTCAAGCTTCATGAAGACATTCTACATCAAAGAGGTATGTATTCTATCTTGTTATATTGATAGTTTTGTATGCTAGATTAGGATAATACCTTGGATGTTCATATTTGCATGTATAATAGAGAAAACATAGATCCAAGGTATTTAGGGTTGCATGTAAATTTAGGAGTGTTAGAATGCGCATAACCCAACAATTTTTTCTACAGACCAAGTGACAACGTGGTTTTTGTAGCACGAAGAGGAGTCTTTCGCGAGAGAGCTCATATCTAAAGAGGATAGTGGAAGTATAATTGATCTTGAAGAAATTAAAGAGTCAAACAATGAAGGAATGTCTAAAAATGCTATGGCTCAACCTGAAGATGAAATTCCAGTTAAACCAATTGACAATTTGGTAACTAATTGTCAGTTCAATACATATTGATTGAAGGCAAACGGGAACAAGCTTCACCGCTAGCCCTTTCTGGATGGCAAAACCAATTCTTTTGAAAACAACATGTGTGGATCTAGGAGATATGACATTAGAATGCATGACCCGTTGGACTCTATTAAGGAGCTCCACCACCTCTGGTGCGAGAAAACCAAATGTATCGAATGCAAAAGGAACAAACACATGTTGATTTTCTCTACATGCATTCTCGTGCTTTACCACTTTGCATGCAACGACTTTCAAAGCGGCATGCCCAACTGCGAAACCTCCACTCCCAAACCATCGAGAGGAGAGACACTAGTAAGATCCACTCATGCATGCTTCCCTCCTATCCATCCAAAGACCAAAATGTCAGCCAGTCTAAATGTAGACCTGCCATCCTGCGGGTTCGTCAAAAAGTTCCCTAGCGCTGCTTTCTTCACAGATATACCAGCACGCCGACAAGAATCAAAGAGAACATCCCGAACCACATCATGTCTATACTTGAAACCGGGGAGCTCTCTATAATGAACTGCGTGTTCCCCAAAGGTATCCAAACATGCCTTGCGACAAACTGGGCATATCTCATCAATTTGAAATATGGGAATCATGAGGCGGTAACGAAGGATAGTTCGGTACTCCACAGGAGACATATGCTGGCCAAGACCAGCTGAGTTAGAATGCCACCTGAGTTTTATTGTTTCCATATTACCACAGATGGTGATTTATGAGATTTGGAATCAAGTTTGAACGTAATTCTAGTATTAATTGAGTAAAGTATTGAAACTATGAACACGAGAGTAAATAGAATCTTTGTTCAGCTCGTATTATGCCTTTCAGTTTAAGGAATACTATAACTAAACCGTAAGACTGTGTGTTAAAGTGATTCCCATATCACTAGTACATACGCCTATTTATAGGAGAATAAAAGCATAACAAAAATACTAAGGACTAAACGTTAAGCCTTGACTTTATAACGCCTTAGTAAAATAACTATATATACGAAGACCCATACATACGAAGACACAAGATTCTTCGTAACAACCAAACTGACTCTTCGACTTATTACAACATTTTAGCCCTAACAATCTCCCCCTTTGGAATCAAGGTCGAAGTCTTCAAGTAGTCAGTGCTTGAACGGCATACATCAACACTCTTCGGATCTCCATATACCAAGAGATAACCTTCTTTATCTCTTTCTTATCTCCTTCTGAGTTTTTCTTATAGTGGTTCATACGAACAACTAAGTTCGTATATTGAGAATTGTTGTATCTGTGACAACCGTCAAATTTTGGTCAATTCAAAGTCAAATAAAGTCAACAAGTCAAACCGGTCAGCTCAACTAACCCTTGTGTACTTGGACTTACGTTCAGTATTTACTAAACAACGCACTATTCTAATAAGAAAACATGAATCGAAAAGTACGTACAACTAGATCTCTTTAACCTAAAAACTGTTGTACGTGGCGAGCCAAACGGATAAAACAATGATGCATACTCATCGGGAGTATGTAAGATCCTAAAACAAGGCTTAACAGGGTTTACAAACCATGCATTTCGATGCCGAACACTCACAACTGTCCCACATGGATCCTCTCTCAATCGTTTTCACTCTATCTCTCTCTATGTCAAATCTCTCCAAGTATGTGAAATCTCTCTCGAATATCTCTCTGTATGAGAAATCTCTCCAAGAATGTCAAATCTCTCCCAAATCTCTCCAAGTGTGAGAAATCTCTCCCAAATCTCTCTCAAAAGTTTCCCGTAACTTTTTGGAATCATTCGGGTCATTCCGGCCCTTAACCGGGTCAAAAACGGCTTAAAACGGGGCGAAAACGAGAAAAATAGGCTTTAGGAACCGAAACCGGAATGAGAGGCTTCTTAGGACCAAAGACCGAGCCTCTGGTGGCTAAGAGACCAGAGACCAACCGAGCGATCGGTCCCTCTCGGTGCCTCTCGGTCCGCCTCCGCCTCTCTGTTCGCTACTCGCTCTCTGTTCGCGTCCCACTCCCTGTTCGCGTCCCACTCTCTGCTCCGCTTCTCACTCTCTGCTCCGCTTCTCACTCTCTGTTCGCATCCCACTCTCTGCTCCGCTTCTCACTCTCTGCTCCGCTTCTCACTCTCTGTTCTCTTCTCACTCTCTGTCTCGCACGCCTCTCTGTCCCCTCCCACCTCTCGGTTCCTACCCTCTCCCTTCTCCCCTCTCGGCTCCTTCCTTCTCTCTTCTTCTTCTCTCGGTTTCTGCCTCCCTCTCTCTCGGTTCAGCACCAGAAGGCCGAGCCTCGGCCAGATTTCGCATATTTGCCACTTTTAGCCCATTTTTGATATTTTTGACATTTTAAGCCCGTTTTTCATGATTTTAAAGCGGGATTTTCTCCAGAAATTATATTTTAACATTATAAACTCTAAATATTCATAATTTAAACATATTTTGATGAAAATCATTATTTAAATAATAAAAATCAAATGGGTGAATTATTAAAGGTGGTGTGTTGATTTTGCCTTATCCAAAGTCACAAGCAACTACCTCACACCCACTCTTTGACTAACCACACCTCTCCACCTTACCTAGGTCACATCAATATCTTTTCCACTCAATTATCCCCCTTCCCACGTTTTTGAGGGCTGATTATTCATCCTCTCTCCTCACTTCTCTCATTTGCTCTCATTTCACAAGAAGATCAAACTCTTTCCTCTCTCACTTTCTCTCTCTAGAAATTCGAGATTTAAGGACTGATCTTGAGTTTTTCCTCCACATTTGGTAAGCATAATCCATTCTCTTTATGATTATCTCATTTATTTCCACTCAAATCATGGATATCTTAGACAAACTCTCTCATCATTGTGTTAGATCTTCGAATCTTCAAGTGATTCTTCAAGTGTTCTTGGGTTGAACACTTTCCTTCTTCAACACTTATCTACTAAAATCACTCAAGGTGAGTTCATACCCCTACATTTTCATGTTTTCTCAAGTTTTCAGGGGGGAATACAAGTTAAAACACTAGGAACATAACTAAATTTTTCTAACAGCCTTCATCAGAAAAGTTCAACTCCATTCACGGACTATTTTGGGCATCTTAAACATTTTTTTTTTCAAAACTGTACAAGGTGAGAATAGCTGAAGCTTTTAGCTTTAAAATGGCTACTTGCACATCTCCATACGATGTTTCTACAATTTATGGTGATTTTTACAAAACTGCCTATCATTTCAAACAACAATCCGGACCAGTTTGTGATTATGGACTTTTTCACCCAAGTTAGAGGTCATTATAAATTGTGATAAAAATTATGAGCAAACTAGACACATTTTGTGAACTCTCAGAATTTATGGATCTAGTTTTCGACTTCGTATGATTTTTCTATGATTTTTCCAAAACAGGGCAGAATTGCTAAATTTTGCCAACAGCATGTAAATATCATAACACTTTGTATTATGTTGAGCAAAGTGTATAATCATAAGTTCTAATATTTGAATGTGTTTCCTTGCTAGTTTATCATTATGAACTGAAACTAAGACATTCATATTAAATATTATTCATTCATTTTGGAACACGTACTATTAAACTATAAAAAGTATAGTTTGATAAATTCACAACACTAATACATTTCCATGAGAAAATTCATACATATTACATACATTTTAGATAAACTATAATAGGTATAGTTTATGATACATCACTCTACGCACTCGTACAAGAAGGGTACATTCATACAAGAAATATTTATATTCACACACATTCACATAAACTTGTTATCCTATAGTGTGAGTTTCTCTATTTTTCTCTCTCTCTCTCTCCCCGTACGTCCGAGTGCGGGATATAATTCCTGGTAGTTATAATCAGAATCTCCTTGAGGGAGAACGTGATACTTGTATATAGATCTATATTGGGATTGACACCCCACACCTTGCTGCTAGCTACAGTTGGACCTGCAGGTCTACGGGTGACAAATGTCATTTTATTTTTCGCGACACTGAGAACGTCGTGGGAGGTTCACATAGTCATAGTATGATTATAACGGCTCACATAGGGAACAATCCATAAGTTTACGGGATTTTATTTTTAAAACCTAAATGAGTTTTATGTCGATTTAAAATCACCTTTTATTCTCTATGGGTACAAATACAAAGTACCGGGTCTCTATACAAAAAGGGGTACAAATACAAGGTACCGGGTCTCTATACAAAGTTATTATGATATTAAAACTATACTCCTCTAGAATTGTTAGACTTCAACTATAGTCACTGAGTGTATATGTTTGGGTCATATAAGAATTTAGCCTTGATTGGCCTAGAATTGGTGGTGCCCGCCTCATCTCCTGTTCCTCGTTGGGTTGTGGACCTAGGGCAGACCCACTATATTCAACGTTTTATCCAATTTAGATCTTATATAACTTATATACACTGGACGATTATAGAGGAACTCTACGGGTCATTCTAGGGTCCATTAATGCATCATGTAGGAATATCTCTAATCACACTTAACTAAGAAAATATTGGATTTTCTGGAAATCAAACTCTATCGATTTTACAAGGAAAAACGGGTTCTACTCCAAACAAAACTCTTATGAACTCACCAACCTTTGTGTTGACATTTTTTAAAACTACTTGTATTCTCAGGAAATAAGTGAAACAGGAAAACTTCATCGCTTTGAGGATGGGACGCTAAACCGTCAACAATTTATTTTGTCATCATAATGTAATTGCTTTTGAAACATGTAAACATATACTTTGGTGTAACTTTTGCAATTATATATATGGTGGTTGTTTTTACTTTGAGCACTATTATACACGTTGTTGTGATACTGTACATGAAGTCCTCCACCCCCAGACGTTTCCGCCATCCTTGGTTTGGGGGTGTGACAGATTGGTATCAGAGCATTGTTTATAGTGAACTAAGTATATCGAACCACATAAGATATACAAACTATAAATGCATTGGGACTAAGGTCTCTGATTTTAAGATTTCAAAACCACTATACCTTTAAGAATAAATAACTTTTGTTAAAAGTATACATGCATGCATACATACTAAGGTCAGCATCATTTTAGGACAAAACAAAAGTAATGATTGTTGGATATCACAGGTAAGCCTGGGGATGTATGATCAGTCTTGGGAATAGCATAGCCTGATCAACTATGCTGGTCCGAGGAGTGATTAGCATATGCCCAAGAATGGTTGTGATGTGGCAACAAGTCTAAAAACTTACCAACACTACCACAATGAAATACCATAGGGGTATTTTGGCATTATTAAAAATTACATCTGCGAGAACTAAATAGATCTTTATCAATAGGTCAATAGTTGCTTAGTGGATACATTAAAATTTTATGTATCCAGGACGTCATAGACTTAGAATCTGTGGATCTTTGCTCTACTTCCTGTTCTCGTTGGATTGGGGATTTAGAGTTAGGGTCGCTTATTCGAAGGTCTATCCTGTCCCGAATACATATAATTAGTATGCACTAAACAATTTGTTGAAGTACCTGATAAAGATCATCGTATAATTAGCTAATTAGTACGTTTGCTTAGTTATTTCTTATATCCCCATTTCTCGCGAAGATATCATGGCTAGGTTCCACCCACACAACGACCCGTACTACCCTAACCACGACAATACCAAATGGCTCGGAGAGGAGCCAGAGAATGATTTCCCAACCCCTGTAGATGGTCACCAAGTTGAAGGCTATGCTGATGGTTCTGACTCCGACCCCGAAATGGAGAACTTAACCCCGATAACTCTTGTTCCGAATCCCAACCCTCGACCGGCTTTTCAAGGCCCGACGCCTCCTTGGGTAGAGTGCTTGGAAACCTGGAGCGAAGAACAAGACCAACATATGTCGTTTAAATAGAGAACGAAGTTTCTACAACATAAACGAAGAAAGCTCAGCAGATACAATTTTTCCAATCCTGGTCCATAGAGTTACCCGAAACGAGATTCTGGGTAGAACAACTCTCCATAGTATCGCAGAGGTTGATGCAAATACAAGAATACATACGATCCGCACTAATCGCCTTGAGCACACTCGTGAAAAATCTAAGAGAGACCACAAAACCCACTAACTCGTGAAGTTCATTCATATGGACTTCCTTTATGAACTATAGATAAGGAATTCTTAAATCGAAGAAAAATGTAGGAAAAATCAAATTCTATAACAACTGACTTGTCTTTACTAGTAGAAACTTACCATCTGATCAGTTTTCCTTTTTGCAAACTCATGACAGAACGATGCCACCAAAGAAAAGACCCAGACCTTCGGGCAGCACAGCGCCACCACCTCCGACGCCACCTCCCCAGTTTGATCCCGAAATGTTCCAAGCTGCAGTAACAGCAGCCGTGGTAGCTGCAATGTCACAAATTGGCACAAATAGCACTGGTGGTGCTGGATCTGGAGCCACAAACCCTAACCACGGGGATAGTGCAGGACGCATAAGGGAATGCACTTACAAGGACTTCACAAATGGCAAACCCGATTCCTTCGATGGAAGTGGGGGTGTCCTCGCACTAATTCAATGGTTCGAGAGGACCGAAGCAATCTTTGAGATTTGTGCTTGCCCCGAAGCGAGCAAAGTCAAGTACGCGACATTCACCTTCATCGGAAGAGCTCTCACTTGGTGGAACGGCAAAGTTAAGTCGCTTACGCTTGCAGTGGCTAACTCGTTAAGTTGGGAGGACTTAAAGAAGATGATGTTGAAGGAATATTGCCCAAGAGGTGAAGTGCAAAAGCTGGAGCAAGAACTATGGAATCTCAGAATGGCAGGCTCTGACCTTACAACTTACACCAACCGATTTTGTGATCTAGCACTCCTTTGTCCCGCTATGGTCACCCCGGAAGACAAAAAGTTGGAGCGTTACCTCTGGGGATTGTCCCCCGAAATTCAAGATAGCGTGCTCGCCTCAAGACCAACTACCTTCGACAGCGCCAAGGAGTTAGCACAACAACTCATTGACCATCATGCCCACCATGACACTATGACAACCACCCTTACCCAAGCAAGAGGAGGGAACAACGAAAGAATGTTTTGGGACAACAAGAAGGACCAATCAACCCAAGGCCTCACTAAGAAGCAACAGATCCTTGCTGTTCATGCTGCCACAACCCTCACCACGCCAACTCCCATGAAACCATACGCTGGAACACTTCCAAAATGCAACAAGTGTAACTTCCATCACACTGGGGCTTGCCGAAAGATGCATTGCAAAAACTGCGACAGAGAGGGGCACACTGCTCGTTTCTGTAAGGCACCAGCACGACCCATCAACCAGGTACCCGGCTCTGGAGTAAGCCCAACCTGTTACGAGTGTGGAGAAACGGGACACTTTAAAAGGGAATGCCCAAGGACAAGAGATGCTGGTGGTGGCGGGAGGATGTTTGCAATCACCGAGGGAGAAACCACTCCGGAACCACCCGCAAATATCAGTACGTGTTTCTAACACCGACATTTAAAATCCCGAATTTCTTTATATGCTAAATCTAGCATCGATTAAAGCATGCATAGTAGCAATCATGTGGCATCGGGCAAGTTATTCCCCACCATAATCAAATTCTTGTACTACGAAAAGTTATCCCCATCTTTCCTCTAAATTCCTGGATCCCCATTCGAAGTGCAAATTTCGGGACGAAATTCCCTTTAACGGGGGGATGATGTGACAACCGTCAAATTCTGGTCAATTCAAAGTCAAATAAAGTCAACAAGTCAAACCGGTCAGCTCAACTAACCCTTGTGTACTTGGACTTACGTTCAGTATTTACTAAACAACCCACTATTCTAATAAGAAAACATGAATCGAAAAGTACGTACAACTAGATCTCTTTAACCTAAAAACTGCTGTACGTGGCGAGCCAAACGGATAAAACAATGATGCATACTCATCGGGAGTGTGTAAGATCCTAAAACAAGGCTTAACAGGGTTTACAAACCATGCATTTCGATGCCGAACACTCACAACTGTCCCACATGGATCCTCTCTCAATCGTTTTCACTCTATCTCTCTCTATGTCAAATCTCTCCAAGTATGTGAAATCTCTCTCGAATATCTCTTTGTATGAGAAATCTCTCCAAGAATGTCAAATCTCTCCCAAATCTCTCCAAGTGTGAGAAATCTCTCCCAAATCTCTCTCAAAAGTTTCCCGTAACTTTTTGGAATCATTCGGGTCATTCCGGCCCTTAACCGGGTCAAAAACGGCTTAAAACGGGGCAAAAACGAGAAAAATAGGCTTTAGGAACCGAAACCAGAATGAGAGGCTTCTTAGGACCAGAGACCGAGCCTCTGGTGGCTAAGAGACCAGAGACCAACCGAGCGATCGGTCCCTCTCGGTGCCTCTCGGTCCGCCTCCGCCTCTCTGTTCGCTACTCGCTCTCTGTTCGCTACTCGCTCTCTGTTTGCTACTCGCTCTCTGTTCGCGTCCTACTCCTTGTTCGCGTCCCACTCTCTGCTCCGCTTCTCACTCTCTGTCTCGCACGCCTCTCTGTCCCCTCCCACCTCTCGGTTCCTACCCTCTCCCTTCTCCCCTCTCGGCTCCTTCCTTCTCTCTTCTTATTCTCTCGGTTTCTGCCTCCCTCTCTCTCGGTTCAGCACCAGAAGGCCGAGCCTCGGCCAGATTTCGTATATTTGCCACTTTTAACCCATTTTTGATATTTTTGACATTTTAAGCCCGTTTTTCATGATTTTAAAGCGGGATTTTCTCCAGAAATTATATTTTAACATTATAAACTCTAAATATTCATAATTTAAACATATTTTGATGAAAATCATTATTTAAATAATAAAAATCAAATGGGTGAATTATTAAAGGTGGTGTGTTGATTTTGCCTTATCCAAAGTCACAAGCAACCACCTCACACCCACTCTTTGACTAACCACACCTCTCCACCTTACCTAGGTCACATCAATGTCTTTTCCACTCAATTATCCCCCTTCCCACGTTTTTGAGGGCTGATTATTCATCCTCTCTCCTCACTTCTCTCATTTGCTCTCATTTCACAAGAAGATCAAACTCTTTCCTCTCTCACTTTCTCTCTCTAGAAATTCGAGATTTAAGGGCTGATCTTGAGTTTTTCCTCCACATTTGGTAAGCATAATCCATTCTCTTTATGATTATCTCATTTATTTCCACTCAAATCATGGATATCTTAGACAAACTCTCTCATCATTGTGTTAGATCTTCGAATCTTCAAGTGATTCTTCAAGTGTTCTTGGGTTGAACACTTTCCTTCTTCAACACTTATCTACTGAAATCACTCAAGGTGAGTTCATACCCCTACATTTTCATGTTTTCTCAAGTTTTCAGGGGGGAATACAAGTTAAAACACTAGGAACATAACTAAATTTTTCTAACAGCCTTCATCAGAAAAGTTCAACTCCATTCACGGACTATTTTGGGCATCTTAAACATTTTTGTTTTCAAAACTGTACAAGGTGCAAATATTTCAAGTTTTTAGCTTTAAAATGGCTACTTGCACATCTCCATACGAGTTTTCTACAATTTATGGTGATTTTTACAAAACTGCCTATCATTTCAAACAACAATCCGGACCAGTCTGTGATTATGGACTTTTTCACCCAAGTTAGAGGTCATTATAAATTGTGATAAAAATTATGAGCAAACTAGACACATTTTGTGAACTCTCAGAATTTACGGATCTAGTTTTCGACTTCGTATGATTTTTCTATGATTTTTCCAAAACAGGGCAGAATTGCTAAATTTTGCCAACAGCATGTAAATATCATAACACTTTGTATTATGTTGAGCAAAGTGTATAATCATAAGTTCTAATATTTGAATGTGTTTCCTTGCTAGTTTATCATTATGAACTGAAACTAAGACATTCATATTAAATATTATTCATTCATTTTGGAACACATACTATTAAACTATAAAAAGTATAGTTTGATAAATTCACAACACTAATACATTTCCATGAGAAAATTCATACATATTACATACATTTTAGGTAAACTATAATAGGTATAGTTTATGATACATCACTCTACGCACTCGTACAAGAAGGGTACATTCATACAAGAAATATTTATATTCACACACATTTCACATAAACTTGTTATCCTATAGTGTGAGTTTCTCTATTTTTCTCTCTCTCTCTCTCCCCGTACGTCCGAGTGCGGGATATAATTCCTGGTAGTTATAATCAGAATCTCCTTGAGGGAGAACGTGATACTTGTATATAGATCTATATTGGGATTGACACCCCACACCTTGCTGCTAGCTACAGTTGGACCTGCAGGTCTACGGGTGACAAATGTCATTTTATTTTTCGCGACACTGAGAACGTCGTGGCAGGTTCACATAGTCATAGTATGATTATAACGGCTCACATAGGGAACAATCCATAAGTTTACGGGATTTTATTTTTAAAACCTAAATGAGTTTTATGTCGATTTAAAATCACCTTTTATTCTCTATGGGTACAAATACAAAGTACCGGGTCTCTATACAAAAAGGGGTACAAATACAAGGTACCGGGTCTCTATACAAAGTTATTATGATATTAAAACTATACTCCTCTAGAATTGTTAGACTTCAACTATAGTCACTGAGTGTATATGTTTGGGTCATATAAGAATTTAGCCTTGATTGGCCTAGAATTGGTGGTGCCCGCCTCATCTCCTGTTCCTCGTTGGGTTGTGGACCTAGGGCAGACCCACTATATTCAACGTTTTATCCAATTTAGATCTTATATAACTTATATACACTGGACGATTATAGAGGAACTCTACGGGTCATTCTAGGGTCCATTAATGCATCATGTAGGAATATCTCTAATCACACTTAACTAAGAAAATATTGGATTTTCTGGAAATCAAACTCTATCGATTTTACAAGGAAAAACGGGTTCTACTCCAAACAAAACTCTTATGAACTCACCAACCTTTGTGTTGACATTTTTTAAAACTACTTATATTCTCAGGAAATCAGTGAAACAGGAAAACTTCATCGCTTTGAGGATGGGACGCTAAACCGTCAACAATTTATTTTGTCATCATAATGTAATTGCTTTTGAAACATGTAAACATATACTTTGGTGTCACTTTTGCAATTATATATATGGTGGTTGTTTTTACTTTGAGAACTATTATACACGTTGTTGTGATACTGTACATGAAGTCCTCCACCCCCAGACGTTTCCGCCATCCTTGGTTTGGGGGTGTGACAGTATCTCTCCACTTCACAAGTTTGGAACAAAAATCTTTTAGCTCTTCCAACTTTATCTTTCCCAGGAAAAACTATCCCCAATGGTTTTAAGCAAATTTCACCATCTTCATACTTGTTCAACTCATTTTGCTTCTTTGTTGGTGCCATTGGTGTAGTTATATCAATTCCTTTGACTATAGCAAGTTCCACATCTGTTTGAGCCAAGCACTCGAAGTAATTTTCCAAGTATATTTTTATGTGCTTGCACCCAAGGCTAAATACATCAGGCTCAGTATCTTTAAGAAATGAAAATGATTTGTCTTTAAGCATCAAGGCGACATTGATGAGATCATAAGTATTCATCAAAGGAAAGTCTACCACCGTAAATTCTTGAATTTTTCCACTTGCTCTTGCAACAATGTATTTAATGTTTTCAAACTTCCCTTTAAAAATGACATCTCTTTTGATAGATATCACCTTTCTTATCTTCTCCAAAAACCAAATCTCTTCCTGAGCCTTTCCTAAGACCGCATGAAACCGAATTTTCATCTTCTTTCCCTCTTCTGTTTCTAGTGACTTTGTTTCCGCTTTAAACTGTGGCATAAAAAACATCATCGCATTGATTGGAATATCAAGTTGACAAGAATCAGTGTTTGTTAGCACGTAGCTTTTCTTAGGAATCTTTTCAAACGAATACATATGATCAAACATCACTCTGGATTCAATGGTTTCGTAATTATACACTTTTGACGGATCACCCTTATCAACATTCGAACCTTCCAGAGCACTTTGTCTCATTAAGCTCTGTACTTGTCTCATTCTTTCTACTCCAGCTGCCACCTCCACTTTCTTCTCTTCTTTGGACTTGTCAATAACAATCTCTTTGCCCTTATCCTTTATTTTTGACAAATCAACTTTTTCTGAAGAAGATCCAACTGTTTGCTTTCTAATTACAACTCCCTTTGAGATAGATTTTGGAGTTGGAACTGTTGTGATCACAGTTGAAGTAATTGGACCAGCAGAACAAACAGTTGCCTTTGCCACCACCTTCGAAGGATATATCTTACCAACTACCTTCGCATCTTCTATAGTTGTCTTCATCCCTTCGCAAGTTTTCACTTGTTCCCCAGCCTTTGTTTGTTCTATCTTTTCTCCCCCTTGCACCACTGTGAAAGCAGGTGGGGCATCTGATACAGTTGGTACAAGGCTGGAAATGCGAAGCAATGGAACAAGATTCTTGTGTAAAATAGCTTCAAAGTGAGAAAACTTCTGAGAAACAAATTCTTGTGAAATTATCGGAGAGATAGACTTGGAAGATAAGTCCTTTAATTCTTTCAACAAGCCTACCAACTCTCCAAAGTTTTGTTCTTCTTTGGCAGAAAGAGTTGTCAGCGTTGGATTCATCTGTTTGAAAAGTTTGACACATCAGGTGACTGCAGCACATATGATATCAATTTTCTCATTAGCCGAAGCATAATCCTGTTGTACGATTTGAACTTCCTTTTTCATATCTTCTCGAAGTTCTCTGATTTGAAGATTAACATCCTCCCGTACCTTTTTAACTTCTTGTACGAAGAGCACATGACGCTCCTTCGTAACCATCTTCAAATCATTCATCTCTCGTACAAAATCAGCCTTTTGAGAATTAATTCGATTCTCAGTAGAAATGTCATGTTGATCATCTTTTCAATGACTCTACTTTCTGAATCCCTAATTAATCAAGAAGCCTTCGAAATTACGCGCCCTTCCATCAATTTCATCAACGAATCAACCTCCAAACTTGTAACCCCAACACTACCCACATCTGCTTGTGATTGTAAGATTGAATTTAATTTTGAATTCACAATATTAAATTGCTTCATGGTCATCAACATGTGGTCTGGAAAATCTTCATCGGAATTATCAAAGTGAAGAACTTAGAACGTTCCTCCAAACCCTTCATTATCAGTTCGAACATCAATAGCCATGGTTTCATCAACTGGTGAAGATGGGTTTGGTGGATCAGTAGATTGAGTAGAAAAAATTGTAGTGAACGGTTGGTCCATAATAGATTGAAAGGTTGGAGAATCAGTAGTTGATGTAACCTGGGGTAAAGAGATAACATGACCTTGTTCAACGGTTTTCGAATCAGCAGGCTTCGAAAGAGTAACAGACGGACTTGTTTTTGCTTCTTCTTGAATTCCGACTTCAGGTGTTTCAGGAACTTTCCCTTCTTCCTCAGTCCTTTGATTCTTCTTAATAAATTTTGCAAGATCCTCAGCCCTTCGCTTTTTCGATGATGGAGAAACAGGGGCTGGAATTTCATAGACCATAACACCGTGATGTGTGACTTGAGTTTTCTGAATAATCTGAGATGAAGATTTTCTCTTGAATTTGAGTCGGCGAAAACCCCCCGTCTTAGATGGAATAATCTCTTTCTCCTGAGACGCTTCAATAGTTGGTGTATCAGCAACAGTCGTCGAAACAGGTGAAATAATCTGTTGAGAAACTTCTTCGACTATAGTTGGTTTGACCTTAGGAGATTTCTTCTTCTTCTCAACCTTCACTATTCTTTTCGAAGACCCAACATCTGTCTTCTTCGTTTTCTTTGATTTCTTCGTCTCTGCATCATATATAATACCACTAACAACGGTTATGTCAATTGATTGAAGATATGACACCAGCACGTTATTTGTTGGATTCACCTTTTTGAGCATCGCATCTGAAATACGAGCAATAGATGTAAAGATAGCAGGATCATCAACAACCTCCTTCGGACTGCCATACATAAGAAAAACAACTTTTTCTTCATCTTCAGGAACTGCAATCCTCTCCTTTGTATAAACATATTGAAGAATAAGACTCCAATATCTGGCACACGAAATCCCCTGCCTGACATTGGTCTTCGAAATGCTTGTCAGGAACTCTGTCCATAGCTGTTCAGAGTAATCAACTTGCAAATCGTAATAAAGCTCAGCTACCATTGCGTAGACTTCCATTCTCCCTTTGTCAAGACCCACTATTCTTTCGGTAAGACAACAAAGAAAAATGCCAAATAACAAATTCCATATCGTAGGTTAACCGGATTTCATAAAATCGCTGATGCGCGTCAACGGAGGTTGATGACCCATTTCATTGAACATGAACACAACTTGTGGATAGGTGACTTCCACATACGGACCAGTGTTCGGAATCCCCAAAATCTTGCAGAATAACCACACATCCAGTCACTTTGTTGTACGATGCTGTTGATCCGGCTTAGACAACCAAGACATCGGAACCCAAAAAAGAGTTAAACATGGCTTTTGATAGAACAGAATTTTGTAAAGCAACCACCAGCATCTTGAGTTCATCCGGATACTTGGATAAATCAGACTCCACTTGATAATTTGAACCCTGTATCTTCAATATTGGAATAGAAATAACTTCTTCAGTTGTTGGTGATGATGGAATCGAATCTTGCTTGTGAGTCGCCATTGTTAAGTGTGAAGAAGATGATTTTTGAAGAAGATGAATTTTGAAGAAGATGAATTTCAGAGAGAATTTGTAAGAAAGAGAATATTTGATCGCATAAAGTGTTATGGACCCCTGAATTCCGATTTATATGTAACCCTAGAATTTTGAATTTCAAGCAGGATGCATTAAATGCTTGCTGACATGGCACCTTGAAATACAGACCTCACTCATCAAAAAGTAACAAACGTAACTGTCAGCACGCCTAGAACCCGTATCGTATTCCATACATCACCAAAAGACAAGACTGTTTAGTTTTCCCCAAGAGAAGTGTAACCGTCTAAACGCTTCGGAAGGAATAGAGTTAAGGCTCTTTCACTTTTAGGTTAAAAAGCGAAGTCATATGCTAGAGATTCGAAATCATCAGTCTGAGCTGGTAATACTCAAACCTCAAGGATTTCGTGTGTGCTGTGTTCCAAAAATTTAGATAAGAAACAAATGTAAATTTTTTTTGGAAAATGGTGATGTCAAAATTTTGATTTGACACAAAAACCGTTAAATCCCGGGCAAAGATTTCTTCGAAAATTATCAAGAGAGATAATCAACAGCTTGCTTGGTTTCCCATGAATTACAATCGACAACTTGTAGAGAAGTTTCGAAGGGTTTCTTTTATAAGGCTAATGGGTGGCTTCGAAAATTTCGTTACATATTAGCCTTAACATAAGGTGATTAATTGTAACCGAAATTATTTGTGTGACCAGTGTAGTCAGTGACAAATTGGTTTGGAATGATATTCCACGTAACAAGGATTTTCGAAATATACTCACACGGAAATTATATTCATGAAAAAAATATTATGCTGGATCTTGTTGGGAACAAACATCGTAGGTTTCGAATGTTTGATCAAGACCACTAAAAAAATGAATACAATTTGGTGTATAAAAGGTACTGAAACAAATGTTTCGTAAGTTTTGGAATAAAGTTCCCCATTAATTCCTTGATTTGTTGGATTTTAGGGTTTCACTTTCATCACAGACTCATGATTTCAGATCATAAACACAGAGTTTTTGTATGTCCAGATTTCAATTGGTTTGATCTCTGGGACATACATCATTGTTTGTGAATTGTGTAAAGAAGTTTAGGATGAAAAATATTGGTTTACATATCGAATGTACCTCTGTTATATGTGGACCAAACAGAAAACTCTTAACTCATATGAGAAGAGTAAGGTAGCTCTGTTGACTAATGCGAATACAAGATAATTTCATCAAGGCTTTCCTTTCTCAACATTGAGTCATATGATGCTTGAGTCAACATGCAGCAACATGCTTCTAGGGACATCCTAACTATTCCAAAGTTTATAGAAATCATACCTTAGTTGAAATGTGTGTGAATGCGAAGCCATGCGAAGATTTGACTTAGAACAATCACCCATTAATAAGAATATCTTCAAAGAACAAAACAAACGAACACGAAGCATTCGAACAGTTGACTCTGAACAGTAGTCTCTGAACACAAACTTCATCAAGGAACAAAACATATGAATGCGAACCATTCGAAGTGTTGACCATGAACAGTAGCCTATGAATGCTGAACACCTTTCGCTTTTGTCATTATGACCCATCACTCTTCGCTTTTATCATGTGAAATTGAATTTCCATCAAGCATTCCCAATCCTTCTAGAATACGAAGAAATGATTTTTCATCCAATGCCTTTGTGAAAATATCTGCCAACTGTTCCGTTATTTTCACAAAATGAACTTCAATATTTCCTTCTTCCACATGGCCTTTTATGAAATGATATCTGAGATCAATGTGCTTAGTCTTCGAATGCTGCATAGGATTATGACAAATTCTTATTGCACTTTGTGAATCACAATATAAAGGAATCTTTTTCATATTTATAGCATAATCACGTAATTGACTTTGAATCCAAATAATTTGTGATGTACACGCAGCTGCAGCAACATATTCAGCCTCGGCTGTACAGATCGAAACACATGTTTGCTTCTTCGATTGCCAATTGACCAATTTTCCATCTAGTAATTGACACCCACCAGTTGTGCTTTTTCGATCAAGACTGCATCCTCCCAGATCCGCATCTGAATATGCTTGTATAAGGAACCCTGTTTTCGAAGGATACCACAAACCTAACGAAGTGGTGCCTTTCAAATATCGAAAAATATTCTTCACCGCTGTTAGATGTGGTTCATGTGGATTTGATTGATACCCTGCACAATTACAAACAGAAAACATAATATCAAGTCGACTGTCAGTTAGGTACAATAATGACCCTATCATGCTTCTATACAGAATGATATCAACAGCAGATTTGTCTAACAAAGGAGTTAACTTGATGCCCGTAGCCATTGGTACTGGTAACCTTGTGCTATTCGTCATTCCAAATTTTTCTAGCAGATTTTTCGTATATTTCTCCTAATTAATGAAGATGCCTTCTCTGCTTTGACGAATATTCAAACCCAAAAAATTATTAATTTTGCCCATCATACTCATTTTGAATTTGCTTTTCATCAAGTCTTCGAATTCTTTAGACAAAGCAGGGTCAGTAGAGCCAAAAATTATATCATCAACCTAAATTTGAACAAGCATCAGGTGACTCCCAACTTTCTTTCGAAATAAAGTGGGATCAACTGATCCTTGTTTAAATTTAGATTGTTTCAAAAATGATGTTAATGTTTCATACCATGCTCTTGGTGCTTGTTTCAACCCATACACAACTTTATCTAAAATATAAACATGATCAGGATGTTCGTTATTTATAAAACCTGGTGGCTGTTCAACATAAAATGTTTCTTCAAGTTCGCCGTTTAGGAATGCACATTTTACATCCATTTGATAAATGTTGAAATCTTTATGGGCTGCATAGGCCAGAAAAATACGAACAACCTCGAGTCTTGCAATAGGGGCAAATGTTTCTTCATAATCAATTCCTTCTTGTTGAGGATATCCTTTAACAACAAGTCTAGCCTTATTTTGAATAATATTTCCATCTTTGTCTGTTTTGTTTTTAAAAATCCATTTAAGTCCAACAATTGAAACATCAACAGGTTTAGGAATTAATCTCCAAACCTTGTTTCTTCCGAATTCAGACAATTCAGCTTGCATAGCAACAACGCAATCAGAGTGTTCCATTCCAACCTTAACAGTCTTTGGTTCGATTTTGGAAATAAAAACATTAAACATGCATAGTTCTTGGCGAGTATTCAGTACCTCATTTCTTGCATGAAGTTGAGCCCTTGTCAATACCCCCGCTTGTGGATCTCCAAGAATTTGTTCTTTTGGATGATTTCTTGTCCATTTATCCAATGGTGGAGAATCAGGATCAAAGTCCAAAGGTGCATCTTCGAACACAACATCCGTTTCTTATCCATTTATTGAACATGCATCCTCAGCATCATCAAAATGCTCCCCTTCTAGTATTGGATCCTTCTCAAGTATTGGCTCCCCCTCGAATATTTGCTCCTCTTCGTGTATTGGCTCCTCTTCAATTATTGGCTCCCCCTCAACATCAATATTGATAGACATATTATCTGCTTCGTAAGAATGCTGCCCCTCAAGAAAAGTGTTTGAATCCAAGTGCTCCCCTTCCACTGCATCATCAGATATTTCATTTACGTTTAGATTCGAAAGCGAGATTGATTCATCATGAAAATTCAAATCTTCTAGTTGTTGATTAGCTGGTGCATTTTTCTCTGCATCAATTGCGTGATCTGAAATACCAAAAATCGATTCATAATCAGCATCATCCATTTCTATTGGTTCGTTCTCATTTGAAGAGTTTTGCAAAATAGGATAATTTGCAAATTAATGATCAGTCTTTTTAATATAATAATCATCAAATGTAAAATTGAATGTTTCTTCCACTTTGTGAGTTCGCTTATTTAACACTCTATAAGCTACAGAGTTGTGTGAATATCCCAAGAAAATTCCTTCATCAGCTTTTGTTTGAAACTTCGAAAGATTATCCTTAAGATTCATTATGAAGCACCTGCACCCAAAAACATGGAAAAATTTGACATTAGGTTTTCTATTATTGATGATTTCATAAGGAGTAGCATTAAACCGTCTATGAATGAATGATCGATTTTGAGTAAAGCAAGCAGTTGAAACAGCTTCAGCCCAAAGATATTGAGGTAAATTCGAATATGCCAACATTGTTCTTGCGGCTTCGCATAATGATCGATTTCTTCGTTCAACTACACCATTTTGTTGCGGTGTGTATGGAGATGAAAAATTATGCGAAATACCTTTCTCCACCATAAATGAATATAAAACACGATTTTTGAATTCAGTTCCATGATCACTTTTATTTTTTAGAACTGGTTTCTTCAACGAAATTTCCATTTTCTTGATAAAATCAATCATCATTTGTGAGACTTCAGATTTTAACCAGAGAAAATAAACCCACGTAGATCTTGAAAAATCATCCACAATAGCTAGAATGTACCTTTTCTTGTTAAGAGTAGCAATTGTTGAAGGACCACATAAATCAATATGCAAAAGTTCTAGGGGTTCAACAATCTTCGAATCTATTGTGATTGGATGACCTTGTTTGTGTTGTTTTCCTACTTCGCAAGCTGCACAGAAACTGTCATTATCATATTTAAGAATGGGTAAACCTCTTACCAGATATTGTACGACAAGTTTGTTGATGTTTCGAAAATTGAGATGTGATAGCCTCCTATGCCATAACCAGCTTGTATCGGTAGCAGCCTTCGAAAGTAAACACACAGCAGGTTTGCCAACAATTGGAATTATGTCCAATGTAAACAATGAACACCTAACAGTGATACGTTTATCAGTGATAGTACGCTGGTAAATTTAGATGATCCTTCTAACTACAGGGAAGCAATAGCGGGCCCTGAGTCTGCCAAGTGGAAAGAGGCAATAGATAGCGAGACCAAATCCATGTACCGCAACCAAGTTTGCAATTTGGTTGACAATGTACCAGGTCATAAGATAGTTGGGTGCAAATGGATCTTCAAGAAGAAGATCGACATGGATGGAAAGGTGCACATTTTCAAGGCTTGATTGGGAGAAAATGGGCTTACTCAAACCCCAGGGGTTGACTGCGATGATAGCTTCTCACCATTGGCTAAGATTAAATCTATTAGCGTGGTGTTGGCCATTGCTGCATTTCATGACTATGAAATTTGGCAAATGGATGTCAAAACTGCTTTTCCTTAATGGGAAGCTAGCTGAGGATATCTACATGAATCTACTAGAAGGTTTTTTTGATGCTAAGTACCCAAATAGAGTGTGTAAACTTGAGAAATTAATTTATGGATTGAAACAAGCTTCTTGTAGATGGAATCTCCGCTTTGACGAGAAAGTTAAAGAGTTTGGTTTCTCTTGAAATAATGATGAATCTTGTGCATATGTAAAACTATTGGAGTGTAGTGACCTTCCTGGTATTCATTGTTGATGACATACTTCTCATACAAAACGACATTCCAACCTTGTAAGAAGTTAAATCTCGGCTTAGAAAGTGTTTTTCTATGAAGGATATGGGAGAGGCTGCCTATATTATAGGGATGATAATTTTGAGAAACAATAGTAAAATAATAATTTGACTTAGTCAAAGTACATATTTGGATAAAAGTGTTAAGCGTTTTAGCATGAAGAATTCTATGCAAGGAGATTTCTTATCTAGAGTAATACCGAACTGAGTAAGACTCAGAGTTCGACTACTGATGCAGAGATAGCAAAAATGAGTCAAGTTTCATATGCTTCCACCGTTGGATCGATCATGTATGCTATGACATGTACTCTTCCTGATGTGGGTTTTTATTTATGCATTGTTATTCGATATAAGGGAAACATTAGTAGAGCTCATTGGATGGTGGCTACGAACATTTTTAAGTATCTGCGAAGAACTAAGGGTTGGGTCCTTGTGCTTGGTGGCAGTGATGACTTGAGAGTAACTAGGTATAGTGATGCCATCTTTTAGACATACACAAACAATGTCCGTTCTCAATCTGGTTGGGTGTTTACCCTTAATGGAGGAGTGCTGACGTGGAAAAGTTCCAAACAAGAGACTATCGCTATTCTACTTGTGAATCAGAATACATAACAACAAGTAAAGCATTGAATGATGATATATGGTTGAAGAACTTCATTGGACACCTTGGAGTTGTACTAGGGATAAATGTGCCAATGGAGATTTTCTGTGATATGAAAGGAGTGGTTGCCTTGTCAAAGGAACGAAAAGATGATGGTAGATCGAGACATATCGACAGAAAATACCATTTTAAGAGACACAAAGTAGAAGAAGGACACCTTATCATCAAAAGAGTATCATTAGCAGAGAATCCTACAGATCCCCTCACAAAGTGTATGAGTAGGGTTACGCAAGTTCAACGTGTGAGGAGAATTGGTCTGAAGGGTTATATTAGTTTTAGTAGTTAGATTGATATTTAGAAACTTGTAACAAAAATAAATGTAATTAACATTTTATGATTACATAATGGAGAATTATTTATGAGTCTGGTTTACTATCTTCTCTCAATTGTTTATTATTATGTTTAATTTTGCATATTTTAATTCAAGAATAATTGGATTATTCAAACATCTACAATCAATCATACTTTAGATGTAAGTAATGAATCAACATTTTCATGAATTGGATTGTAGATTGTCTAAAGAGTTTTAGACATGGCAATGCTTTTGATGCAATATTCTTCAATACTTTTGAAATGGGGATTTATGTATTGTACTGAACCAAGATCATAGAATTACTTCATGGAATTTATCATGAGTAATTCTGATGTGATAATATCTTATAATATTTAAACGGAGATATATGAGTTGTTGTTTACAAGTTGGTTATGCATTGATGATACGTAAACACATCATTAACTTGATGTTATAAAACTTATTATTTTGCATGATTTGATGAGTAATAAGTGCAAGAACATAATTCAAAGTTTATTTGTTCCTTTTTCCCTAATGAGAAAAGCAATATCTTTGGCCCTTCGATGATTTGGTGTTAAATTATAGTATCGGGCCCGACCAGGACTAAATTGATGAGTTCGATTAATAGTTCTTTGTTACTAAAAATCTAAAATCGAGACACAAAGTATTGGAAAACGAGATTTATTATGTTCCATGTCATTTTTCCACATGCTATCTTGTAGAACGGATGATTATATGATCACTTATCTTAGAACAACTGACTAGGTCAAGGTTAAACAGCGACTTTGAGAGCTACAACTTGCTAATCAGTTTTTGAAGGTATACCGACAACCATAGTATTAGAATTATCCATTTGGGATATTGTACGATTAGGTGTATAATCGCATAATTATAGTTGTTATATACTTGAATTAGCAACTGTACAGTCCTTTTCGGTTGCCCTCATAACTAGCAACTAAACAAGATAACTTTTAGAGAGAGGAGGAAATTATTATTTGAATAATAAATTGAAATAAATGATTTATTAAATTATTATTAAAATAATATATTAATTAAAAATCAAATTATTTAATCAATATTTAATCACAAATTAACCGGGATTAATTTCGGGATTAAAAGAATTAATTAAAAGTGCAGGGACTTAAGTGTAATTATTCAATAGTTGAACAAGGGCTTCTAGAACTTTCTCAGAGAAGGTGGTAGATGAAATTCCTAACTATCCCATGTGGATAATTAAGGAGGTGGATAGTTACCAATTTGAATTAATAATATTTTATTCAAATTAGGGTTGTCCAGTGTATTCTATCTGCACTATAAGTAGACCCATAAGGCTTGAGATTTTCAACCATCTGGCTCCTAGAAGGATAACTAAATTTCTAAGAGATTCCCCTCCACTCTCTCCTCTCTCATCCTCTTTCTTATTTTTTTGGTGTGATCTACTAGATGCATTTTAAGGTATGTTTTCTTACCACTATTTTATAGATTATGAAAATAGTATATACCTTTGAGGATTTTCTGTTTGATGTTCAAAAGTTATATGTTTAATTAGAGAAAACGTAGATCAAAGAATTATGGTTGCATGTACACATAGGTTTTTTTTGTTATGCACAAAACTCATCAATTTATACCTTCAAGATGTTGCAAACCAAGTAGATCTTCTCACCACCTTCTTTTTTCTCTAAAACCAACCCAAAACTATATTAAAAGCTCAAAGTTTTCTCTCTCTTGCTCTAGGGTTGATTGAGGATCAAAATCACACAAGAATGCTGTGTAAAAAGAGGGTATGAATCCATAAGGTTGCTTAAATATGAGCCAAAAGCCTAAAATTAAGTTTTGCATGCATTCCAAATGCACCGTGCGCACTAAGCCACGCCTTAGTACGCTTAGCGTACACACATAGGCATAATGTACTCCTCGATCCCAACTTTACCAAAATGCCACTATGGGCGCTTTTGCTCTCTTTTTTTCACACTTAGGGACCAAAATGAAATATAATTAAATTATAAGGACAAATTTAGAAGTACCTCATCATCGGGATGTTACATAGATGGTGAGATACTTCACAAGAGGGGCCAAAGTCGTAAAGGTCAGAAAACTCAAAGCTTAAATTTAGCTGTGCTAAATTAGTTTTGAATAGTTCTTTTTCCTCTACAATTATGATTTGTTGGTCTAGAGGAGGGAACGAGACCCATAAGATTTCTCCGTCTCGACCACATTATAGTAAATAGAAATAGTAAAAAGGAAGAAAAAGAGGGTGGAGATGGTGAGCCGTACAATGGAAATCAGAGTCAATGGCAGCAACAAAGCTGATGACTAGGGGGGTTGTGGTGATAGTGGTTGCTCCGATAACTTTTTTCAGCTTTTTTTCTGCTTATACTCGATGAGATAAATGGACTGGAGATGAAAGGGAGGTCGGGGAAGGAATTCTGACAACAACAGTTGTGGTGGATGGTGCTAATCATTTTTCCAAGTTTCCTTATTTCTCTCTATTCTGCCAACCAAAAGGAGGTGGTAGGTAGAGTAGTAGATGGTGATTAGTGGTGTTGTTTTATTTTGTTTCTCTCTTTTTTTTTTACAGTGAAGTAAAACAAAGGCAGTAGGGTGATTGGAGGGTAGGTTTGATCGAACACAATAGGACGGAAGATGGGTGGGTTTTTGGTATGCTCAAATGGATGAAACAATACCTTAATTTAGATAGAGTTAACATGTAAAATTTGAATTATTGGGAGGGAGAATCAATGGCACACAACATATTTCATTTCACCATTTGAGTATAGCTTTCTTGATCAATAAAATAATTTATCTCATGCACTTACTTCTTAATGTAAAGTTTGAGTTTTGAGATACTTGTAAGGGGTATGAATTTCTAATGTCAGAGAGAGAGAGAGAGAGAGATCACATGAGAGAGGGAGTCTTGCTGAACTTTCCCTTTGACCAATCCAATCCCAAGAGTGCTTAAATTTCAATAAATCTCTATTAAGCCTTAAAAATTGTTTTCATTTCGCGTGTCCACTTCTTGACATTGAGTAATTTTTTCGAAGGCTAATAATGATTGAAATTAATTCAAGGATTCCAAAAACCTGAACAAATAAATTTTTCAAGGTCTAGAACTCTGAGAAATCATGTTTGAAGTTCTCCGTCTAAGAGGTCTGAAATGTCTGATTTGTCTGACTTTTTAAAATATTTTTACTAAAAAAAATTTCGAGTAGTAAAAAAAAATATTATATGTGACAACTGTCAATTCAGGTCATTCTCGGACTCATGCATCTTTATAAAAAAAACCATTCATGCACAACATTTCATGGCCTAGTAGTATAAATTAGGTCAAAATCTTGCATAAACTAGGATCCAACTAAGACCTAGGACTATTATACTTGACACTTACGATTCTAGTAAGTTTCTTAACTACAATAGGAAATGCCAATGCTATAATTAGAATGAAACTTCAAGCTTTGTTATAATTGAAAAAGGGTATAAAACCCTAAAAATAAATTAAAATATTCTAATTATACTTCATTATGATGATGAATATCAACAATATTCCAAAAACCCTAAAGAGCCAAAAATCCAAATTTATAAATCAAAAAGCAAAAAATCTTTATAAAATTCAGCTATAAACTTCCTAATATCAAATTTTTATTAATCAAATTATGGATTATACCAATGAAATAGAAATATAAATTATCATGCATTAATCAGAATTTATTAGCTAAAAACAAGATTTTTAAATAAATCAAAAATTGCTTAAAGAATCACTTTTATAAAAATTACATTTTTACAATAATTAAGAAGGGATTTTTATAAAATTTGAATTGAGGAGAGAGGAGTCTTTAATGCCTCAAAAATCCGGCCATCTACCCTCTCCCCATGCCCTCTCTCTTCCCAAAACTCAATCATTAAGCTCATTCCTACACACTTCCTCTTCTCTCTTCACTCTCTCACCCTCCACCCTCCTAACTCACAAACTCTCTTCCTCTCTCTCTCTCTCTAACCCACAAAACTCCTCCCTTTCTCTGCTATAATTTCAAGATATAGGAGACCTTGAAGTGTTCTTGCTTCTCTCAAGATCAAAACCAAGGTAAACAACACAATCCTCTATCATAGTTTCATGATTTTACTTCCTCTTCTTGATAGTTTTCTCTTCTTTTCGGATTCTATGCCTTTCCATGGCTAGAAATCCTTATTTTTCCCGTCTGGTTTGTAGATTCTCACGATAACACAATGCATGTGTTTGAGATGGTGAAAATCCGGGTTCAAACCCATGCAAGGAGTGAAAAAGATGCACATATGTTCATGTGACTTCAAAACTGAGTATTACATCTTCTTCTCCATTTCTCTTGTGTTCTTGCATGATCAAAAGCATTTAAACCATTTTTAGTACCTCTTGGATGGTCATTCACTCCATGCATGTGCTAGAAATCGAACCTTAACAAAGGCATGCATGATGTTCTTGTCAAAATATCCTAAGAATGCACTCAAAGCAAACATGCAATCTGCCAGATTACTTTATTCAAATTTGAACGACCATAACTCGGTCATTACTTAACCAAATAATGATATTCTTTTTGTATTGGATAGGTCCGCGAGTTAACCTTCAAACCCAATTGGTCTCACTGTAAAATATTAAATATCCGATTTTTGGCAATTTTTACAAAATGGTTGCGCAAACAGCTCTTTTTCTGTGATCACCATTTTTGCCTTGCATGATCAATGGCCTTAAACCCAACCATAAACATGGGGAAAAATAATTTAGAAACTTAACATATCCAGTGAATGATGGATGAAATTTCGTGGCTTAAAACCCCACTTAATGGGCTACACAAATTCATGAACTTCAGCCATATTTACATCTCATGCACCATTGCATGCAACATTTCTTAACTTGTTTGGGTTCAATACCCCTATTTTCCTTATGAATGAATTTTGAACATTTTTCCTTTTAAAAGCCTCAAATCCATGTGATAATCTGTAAAATACCAAAAGCTTTTATTATTTCTTTGATTTATTAAAACTATTGTTAGAAAGCGAGGGCATAAATCACATAAAATATTCCAGAGGTCTATAAATCTGGAATAAATTCATGGATGACCCTTATGGTGAATAACGAACCCTCACTAAATTTCATCAATTTTTGTTGCTGTTTGGTATGATTTCTGATTTTCTTTTGTTAGGATATAATAAATCACAAAACCACTTTAGAAAGTGTGAAAATCGTATCTAACAATTTTCGCATACCTTACCTGTAATGGGTGACTCAGAAAAATAATTTCAACATTTTTCATCATGCCTTACTATTTTTCTCAATTTTTGGTAATTATAATGGTCTAAAAATAGGAAAAATAGTTCTGATTATCCAAAATTCATACAAATTTACCAGAACATCATGATGTACAGTAGGATGTTACATAAAAATTTTGAGGATTTTTCTCTATAGTAAACTATTTTTCTCTTAATTTCTAAAGTTTATTATACTTAAATACACTTAAATACACATAAATACCCAAAACTGGATTATACAATATGAAAACCACTTTTGGTATTTTTCCGAGGTTATTTATACTTTAAATGATGTTACAAAAATTTTTGGTAATTTATTTTAACTGTTTAATATTATTTCTTGAATTAATGATTATTTAAAGGAATAAAACAAGGAAAAATAGAAGTACCAACTGAAAAATATCTTTTATATTTTTCCCAGCCTACATATTTATAATAACAGTTAAAAAAAAGTTTGGGTAATTTTGGAAACTGTTTTCTATTTATTTCAATCTTTATTGGAATAAATGCTCAAAAATCATAAAATATAATTAAACAGCTTGGAAATCCATTTTTATATTTTTCCCAGCTTAGTATTGTGTAATAACAGTTAAATAAAAAGTTTGACAATTTTTATCCTTTAAATGCTATTTTTCGTGAATTTATGTTGTTATAAAGACTTAAAAATTTGGAAAATTTATATTCCAAAGTTGTAATTAATCGCACGACTTGTAGAATTTCATTATTTCAGAAAAAGTGTAACGAATTAATATAAAATCCAATACTAATACATAAATTGGCATTTCACTATATGTAGAGTTTAGTATATTAGCATTAGATTTTGACATGGAAACTCAGTAGTGCGTGTTTGATGTCGTAGGATCCCGGTAGTAAGACGTTGGTGCATTCCGAAGTACCACTTGTGCCTACACGAAACATTATGAGTATTCACCAATCCCCTATTTTATGTTTTTAAATGTTTTGGGGTGGAAAAGCATGTCCTAAACTATTTATATCCCATTTATTTATTTAACTCGTATAAACTTGGTTGCAATATTTAGCATATTGTGAGTATTCACCAATCCCCTATTTTATGTTTTTAAATGTTTTGGGGTGGAAAAGCATGTCCTAAACTATTTATATCCCATGTATTTATTTAACTCGTATAAACTTGGTTGCTATATTTAGCATATTGTGAGTATTCACGCACTCCCTTATTTTCAGTTTTTATTTTTTGGGGTGGAAAAGTATGTCCAGAAAAACTATTGTTTGCATGTTGTATTTAAATTGATTATTATCAAACATGATTGCTATTGTATTGCTATGTTTCTTTATGTATGTCTATGCAACCCGAAACATGAGAACTTATCGTACTAAGGCCCTTCCCTTATCTCTAACCATTAACTCTTTGAGCCAATGGTCATTATGGATAGCGCTATTAGGAATTGACAACTCCTCACTCGCCCTATTGTTGGAGTGCATGATATCATATTCATCTATGGAACGATAAGTATAGATCTCGATAGGGCTTAAGTCATAGGTTTGGTTGAGACTCATTGTTTGCTCATATACATACAAAATTGTTTCTTGTTATAGCAATAAACTAGTATTCATTAATAGCAATCAACTTTGTTTCTCATGAAAGCAATGTACTTGTATTCACGAAAAACCTTATTTCAAGATCGATTTATAAACTTGTGAACTCACCAACTATTTTCATAGTTGACGCTCGTTTTACATGCTTTTTTAGGAAATAATTAGTAAGTGGATATAAAGATTCATCATCATAGAGCATGCTGCATCGTGTTGAAGTTATTTATGATGTTATCTTTGAACAATGATATTTTGGAAAAACTTGTACTTGTTTCTTTTTAAGCTATGGGTTGTAAACTTTTAAATACTGCTATGGTGATGTATCTTTATCTTTTGCAATGAAACCGTTATCGCTGTCATGCCTTGCGTTTCCGCTTTAGCGAGGTGTGACAGAAGTGGTATCAGAGCTACAGTTATAGAGAACATCGGTTTTTCTTTAAGAAAACACAACCTATAACCAAAACTTACAAAGAAATTCTTTTTACATCAAACATATTACTCGTATAATTAGGTCGGGAGTTGTATCATTGGACCTCGATTAAACATAGACCTCGATTAAACATAGCCTGATCACCTATGTTTAATTAAGGAAAGGTTTATACAAAGCCTGAGCTAATTATAATGGGAATATGTTCAACAAAAATATTTGAGAAAACTTTATTTCAAAAATTCAAAAGGTTAATTTTGGTGTGTGTAAGCATTGCATATTATAGACATGCATTGTCATTTATTTCATATCTCATTGAAACTATGTCACACTCCACTATGTCAATATCGTCATCTTACCGCGCTACCGCCTCAGCCGATGAGTCCGGCTACATCACTATTATCCCTCGACGTAATCCCCCGCCTCGGTAGAAGAAGACCCATCAGTGGACACGGAAGATACTGGGAACTCGGTGGAGATCAGCAATGACAACGCCTCGAGTCAACGACGCGAGGCATCGCCTTCATCGGTGTTTCCACAGCCACCGCTTTATGGGCTTCGCATTCAGAGGACGGCAAGGAAGAGTGTTTCCATTCCAGGAAGGATAGCCACCAGCACAGCAGGACTTGGCACGGAAGGACCTAGCAGGGTAGGACCCAGCATTGCAGGAGCGAAAGCATCGCCACCACAGCGAGTCATAGGGATACCTATCAGGCAGCCAGGTATGATCCCGAAGGATGCATTCGATGGCAGCGGACCTATGTCACAGTCTCGCTGTGATAGCTGGGCATCAGGAGGTATTGAACGAAGTGATGACAGGGATGGAAATCCTGTTTCAGCATTCGATAGACACTACTGACTCTGCGAGTGCTGCTAGACGAGAGGCAGGTCATGCGATGACAGCATAATATTTGCTTGGTGGTCTATTACTGGTTTTGGTGTTGATGTTTCTTGTTGGGATAGCGATTGGCTTTTGGTTCTGATTTCAGTATATTATTTTATTTTGTCATGAAATGAAAACCCATGTTGGGTGTCTTTTGGGAAAAACATTTAAAACTTTATTTTGGATTGATGTATTGGTTTGGTTTTATGGTTATTTCAAATGGTAATGAAAAACTTCATTTTATGTTTGAAAGCTTTTACTATGAGGTCAAACCCTAGAATTTATTTGGTAAATCGATGAATAAAAAGATTTTTCTTTTCTTTTCTTTCTAAAATCTATATGTCTAATATTAATGCAAACCAATGATTTGACAACACTTACGGTTTTCAAAATAGTAGTGAACTACATATTATACATTATTTTATGTATTTATATCTTCTCCTGTGTCATAGAACCATGTCAGGAAGGCCTAGTCGCGGGCGCCCACAGAACGAAACACCCGATGTTGCTCAAGTTGTAGCACAACAACTCATGCAAGAAATCCCAAACATTGTTACTCAAGTAACTGTAAGACTCAATGCTAACCAAGGAAGTAGTTCAGGAAACCGGGGAAACAATGAAAGAGAATGCAACTACAAGTCCTTTATGGCTTGTAAACCTAAGGAGTTCCATGGAAAGGAAGGTGCGGTTGGGTTGCTGAAATGGATTGATAGCATGGAGTCGGTCCTTCACATTAGCAAATGCCTTGAGCACAACAAAGATGTGTATGCAACTTGCCTACTCCAAGATAGGGCATTAACCTGGTGGAATACTCTAGTGCAAACCCGAGGCCGTACAGTGGCATATCAGCTATCTTTGGAAGACCTAAAGAAGCCGCTGATAGAGGAGTATTGTCCCAAGGATGAACTTCAGAAGCTTGAATCTGAATTCTGGAACCATTCTATGGTTGGAACACAAATAGACAAGTACACAGTCCGATTTCATGAACTAGCAAAACTGGTACCTCACATGGTTACTCCTGAGGAGAAACGGATAGATCGTTACATCTGGGGTGTGGCACCATAGATTCGGGGAATGGTTACCTCAGCAAACCCAACTACTATTCAAAGTGCAGTAACTCTAGCAAATTGACTAACCAATGATGTGATAAGGATGGTGTCACATACCTCTCTAGCACGTATCACAATATTGTCCGCTTTGGGCTACTCGGTACGAGGACTTCCCAGGGGGTCACCCATCCTGGTACCACTCCCGCCCGAGCACGCTTAATTGCAGAGTTCTTATGGGATCTGCTGCCCTTACGGCTTTAAAACGCGTTGTGACAAGGAAGGTATCCACACCCCTTATAAGGAGATGTTTTGTTCTCCTTCCAAGCCGATGTAGGATCAGGTGGAACCCACCTTCACCCCCCATTATAGGGTTCGACGTCCCTGTCGAACACATCGACCCGTGCCCCAGCTCTGATACCATTTGTAACACCCCCCCCTCTGGCACGTATCACAATATTGTCCGCTTTGGGCCACTCGACACGAGGACTTCCCAGGGGGTCACCCATCCCGGTACTACCCCCGCCCGAGCACGCTTAACTGCAGAGTTCTTATGGGATCTGCTGCCCTCACGGCTTTAAAACGCGTTGTGATAGGGAAGGTATCCACACCTTATAAGGAATGCTTAGTTCTCCTTCCCAGCCGATGTGGGATCAGATCTAACCCACTTTCACCCCCCCCCCCCCCATTATAGGGTTCGATGTCCCCGTCGAACACATCGACCCGTGCCCTAGCTCTGATACCATTTGTAACATCCCCCTCTGGCACGTATCACAATATTGTCCGCTTTGGGCCACTCGGCACGAGGACTTCCCAGGGGGTCACCCATCCCGGTACTACTCCCGCCCGAGCACGCTTAACTGTAGAGTTCTTATGGGATCTGCTGCCCTCACGGCTTTAAAACGCGTTGTGATAGGGAAGGTATCCACACCCCTTATAACGAATGCTTAGTTCTCCTTCCCAGCCGATGTGGGATCAGGTGCAACCCACCTTCACCCCTCATTATAGGGTTCGACGTCCCTGTCGAACACATAGACCCGTGCCAGAGAGGGATGTGACAAATGGTATCAGAGCTGGGGCACGGGTCGATGTGTTCGATAGGGACGTCGAACCCTATAATGGGGGGTGAAGGTGGGTTGCACCTGATCCCACATCGGTTGGGAAGGAGAACTAAGCATTCCTTATAAGGGGTGTGGATACCTTCTCTATCACAACGCGTTTTAAAGCCGTGAGGGCAGCAGATCCCATAAGAACTCTGCAGTTAAGCGTGTTTGGGTGGGAGTAGTACCGGGATGGGTGACCCCCTGGGAAGTCCTCGTGCCGAGTGGCCCAAAGCGGACAATATTGTGATACGTGCCAGAGGGGGATGTTAGAAATGGTATCAGAGCTGGGGCACGGGTCGATGTGTTCGACAGGGACGTCGAACCCTATAATGGGGGGTGAAGGTGGGTTGCACCTGATCCTACATCGGCTTGGAAGGAGAACAAAACATCTCCTTATAAGGGGTGTGGATACCTTCCTTGTCACAACGCGTTTTAAAGCCGTGAGGGCAGCAGATCCCATAAGAACTCTGCAGTTAAGCGTGCTCGGGCGGGAGTAGTACCAGGATGGGTGACCCCTGGGAAGTCCTCGTACCGAGTGGCCCAAAGCGGACAATATTGTGATACGTGCCAGAGAGGGATGTGACAAATGGTATCAGAGCTAGGGCACGGGTCGATGTGTTCGACGGGGACGTCGAACCCTATAATGGGGGGTGAAAGTGGGTTAGATCTGATCCCACATCGGCTGGGAAGGAGAATAAGCATTCCTTATAAGGGGTGTTGATACCTTCTCTATCACAACGCGTTTTAAAGCCGTAAGGGCAGCAGATCCCATAAGAACTCTGCAGTTAAGCGTACTCGGGCGGGAGTAGTACCGGGATGGGTGACCCCCTGGGAAGTCCTCGTGCCGAGTGGCCCAAAGCGGACAATATTGTGATACGTGCCAAAGGGGGTGTTACAGATGGGAGCATCGACAAAGGAAAGCTCTACTAGCAAGAGGAAGCCAGCAGATCAGGGAGAGAAGAAGTATGGAGGCAAGTCAGGGAGAAAGCAGAAAGTCTCACGAAACTTTATGGTAAGAGCCCAGGAGCAAGAACCAGTGAAAACTCAGGAACAGGGAGTCATGGAAGTGCAGGAGAGAAAGCAGTACTCAGGACCGCTTCCGAAGTGCAATAAGTGTAACATTCATCACAAGGGAGCTTGCCCAGTGTGCCAAAACTGTAAGCAAACATGCCGTTACTCAAAGTATTGTAAGCTGAATAAGGAGGGAAAAAGGGCATGTTATGAGTGCGGGAGTACTGATCATCTCCGTAGAGCATGTCCCAAACTAAACAAAGGGCCTGGTAACAATGGACAAGGCCAAGCCAGGCAAAACTTCCAAGGAAATCCAGTTGGACGGCCAAGAGGTGTAGCCTTTGTGATTGGTGCAGAAGAAGCTCGTTAGAACCTCGGAGTGATAACAGGTACGTTTCTCCTAAACAAGCATTTTGCATCAGTAATATTTGATGCGGGAGCAGATAGGAGTTTTGTTTCTTTAGCATTTAGACCGTTAATTGGATTGAAATCGAGAAAGATGAGGAATGCTTATGCTATTGAACTTGCTGATGGGTATGAAGTTAGGGCTAATGATATAATTCCTGGTTGTACTTTGAATTTAGTTGATAAACTCTTTAGCATTGACCTAATTCCTATAAAGCTAGGTAGTTTTGATGTGATAGTAGGGATGGATTGGTTATGCAAAAGTATAGCGGACATTGGTTGTTACGAGAAAGTCATTAGAGTGCCTCTCCCTAATGGAGAAACCCTTATCATACACGGTGCAATGCCAGGAAGAAGTTTAAACATAGTATCAAGCATGAAGATTCACAAGTACCTGAAGAAGAATTGTATTGCATTCATGGCCCACGTACTAGAAAGAGAACCTGAAGCTAAGCAACTCAAGGAGATTCAGTGGTTCAAAACTATCCCGAGGTGTTTCCGAAGGAATTACCCGGTCTACCCCCTCACAGGCAGGTCGAATTTCGGATAGACTTAATTCCAGGAGCAGTACCGATAGCAAAAGCACCATATTGCCTTGCACCATCCGAGATGCAAGAACTATCCAGGCAACTTCAAGAACTTCTAGACAAAGGGTTTATTCGACCAAGTTCTTCACCTTGGGGAGCCCCAGTGTTATTCGTCAAAAAGAAAGATGGTTTGTTCCAAATATACATTGATTACAGAGAACTGAACAAGTTGACAATCAAGAATCGATATCCTCTCCCTCGAATAGATGACCTGTTCGATCAGTTGCAGGGTGCTTCCAACTTCTCAAAGATCGACCTTCGGTCAGGGTATCATCAACTAAGAATTCACGAAGGGGACATTCACAAAACAACATTTAGAACCCGTTATGGACATTATGAGTTCTTAGTCATGCCTTTTGGACTAACGAACGCACCTGCTGTTTTCATGGATTTGATGAATAGGGTCTATACACCATACCTAGACATGTTTGTAATTGTATTTATCGATGACATACTTGTTTACTCGCAAACCAAAGAAGATCACAATAGACATCTAAAGCTAGTGTTGGAGCTGTTAAAGGAGCAGAAATTGTATGCCAAGTTCACTATGTGTGAATTTTGGATTCGGGAAGTACATTTTCTTGGTCATGTGATCGGCGAAAGAGGAATTCATGTAGATCCAGCTAAGATTGAGGCAATCAAGAAATGGGAAGCCCCCAAAACCCCGACAGAAATACGACAGTTCCTAGGATTAGCTGGGTACTACAAACGCTTCATTAAGAATTTCTCTAGGATTACTCAACCATTAACATATTTGACCCAAAAGGATAGAAAATTTCTCTGGGAAGAGAAACACGAAGAGGCGTTTCAAATCCTGAAAAACAAGCTGTGCAATGCACCAATTCTGGCTTTACCAGAAGGATCAGAGAACTTTGTGGTGTATTGTTATGCGTCTCATCAAGGATTAGGATGTGTGTTAATGCAAAAAGAGAAGGTCATTGCGTATGCTTCCAGACAACTCAAACCGCATGAGAAGAATTACACCACCCATGATCTAGAACTAGGAGCAATAGTTTTTGCTCTTAAGATATGGAGGCATTATTTGTACGGAACCAAGTGCACCATTTATATCGATCACAAAAGCCTTCATCATATCCTGGATCAGAAAATGTTAAACATGCGGCAGAGAAGATGGGTAGAGTTGTTTAGTGTTTATGATTGTGAGATTCGATATCACCCAGGAAAGGCTAACGTAGTAGCCGACGCTCTTAGTAGGAAAGAAAGAGTGAAACCTTCCCGTGTGAGAGCTTTGGGAATGGTAATTCAGACAAGCTTGAAATCTCAAATCATTGATGCCCAGGAGAAAGCATTATTCAAGGAAAATCTTCCAGGCGAGACCTTACATGGTTTGGAAGAGAGATTTGAAACAAAACCTGATGGAGTTCGTTATTTTAAGGACATAGTCTAGATTCCAAGGGTTAACAATCTGAGAGACATGTTACTAGAGGAGTCTCATCGATCTAAATACTCGATCCACCCTGGAACGGATAAGATGTACAAGGATCTTAAAGAGTACTATTGGTGGCCTGGAATGAAAAAGGATATTGCCTTGTATATCGGGAAGTGTTTGACATGCTCAATAGTCAAAGCTGAACATCAAAAACCATTCGGGTTGTTGCAACAGCCTGAAATTCCCCAATGGAAATGGGAGCAAATATCTATGGATTTCATTACCAAACTTCCTAGAACTGCTAAAGGTCACGACTCAATTTGGGTAATAGTGGATCGACTGACAAAATCTATTCATTTTCTCCCCATTCGGGAAGATTTCAAGATGGAAAAATTGGCCCAAATCTACATCGACAAAATTGTTTCTCTGCATGGTGTACCCCTATCTATCATTTCTGATAGAGATAGTCATTTCACATCTTGATTTTGGTGGATGTTACAGACGACACTAGGAACCAAGATAGATTTGAGCATAGCTTACCACCCTCAGACATATGGGCAAACATAGAGAACAATACAAACATTGGAAGACATGCTACGAGCGTGCGTCATCGAGTTCAAAGGAAATTGGGATACTCATTTGCCTCTAATTGAGTTTTCCTTCAGTAACAGTTATCACACGAGTATCCAATGTGCTCCATATGAAACATTATATGGACGCAAGTGTCGTTCGCCCTTATGTTGGACAGAAATCGGAGACAAACAATTGACTAGACTCGAACTTATCCAGGAAACATCTGACAACATTGCTATCATCAAGGATAGGCTTAAAGCTGCCAGAGATTGTCAGAAAAGTTATGCGGATAATCGTCGAAAACCATTAGAATTCCAAGTAGGATACAAGGTACTTTTAAAAGTGTCGCCTTGGAAAGGGCTTGTACGTTTTGGTAAGAAAGGAAAACTAAGCCCGAGATATGTTGGACCCTTCGAAATTATCGAAAGGATTGGTCCGGTAGCTTATAAACTCCAGTTGCCCCAAGAGTTAAGCGCCATTCACGACACATTCCACTTCTCCAACCTTAAGAAATGTCTAGCCGACGAAGCATTGATAGTACCCCTGGAGGAAATTAAGATCAATGATAAGATGAACTTCGTTGAGGAACCGATAGAAATCCTTGACAGGGAGGCTAAACAACTTAAGCGGAGTAAGATCCCAATTGTGAAAGTGAGATGGAACTCAAAACGCGGGTCGGAGTACACCTGGGAGCGCGAGGACTTCATAAAGGAAAAGTATCCACAACTTTTCCCTTGTGACGACAAACGATGACATAGAATGAATTTTGGGACGAAATTCTTTTTAAGTGGGGGATACTGTGACAACTGTCAATTCAGGTCATTCTCGGACTCATGCATCTTTATAAAAACCATTGATGCACCACATGTTATGGCCTAGTAGTATAAATTAGGTCAAAATCTTGCATAAACTAGGATCCAACTAAGACCTACGACTATTATACTTGACACTTACGATTCTAGTATGTTGCTTAACTACAATAGGAAATGTCGATGCTATAATTAGAATGAAACTTCAAGCTTTGTTATAATTGAAAAAGGGTATAAAACCCTAAAAATAAATTCAAATATTCTAATTATACTTCATTATGATGATGAATATCAACAATATTCCAAAAACCCTAAAGAGCCAAAAATCCAAATTTATAAATCATAAAGCTTAAAAACTTTATAAAATTCGGCTATAAACTTCCTAATATCAAATTTTTATTAATCAAATTATGGATTATACCAATGAAATAGAAATATAAATTATCATGCATTAATCATAATTTATTAGTTAAAAATAAGATTTTTAAATAAATGAAAAATTGATTAAAGAATCACTTTTATAAAAATTAGTTTTTTATAAAAATTAAGAAGGGATTTTTATAAAATTTGAATTGAGGAGAGAGGAGGCTTTAATGCCTCAAAAATCCGGCCATCTACCCTCTCCCCATGCCCTCTCTCCTCCCAAAACTCAGTCATTAAGCTCATTCCCTCACACTTCCTCTTCTCTCTTCACTCTCTCACACTCCACCCTCCTAACTCACAAACTCTCTTCCTCCCTCTCTCTCTCTCTCTCTCTCTCTCTAACCCACAAAAATCCTCCCTTTCTCTGCCATAATTTCGAGTTTTAGGAGACCTTGAAGTGTTCTTGCTTCTCTCAAGATCAAAAGTAAACAAAACAATCCTCTATCATAGTTTAATGATTTTACTTCCTCTTCTTCATAGTTTTCTCTTCTTTTCGGATTCTATGCCTCTCCATGGCTAGAAATCCTTATTTTTCCCTTCTGGTTTGTAGATTCTCACCATAACACAATGCATGTGTTTGAGATGGCGAAAATCCGGGATCAAACCCATGCAAGGAGTGAAAAAGATGCACATATGTTCATGTGACTTCAAAACCGAGTATTACATCTTCTTCTCCATTTCTTTTGTGTTCTTGCATGATCAAAAGCATTTAAACCATTTCTAGTACATCTTGGATGCTCATTCACTCCATGCATGTGCTAGAAATCGGACCATAACAAAAGCATGCATGATGTTCTTGTCAAAATATCCTAAGAATGCACTCAAAGCAAACCTGCAATCTGCCAGATTACTTTGTTCAAATTTGAACGACCATAACTCGGTCATTACTTAACCAAATAATGATATTCTTTTTGTATTGGATAGTTCCACGAGTGAACTTTCACACCCAACTGGTATCACTGTAAAATATTAAATATCCGATTTTTGGCAATTTTTACAAAATGGTTGCGTAAACAGCTCTTTTTTTGTGATCACCATTTTTTCCTTGCATGATCAATGGCCTTAAACCCAACCATAAATCCGGGGAAAAATAATTTAGAAACTGAACATGTCCAGTGAATGATGGCTGAAATTTTGTGCCTTAAAACCCCACTGAATGGGCTACACAAATTCATGAACTTCAGCCATATTTACATCTCATGCACCATTGCATGCAACATTTCTTAACTTGTTTGGGTTCAATACCCCTATTTTCCTTCTGAATAAATTTTGAAATTTATTCCTTTTGAAAGCCCTCACATGCATGTGATAATCTGTAAAATATCAAAAGCTTTTATTATTTCTTTGATTTATTAAAACTATTGTTAGAAACCAAGGGCATAAATAACATAAAACACTTCCAGAGGTCTATAAATCCAAAATAAATTAGTGGATGACCCATATGGTGAATAATGACCCCTCACTAAATTTCATCAATTTTTGTTGTTGTTTATTATGATTTCTGATTTTCTTTTCTTAGGATATAATAAATCACAACACTACTTTAGAGAGTGTGAAAATCATATCTATTAATTTTCGCATACCTTACCTGTGATGGGTGACTCAGAAAAATAATTTCAACAATTTTCATCATGCCTTAATATTTTTCCCAATTTTTGGTAATTATAATGGTCTAAAATTAGGAAAAATAGTTCTGATTATCCAAACTTCATGACAATTTATCAGAACATCATGATGTACAGTAGGAGGTTACATAAAAACTTTGAGGATTTTTCTCCACAGTAAACTATTTTTCTCTTAATTTCTAAAGTTAATTACACTTAAATACACATAAATACACAAAACCGGATTATACAATATGAAAGCCACTTTTGGTATTTTTCCCAGGTTATTTATACTGTAAATGATGTTACAAAAAAATTTCGTAATTTATTTTAACTGTTTAATATTATTTCTTCAATTAATGATTATTTAAAGGAATAAAACAAGGAAAATAGAAATACCCACTAAAAAATATCTTTTATATTTTTCCCAGCCTAGTTATGTATAATAAAAGTTAAATAAAAAGTTTGGGTAATTTTGGAAACTGTTTTCTATTTATTTCAATTTTTATTGGAATAAATGCTCAAAAATCATAAAATATAATTAAACAGCTTGGAAATCCATTTTTATATTTTTCCCAGCTTAGTATTGTGTAATAACGGTTACATAAAAAGTTTGAGAATTTTTATCCTTTGATTGCTGTTTTTCGTGAATTTATGTTGTTATAAAGACTTAAAAATTTGGAAAATTTATATTCCAAAGTTGTAATTAATCGCACGACTTGTAGAATTTCATTATTTCAGAAAAAGTGTAACCAATGAATATAAAATCCAATACTAAAACATAAATTGGCATTTCACTATATGTAAAGTTTAGTATATTACCATTAGATTTCGACATGCAACTCACTAGTGTGTATTTGATGTCGTAGGATCACGGTAGTAAGACGTTGGTGCATTTCGAAGTACCACTTGTGCCTACACGAAACATTGTGAGTATTCACCAATCCCCTATTTTATGTTTTTAAATGTTTTTCGGTGGAAAAGCATGTCCTAAACTATTTATATCCAATGTATTTATTTAACTCGTATAAACATGGTTACTATATTTAGCATATTGTGAGTATTCACCAATCTCCTATTTTATGTTTTTAAATGTTTTGGGGTGGAAAAGCATGTCCTAACTATTTATATCCAATGTATTTATTTAACTCGTATAAACTTGGTTGCTATATTTAGCATATTGTGAGTATTCACGCACTCCCCTATTTTCAGTTTTTATGTTTTGGGGTGGAAAAGCATGTCCAGAAAAACTACTGTTTGCATGTTGTATTTAAATTGATTATTATCAAACATGATTGCTATTGTATTTCTATGTTTCTTTATGTATGTCTATGCAACACGGAACATGAGAACTTATCGCACTAAGGCCCTTCCCTTATCTCTAACCATTAACACTTTGAGCCAATGGTTATTATGGATAGCGCTATTAGGAATTGACAACTCCTCACTCGCCCTATTGCTGGAGTGCATGATACCATATTCACTAATGGAACGATAAGCATAGATCTCAATAGGGCTTCAGTCATACGTTTGGTTGAGACTCATTGTTTGCTAATATACATACAAACTCGTTTCTCGTTGTAGCAATAAACTTGTATTCATTAATAGCAATCAACTTTGTTTCTCATTAAAGCAATGTACTTGTATTCACGAAAAACCGTATTTTAAGCTCAATTTATAAACTTGTGAACTCACCAACTATTTTCATAATTGACGCTCGTTTTACATGCTTTTTCAGGTAATAATAAGTAAGTGGATATAAAGATTCATCATCATAGAGCATGCTGCATCGTGTTGAAGTTATATATGAAGTTATCTTTGAACAATGTTATTTTGGAAAAACTTGTACTTTGTTTCTTCTTAAGCTATGGGTTGTAAACTTTTAAATACTGCTATGATGATGTATCTTTATCTTTTGCAATGAAACCATTATCGCTGTCATACCTTGCGTTTCCGCTTTAGCGGGGTGTGATATTATACCATAGTCTATGTCCAAGAACACTCTCGAATTTTCCATCATATTTGTGTAAGTACCTCAAAATATCGAAACTAATTACAAAATCAGGTAAAATCAGTGTTATGTCAGTTTAGTTTCTTAAAACGGTCGGATAATTTGCGTACGAACTCCTTATTGGATGTTCTTTATATTATCAGACTCAAGTGAACATGTACTAAAACACTAGAATATTTTCATAGCTCATATTCGGTAAACACAATTTTTTTTTTCAGATGTTAACTAAGTTTACAGTTTGTGCTTGATGATTCGGTTGAGATTTTGCACAACTGCAAGTAAGATACCATTTCATATCGTACTGTAATTATAATGAAAATACATATTTGCTAAAACATGCATTAAAAAAATACGTCAAGGTGCAAAGACATTCGCAGTTAACTGAGCGTTTACAAATTTAGACCTAAATTCTGGGATGTCACACCCGACATACAACGTCGGCCAAAAAACATATATATATATATAGCGATTTTTCATTAACATAAAGGGATATTATGTCTTTTATCCATCCTTTGTTGAAAAGAAATATATTGTATTCCGTTTTGAAGGTCTAGAAGGCAGTTAGAGACGGAAGGTCGTTAAGATGATAGGAGCAAAGATCTAAACGATTAGAGAGTAGATTGATGATGAAAATCATTTGATTTGTTGTTCTGACAATAATTAGCATTCCAATGTGATTAATTATGCATTTACTTTCTGATTTATGGGTGTAAAAACCCTTTTAATTTGTGTTTATGACTAGATGAATCCTTAAATTTTTGGATTAATTTCTTTGAGGTTTATTTGTTCTTATTCAATTTATGATGATCGCTTGATAAATATCCTTATGTGTGTATGTCACATTCTTATTTATTTATTTATTGTGAACCATTGTTTGATTAAAAAAACGATCTAGCTTAATGTGCTTGAATCATATGAGTTTATGAGATAGAAGTTTGTATGACTAGAGTTTGATCAAAACCTAGGGTTAAACAATATGTTTCTGATTAAAATGTATATGAAACGACCCAAAAACATGACCCAAAAATTTTTCGTTTTTCAATATAATCAAACCCATAATATAAGTTTCATAACATAAAACACACGCGATGTATCCCCGAAACATAATAAAATATTGTGCGGAAAACTGTATCATACAACATCAATCCAAAACATCAAAAGACATCCCCAGGATAAAAGCTATGATGTGGTGTATGCGATGCTGTCACCCCGAGCTCTTCCCTTTGCTTGCGGAAGTACCTGAAACCAAACTGAAACTGTAAGCACGAAGCTTAGTGAGCTCCCCCAAACTACCACATACCATACAATAACACATAAACACATATTGGGCCTTGCCCACTGCATCGGGCCAAAGCCCGGAACTGCATCGGACCGAAGTCCGGAACTGTTTGGGACCTTGTCCCCTGCATCGGACCGAAGTCCGGAACTAACTGCATCGGACCGAAGTCCGGAACTGACTGGGACCTTGTCCCCTGCATCGGACCGAAGTCCGGAACTAACTGCATCGGACCGAAGTCCGGAACTGAGTGACTGAACATGGCATAGCATAACACATCAACTAGCATAACACATATACGACATGCTACATCGGGCCGTGGCCCGGAACACATAATACTTAACACATAAAACATAGCACACAAATCTTGTTCGAACCATGAAGGCATCGAACATACTAACTACTGCATCGGACCTAAATCTGGAAACTATTTCTAACTGAACGGGCCGGCATTGTGGCCTTAGACCCGTTCCTACTGGAAGGAAACTCAACTCGTAAGCTGGCTGTTGAGTGTGTGGCTCGGAAAGCTAACGGCGGCTGCTCCTGAATCTCCTCGGCTACAAGTCCATAAACACACTCAATCAAATACTAAACACTGCGCTTGGGGTAAAATGACTCTTTTACCCTTGGTTAAAGTCAACTCTCCTTTGGGCTGACTCGCCGAGTTGGGCCACCCAACTCGCCGAGTCCTACTCTCACTTTTCACTTTTACTCACTGCTACTCGTCGAGTCTGGCATCGACTCGACGAGTACCCTCTTGATCCAAGAACTCAGACAATCTTCATCCGACTCGCCGAGTCGTATGAACAGACTCGACGAGTTGTTCTTGATCCCAAGAAGATTGCCTTGGACTCGCCGAGTTGATGAACAACTCGCTGAGTCCCTCCATCACTGAGTTCACCCTCAACTCGCTGAGTCCACTCTCTAACTCACCTCGTCCACTCGACACTGATAAAACTGAAGAACTCGGGACTCGCGACCCAACTCGTCGAGTCGTTCTTCCGACTAGCCGAGTTGCCGCCATGCAACTGATTTTTGCTCGATTTTGTTTGAATCCAATGCATACAATTGATAGATCTGAGTCCAACAAGCTGATTTACCACGTAAAGTTTCCAACTTTACGTGCACAACCTCATGAATAAGGGAAATAAGGCTAAAAGATGCATAAAATGGGTAGATCTATGGTTATCATGCAATATAACTCCAAAAAGACAGTAGATCTGGGCTCTACAACACCCCAACATTCAGATCCATAGCTATTTCGACTTAATAAGACGTTCATGCAAGTGTAAGGCTTGGAACAAGCATCAACTAGCTCTTAGGAGAGCTCTAATGGAAGTTTAAAGCATATAACAAGATGGAACTCCGAAAATACCTCAATTAACTCTGCTTTGGCCTTGGATCTTTGCACTACAACACTTCTCCTTGCTTCTTCCTTCTTCTCCTTCTTCACACCCTCACAAAATGGCACCAAAACACATATAATCTCTTCAAGGGAGGATTAGGGTTCTCTCACTGTGTTCTCAGGGTGAGGGAGGCGAGGATGGGGGCTATAAGGTGGTATAAATAGTGGGCAACCCGGGGATTTAGGGTTTCACCCAGACGGATGGACTCGCCGAGTCCCCGGCTCACGCGTGCCCTCAGGCGCGACCCTACTCAGCGAGTCCGGCTAGAACTCGCCGAGTCCCTCTTGAAAAACTCACTACAATTACCAATAAATCAACATACCGGGAACGGGTCGTTACAATTCTCCCCCACTTGTCTCAGACTTCGTCCTCGAAGTCTGCTACGGCTGGATCTGCAAATAACTCCGGGTAGTGCGCTCTCATTTCCCCTTCAGCCTCCCACGTCCACTCAGACCCCTTCCGGTGCTGCCACTGCACCTTTACTAGCTGAATTACCTTGTTCCTCAAGGTCTTGGTCTTCCGTTCCAGAATCGCGACCGGCTTCTCGATATAATTTAGGCCGCTATCAACCTGAATGTCCTCTAAGGGAACGACTGCTGTCTCATCCACCAAACACTTCCTCAACTGCGACACGTGGAAGGTGTTGTGTATCTGACTAAGCTCCTCAGGGAGATCTAACCGATAAGCAACCCAACCCACCCGGGCTAAAACCCTGAAAGGACCAATAAATTTGGGGCCCAATTTGCCCCTCTTCCGGAACCTGATGACACCTTTCCAAGGTGAGACTTTCAGAATAACCATATCTCCCACCTGGAACTCCAAGTCCGAACGCCTCCTGTCGGCGTAGCTCTTCTGCCGACTCTGCGCAGTCTGCAGCCTACTACGGATCTGCTGGATCAATTCCGTCGTCTTGAGCACCACTTCGGTGCTCCCTATAACTCGCTGACCGACCTCGCCCCAACAAATCGGGGTCCTGCACTTCCTGCCATATAACATCTCAAAAGGAGGTCGATCAATACTCGCATGATAACTGTTGTTATACGAGAATTCCGCTAACGGAAGATACGTATCCCAACTGCCCCCAAAATCTAGAACACATGCCCTAAGCATGTCCTCAAGAGTCTGAATCGTCCTCTCGCTCTGCCCGTCAGTCTGAGGATGAAAAGCGGTGCTGAAATGGAGACGAGTACCCATCTCGTCGTGGAACCGCTTCCAGAATCTGGACGTGAAACGAACATCTCGGTCCGACACCACCGATACCGGCACTCCATGACGTGCCACAATCTCTCGCACATAGATATCGGTTAACTTTTCCGCCAATATACTCTCCTGAATCGGAATAAAATGGGCACTCTTCGTCAACCGATCCACTACTACCCATATCGAGTCCACCCCGCGTGCGGTCCTGGGGAGTTTGGTGACAAAATCCATGGTGATGTCCTCCCATTTCCACACGGGAATGTCTAACGGCTGCATCTTGCCGTGAGGTCTCTGGTGCTCCGCCTTGACCTTCCGACAGGTCAAACATCTCTCCACATACCAAGCGACATCTCGCTTCATGCAGGGCCACCAATAATCAGATCGAAGATCTCGATACATCTTCGTCGCTCCTGGGTGGAT